>NC_037675.1:49234501-49598034 GCF_003255815.1 Theropithecus gelada | reverse complement strand
ATTGCCCTAGCCAGAACTTCCAACACTATGTTGAATAGGAGTGGTGAGAGAGGGCATCCCTGTCTTGTGCCAGTTTTCAAAGGGAATTTTTCCAGTTTTTGCCCATTCAGTATGATATTGGCTGTGGGTTTGTCATAAATAGCTCTTATTATTTTGAGGTACGTTCCATCAATACCGAATTTATTGAGCGTTTTTAGCATGAAGGGCTGTTGAATTTTGTCAAAAGCCTTTTCTGCATCTATTGAGATAATCATGTGGTTCTTGTCTTTGGTTCTGTTTATATGCTGGATTATGTTTATTGATTTGCGAATGTTGAACCAGCCTTGCATCCCAGGGATGAAGCCCACTTGATCATGGTGGATAAGCTTTTTGATGTGTTGTTGAATCCGGTTTGCCAGTATTTTATTGAGGATTTTTGCATCGATGTTCATCAGGGATATTGGTCTAAAATTCTCTTTTTTTGTTGTGTCTCTGCCAGGCTTTGGTATCAGGATGATGTTGGCCTCATAAAATGAGTTAGGGAGGATTCCCTCTTTTTCTATTGATTGGAATAGTTTCAGAAGGAATGGTACCAACTCCTCCTTATACCTCTGGTAGAATTCAGCTGTGAATCCATCTGGTCCTGGACTTTTTTTGGTTGGTAGGCTATTAATTATTGCCTCAATTTCAGAGCCTACTATTGGTCTATTCAGGGATTCAACTTCTTCCTGGTTTAGTCTTGGAAGAGTGTAAGTGTCCAGGAAATTATCCATTTCTTCTAGGTTTTCCAGTTTATTTGCGTAGAGGTGTTTATAGTATTCTCTGATGGTAGTTTGTATTTCTGTGGGGTCGGTGGTGATATCCCCTTTATCATTTTTAATTGCGTCGATTTGATTCTTCTCTCTTTTCTTCTTTATTAGTCTTGCTAGTGGTCTGTCAATTTTGTTGATCTTTTCAAAAAACCAACTCCTGGATTCATTGATTTTTTGGAGGGTTTTTTGTGTCTCTATCTCCTTCAGTTCTGCTCTGATCTTAGTTATTTCTTGCCTTCTGCTAGCTTTGGAATGTGTTTGCTCTTGCTTCTCTAGTTCTTTTAATTGCGATGTTAGAGTGTCAATTTTAGATCTTTCCTGCTTTCTCTTGTGGGCATTTAGTGCTATAAATTTCCCTCTACACACTGCTTTAAATGTGTCCCAGAGATTCTGGTATGTTGTATCTTTGTTCTCATTGGTTTCAAAGAACATCTTTATTTCTGCCTTCATTTCGTTATGTACCCAGTAGTCATTCAGGAGCAGGTTGTTCAGTTTCCATGTAGTTGAGCGGTTTTGATTGAGTTTCTTAGTCCTGAGTTCTAGTTTGATTGCACTGTGGTCTGAGAGACAGTTTGTTATAATTTCTGTTCTTGTACATTTGCTGAGGAGTGCTTTACTTCCAATTATATGGTCAATTTTGGAGTAAGTACGATGTGGTGCTGAGAAGAATGTATATTCTGTTGATTTGGGGTGGAGAGTTCTATAGATGTCTATTAGGTCTGCTTGCTGCAGAGATGAGTTCAATTCCTGGATATCCTTGTTAACTTTCTGTCTTGTTGATCTGTCTAATGTTGACAGTGGAGTGTTGAAGTCTCCCATTATTATTGTATGGGAGTCTAAGTCTCTTTGTAAGTCTCTAAGGACTTGCTTTATGAATCTGGGTGCTCCTGTATTGGGTGCATATATATTTAGGATAGTTAGCTCTTCCTGTTGAATTGATCCCTTTACCATTATGTAATGGCCTTCTTTGTCTCTTTTGATCTTTGATGGTTTAAAGTCTGTTTTATCAGAGACTAGGATTGCAACCCCTGCTTTTTTTTGTTCTCCATTTGCTTGGTAAATCTTCCTCCATCCCTTTATTTTGAGCCTATGTATGTCTCTGCGTGTGAGATGGGTCTCCTGAATACAGCAGACTGATGGGTCTTGACTCTTTATCCAGTTTGCCAGTCTGTGTCTCTTAATTGGAGCATTTAGTCCATTTACATTTAAGGTTAAGATTGTTATGTGTGAACTTGATCCTGCCATTATGATATTAACTGGTTATTTTGCTCATTAGTTGATGCAGTTTCTTCCTAGCCTCGATGGTCTTTACATTTTGGCATGTTTTTGAGATGGCTGGTACCGGTTGTCCCTTTCCATGTTGAGTGCTTCCTTCAGGGTCTCTTGTAAGGCAGGCCTAGTGGTGACAAAATCTCTAAGCATTTGCTTATCTGTAAAGGATTTTATTTCTCCTTCACTTATGAAACTTAGTTTGGCTGGATATGAAATTCTGGGTTTAAAATTCTTTTCTTTAAGAATGTTGAATATTGGCCCCCACTCTCTTCTGGCTTGGAGAGTTTCTGCCGAGAGATCTGCTGTGAGTCTGATGGGCTTCCCTTTGTGGGTAACCCGACCTTTCTCTCTGGCTGCCCTTAAGATTTTTTCCTTCATTTCAACTTTGGTGAATCTGGCAATTATATGTCTTGGAGTTGCTCTTCTCGAGGAGTATCTTTGTGGCGTTCTCTGTATTTCCTGGATTTGAATGTTGGCCTGCCCTACTAGGTTGGGGAAGTTCTCCTGGATGATATCCTGAAGAGTGTTTTCCAACTTGGTTCCATTTTCCCCCTCACTTTCAGGCACCCCAATCAGACGTAGATTTGGTCTTTTTACATAATCCCATACTTCTTGCAGGCTTTGTTCATTTCTTTTTCTTCTTTTTTCTTTTGGTTTCTCTTCTCGCTTCATTTCATTCATTTGATCCTCAATTGCTGATACTCTTTCTTCCAGTTGATCGAGTCGGTTACTGAAGCTTGTGCATTTGTCACGTATTTCTCGTGTCATGGTTTTCATCTCTTTCATTTCATTTATGACCTTCTCTGCATTAATTAGTCTAGCCGTCAATTCTTCCACTTTTTTCTCAAGATTTTTAGTTTCTTTGCGCTGGGTACGTAATTCCTCCTTTAGCTCTGAGAAATTTGATGGACTGAAGCCTTCTTCTCTCATCTCGTCAAAGTCATTCTCCGTCCAGCTTTGATCCGTTGCTGGCGATGAGCTGCGCTCCTTTGCCGGGGGAGATGCGCTCTTGTTTTTTGAATTTCCAGCTTTTCTGCCCTGCTTTTTCCCCATCTTTGTGGTTTTATCTGCCTCTGGTCTTTGATGATGGTGATGTACTGATGGGGTTTTGGTGTAGGTGTCCTTCCTGTTTGATAGTTTTCCTTCTAACAGTCAGGACCCTCAGCTGTAGGTCTGTTGGAGATTGCTTGAGGTCCACTCCAGACCCTGTTTGCCTGGGTAACAGCAGCAGAGGCTGCAGAAGATAGAATATTTCTGAACAGCAAGTGTACCTGTCTGATTCTTGCTTTGGAAGCTTCCTCTCAGGGGTGTACTCCACCCTGTGAGGTGTGGGGTGTCAGACTGCCCCTAGTGGGGGATGTCTCCCAGTTAGGCTACTCAGGGGTCAGGGACCCGCTTGAGCAGGGAGTCTGTCCCTTCTCAGATCTCAACCTCCGTGTTGGGAGATCCACTGCTCTCTTCAAAGCTGTCAGACAGAGTCGTTTGCGTCTGCAGAGGTGTCTGCTGCTTTGTTATTGTTTTCTGTGCCCTGCCCCCAGAGGTGGAGTCTACAGAGACAGGCAGGTTTCCTTGAGCTGCTGTGAGCTCCACCCAGTTCGAGCTTCCCAGCAGCTTTGTTTACCTACTTAAGCCTCAGCAATGGCGGGCGCCCCTCCCCCAGCCTCGCTGCTGCCTTGCCGGTAGATCACAGACTGCTGTAATAGCAATGAGGGAGGCTCCGTGGGTGTGGGACCCTCCCTGCCAGGTGTGGGATATGATCTCCTGGTGTGCCTGTTTGCTCAAAGCGCAGTATTGGGGTGGGAGTTACCCGATTCTCCAGGTGTTGTGTGTCTCAGTTCCCCTGGCTACGAAAAGGGATTCCCTTCCCCCTTGCGCTTCTCAGGTGAGGCAATGCCTCGCCCTGCTTCAGCTCTCGCTGGTCGGGCTGCAGCAGCTGACCAGTACCGATCGTCCGGCACTCCCCAGTGAGATGAACCCAGTACCTCAGTTGAAAATGCCGAAATCACCGGTCTTCTGTGTCGCTGGCGCTGGGAGTTGAAGACTGGAGCTGCTCCTATTCGGCCATCTTGCTCCGCCCCCAATGATTGATTTTTATGGCAATTTTTCAAAAAGCTCAAGGACTAAATATAGAATAAGTCCTTTCATTTTAAAAATAAAAGTTTTTGAGGATTAGTTGAAAACTTTTTTCCAGGGTATCTGGAAATAGAGCTGACATTAGTTACAGGCATTTATAGTAGCTGAATTCTGAGTGTGTATAACACTATTATACCAACATGTAAAAGAAAACTGAACGGAGACTATTATTATGAAAAAACCTTTAGTTATCAACTTGGTAAGATAAATAATAACTAACATTTGTATGACAATTTTGAGGTTTCAAATATTTTCCCAAATGTTTCAAGAAGATAACAACTCTAGGGAACAAATATATTAAGTACAAAGGAAAAAAGTTTAAATATAAATAACTTGGAAATTCATCAATTTATACAATATAAATTAGATATAATCTATTAGAAAAATTATTTTCACCATAATCATTCTTCCCAAAATGTTTAAACAGGATATTTTCTACAAGTATTTATTTTTGCCTTGATTCGTTATATATATCTAGCCAAGACATAAAGGTGGATAAATCTAAAATCACATTCCACTACTTGATAGTGGTAGGAACTGGCATGATTTAGAACATTTTGATAAATCTTTCTTCTTATTTTCTAGTTCTATAATATGACTATAATTTTCAAAATAATAAAACATGTCTCTCAAACAAGTGGGACTCTGTCACAATTTAATTTAACTAATTAAATAATGGAGAGTATGAGATATGCAATTTTATGAATAAATAAAAACTTAGAATATGACTGCTTTATTAAACACAAAATTGGTAAAAGTCCAATAAAGCCATAAAAACTATAAACATTGGGATTATCTGTTTCACCTGACAGGAATTAATACTGAGTCATTACTGGAGAAAGTCTGTAATTTAGCAGGTAGCATTGCTAATTATGAGACTTTAAATTAATAGTAAACAACTGATAATAGTAGGTCATTTTTCTAGGTAATCTTTGATTTACTTTTCAATATATAAAGCTGAAAAAGACCTTTTTGCATTATCTAAGTTTCAGATAATTTTTGGACTATTTCTCACTTTGTGATCATAAGTAATCTCTGAAAATTATTATTAACCACAAAAAGGTTTGACTTTATCATTTACATAAGTGTCACAAGAGCATTAATTAACCATTTCTTGGGTTTGCTCTATAAATCTGGAGCCATTCAATATTGAGCAAGTTCAAATGTCAGAGAAGTAATTTATGTCTGGAAATTTTGATACTGAATGACAGACTGGACTTGGAAAAGCCTCTCTTAATTTGCTCTTCTATCCTGAAGCTAGGAAACTAATCTTAGGAAACCTTCCCTGCCAGATTTCACCTGCACTACTTATAAATTGGGTAAATTTCTTTTTTGTTGAGTTCCTCCAAATGTGCAAATGTCCCTTTACCTGCCAGGAAATAACCACTTTTACCATGTGTGAAAATAGGACCCATGTGTGAAAATAGGACCCTGCAAACCAGGTGTCGAGTCAGAGCAGTTTGTGCCAACATAGTGACATTTCCATCTGCCACATGACAAAGCATTTCACAAAATCCTTGGTGAATACAGGCTGAAAGCACCAGCTCTACATATAAAGTCAACCCTTATTTTTTAATAGTGAACTTGCCATGCCTAATTAAATGAGAATCATTCTCAAATGTAGCACTTCAGTTTGGACTTTGTTACTGAATCAATTTGTACAGTTACATACTGATAAATAGGAAGACATTTATTGAAAGATGCAAATGACTCTATTGCCCTAAATGTAAGGAGGCTCAGAAAAAAAGATTTGTCTCCGAATTCAGGATAAGGATGAGGATGAAGGGGTAAAGGAGTCAATGACAAGCAGATACCATTAAAAATGTTTTATTTCAGTTTTAAAAAACATTGTCTAATAAATGCAGGGTTAACAATAGCAAATTCTTTATGTGTTTGTAAAAATATAACATTAAAAACATTATTAACAATATTCAAAAAAGTAACCACAATTAAATTTCACTCATTGTTTAGTTCTGAGTTTATCAGTGAGTGTAGCATTAAAGTACATTTTATTTTTATAAGGTTTGAACTTATTTTATCATAAAGTGTTTTACTTAGTACAAGCTTCCTAAATGTCTTATATAAGTTTAGTAAAAAAAAAAAAAGCTTTTATTACTCATTTACATAGTATTTAAGATTTGAAAAGGTATACATAGTGTTAAACAAAATTGAATAAAATTCTGAGACACATTTTTATGCAGGAATTATATTTGTAGTGTATTAGCACGAACATTATGTCTTTAAGATTTTAGTAACTCAAAAAATTAAGGAAATACTAAATGAAGTTAATATATGAATAGTCTTTGGATACCTATTAAATTCCCAGTAATATTTAATACCAAAACATTTATTACTATGCATAATTGAAATGTGTATATCTCACTTCTTATTTTTCTATATTTTCAAACACTATACCCTTGAGTTCTGTTACAAGTCCTCTGTATGTCTCCACTAGATAAATTCTTGTTTTGCTGGATCATGTTTCAGCAGCGTGCTTTCGTGGAGTACATTCACTTCTGGACTAATAATTCTGTTTATAATGACTCTGTCAACTGAAAGTTTGAAAGTTGCCTAAAAAATGCCATTTTAGAAATCTGTATTAAACAGACTAATTCTTAATTATCAATAGTTCAAAGTACCTGCTACAGTCCTATCCACAATGCACTGTAATTGTCCTTTTATTGGTGAATACAAAAGTTCTAGCCTGAAGCTTATAGCAGAGCCTCAGGCAGTCAACACAGGGAAACATCACAAAAAAAAACCTGTTTGATTGTGATACTAAATGACTGTGGTCAATTTATTATAGTCAGCAAAACATCAGAAGGGAAAACATTAAAATTCTTTATGGTATACTGTATATAGCTATTTCCTAGAAATTGATCATTGTTTCTCATGAGGGGTAAGAAGTATGGAATGCAGAGTCATTGACAAATCTGTCAGGTACTAATAAAGTGTACAATTCCTAAAATATTTATGTTAATATTTTAGCTCCACAAACTTTACTTAGGGTAGTGTAAGCATCCCTTCAGATTTCACAGTTCTTAAGGAAGTCTCACAATTGTATTGGGCAAATTTTAAAATAGGGAGCAAACCAAACGAATTAATTATTTCTAGTGTTTCTTTTTTTCTTTTTTCTTTCTTTTTTTTTTTTTTTTTTGAGATGGACTGTTGCTCTGTCACCCTGGCTGGAGTGCAGTGGCAGGATCTTGGCTCACTGCAACCTCCGCCTCCCGGGTTCAAGTGATTCTTCTGCTACAGCTGCCCGAGTAGCTGGGACTACAGGTGAGCATCACCATGCCCAGCTAATTTTTTATTTTTAGTAGAGACAGGGTTTCACCATAATGGCCAGGCTGGTCTCGAATTCCTGACCTCTTGATCTGCCCACCTCGGCCTCCAAAGTGCTAGGATTGTAGGCATGAGCCACTGTGCCTGACCTCTAGTGTTTCTTTTTATAAAGTGAAAGATCAGATCCGTATGCTATTCCAGGCCTTCAGGAAAACATAAAACGTACTTTTAAGTGTGAAAATATTCTTTATAATTTCTATTTGTTCTAAATGGAAGGCCTAATCTGGGGACAGCACAATCAAAAGATATATCCCAAGATGTTTGGCCACTAGATGAAGGTAGGATCTTGGATGCTTGGACACTACAATTTTTAAGCAAGCTTAGCGCTTCCATGTGTGAGAACATTTTGTTCTATTTTTAATAATGAAGGACATGATAAAGTCATCTCAATAAAGATAAAATTATTTTGTGAATCATGGATTTCTTGCTATCTGGGCAGATGGCACAGAAGGTAAAACATTATTGTTTATTATTTTATCAGTAAGAAAGCCAAATTCCAGTTTGGCAGTAATATTTGGCAGTTAGTGCTTCAAAACATTTAAAAAATAAGCACATTAAACTGAGCCAACTGTGGCAAAAATATTTACACAACCCTTTGTGTCTTTACAGATCTAGTATTTGTAAACACTATAAACCAAGGCAATGAAAAATTCCCATTCTTCATATATGGTGAGCATTCTCACAGCCATTCACATCCGGCTTTTCATTATCCTCTTTCATATTACTGAACAACAAGATACCGTAAGACTACTTTCTTTACATTTTGATTTACAAAAAAAAAGATTTTATTATTTCATTTATATATTCATGCTTTTCCATCACCATTTTTCCCCAGTGCTATCTCAATAACTTATATTAATTATAGCGTTTAACCAAAATAATAATGTCAAAAATGTCAATGTAAGAAAATTACTGTTGGTGGTTCATTGAGAAACGTCTGTCATACTCAACTATCTTCGCAGACTATCAAAATTCATGAATACATATAATACATTTTCATTTCTATATATATTTCTTTTATTTTTCTAAGTGGGAAATGGGTATCTTTGCTAATATGCCTCAGACCTACAGTCTTGTGAAAACATATAAAAATAAGAAAAATGTACAAATTAGAAATTGTTTTGATATTCAGTATTACTGGGAAATTTTACAGATATCCAAAGACTATAACTTTCTTTAATATTTACTCAGTTGGGAGGTTACCTAAAATCTGAACAATAATGGTTGTGCTAATACACTACAAATATAATTTCTACTATAAAACATGTTTCTCAGAATTGTTATTCAATTTTGTTGAATGCTATGTATGACTTTTCAAGTCCTGAATATTATGTAGATCAGTAATAACAGCTTATTTTATTAGTAAACCTATATAATACATTTAGGAAGTTCAGTCTAAGTGAGATACTTTATAATAAAGTAATCTCAAATCTTATAAAAATAAAATGGACTCATGCTATCTTCAACATTGATAGAGCAAGGAAAAGACATAAAGCTGATTTTTAAAAACCTTTTTAAACCAAAATTATTAAACCATTCTGATCCATTTCAATTAAGTGAATCTGGATTCATTAACTGTTTCTGAGAAAGCAGTTTTAGTAAGAAGGATTTCATTTTAGCCAAGCACTTCATTATATTACAAATGATATTTTCTTAACTTCTGTGAATTTTGGAAATATTCTGTGTAAATCAATCTGAACAGTACTCATTTAATTGAAAAGATGTAACAATAAAATTTATGAATGCACTCCAGAAATAGCAAAATACTTTACACTCATTTAAAGAAAGGTAATGTCTTTCCTCAATGACAGATACAGACATGGAGAGAGCTTACATCTTCAGAGCTGCAACGTTAGCCACAGAAAAAACATAAGCCCAGTCAACAGTTCATAGAACTGGTCTCCTTAAGAGCAAGAACAAAATTCTCAATTCGTTTGAACACATAAATAGACAAAGAAACACATACACAAAGAAAAATAAATGTAGATCAGATCTTTCATGTGATAAAGACTTGATCTCCATTATTCACCTGATACAGATAATCACCGAATGGTCAGCCATAATATTCAATTTCCATTCACATTTTCCACCAGTGGAAAATAACTAGCCTGCATGAAGCAGAAACAAAAACATAATCATCAGCTTGAAAACAAAAAACAAAAAGCAAAAGCCTTGAGACACCAGAGTCCACAGTTCTATTACATGCAGCTTGCGTCCAAGCTTAAATAACCCTTTACAGGTATACATACCTGCAGCCAGGCAGTTTATGTGGCTCCATCAGGTAGGTCCACTAGCATATGTCAGTGGATGGCCTACCCAAATTTTAAACTTTAATTTTCAAGAGGTCCAAAAACATGACTACAAGTACATGTAAAATGGACATGTTTCAAATATTGTGTTTAACTTGTTCATTAACAAGTGAAACAGAAATTGCTGAAATTTATACAAAGAATATTTGAGAAGAGAAAACAAAGAAGACAAGGGGAGGGCAGTGGTGGAGAGAGGACAGAAGATGGATAGAGATCGAGTGATTAAAAATGTAATAACCGATCTTGTAGAATAAATTAGGCACAATTCTCTTATTCATTTCTCTTAAAGCTGTTAATAAGCAAAAAGCAGCTGAGGCCTGCCTGTTCACTACGTATAACAACTGGTGTGTGTGTGTGTGCGCGCACGCACATGTGTGCATGTATATGTGCATTTGCAAGAAAATTTAATTTGAAGTCTATAAATTAGGGCTGTTTTTTTTTTTTTTTAGACGGAGTTTTGCTCCCAGGCTGGAGTGCAAAGGCGCGATCTCAGCTCACTGCAACTTCTGCCTCCCAGAGTTAAGAGGTTCTCCTGTCTCAGCCTCCCAAGTAGCTGGGATTACAGACATGTGCCACCACACCCAGCTAATTTTGTATTTTTAGTGGAAATGGGGTTTCACCATGTTGGCCTGGCTAGTCTCAAACTCCTAACCTCAGGTGATCCTCCCAAAGTACTGGGAGTACAGCCACCACACATGGCCAGGGCATATTGTATTCAGGACTCTGAAGACCAGACATCCCCAATATAAAAATGTATACATTTAATAAGAAATACAAGTGGAAGATCTTGGTGCACAGGATCCTGGAAGACACCTGGCCAAGCATGAAATGGATGGGAGCCAAAGAAGCACAGGATTAGACTAAACTGTGAGGGCTGGATGGAACTTTACAGAACACTTGGCATAACTTCTTACATTATAGTTGAGAAATTTGGAGAGAGATAGGTTAAATAACTTTCCTAAGTTGCAAAACTCAACCTACAATGGAAAAAAAAATCGCAAGCATTATTCTCTCCAAGTCCACTTTCTTTTACTTTTTTTTTTTTTTTGACAATTATATTCAACTGATGTCATGAGAATACTCTTCTCTGACAAAAATTCTCATCTATATCTCAGGAACACTTCATGGAGAGGAATAAACCTAAGATAAAGAAAGCTGTTGTTTATTTTTGGTTTTGTTTTAATGAAAGCATCTGATTGAAGCCAATTTCAGCAGCCAGACAGAGATGGCAGGTCCAATACTAATGTTTCGCCTGAACTGGCCATCTGCCTCGCAAAGGCAGTCAGAACTATAAGTTGAAATATGATGTTGAAATATGGTACAATCTGAGTTTCACTTACATAATAATAATGTGAATAAAATCTAACATATAGAGGCAGTGTGTTGGCACAAGTTCTATGTGTACTTAATCTTATTTCACAGTAACTTCATGAGATAAACATTATGATCATTCCTATTTTACAGATGAGGAAATGAGGCTTTAAGAAGAAAAAGTATTAGATTGAACTATTTTGACCTGTAATTTGACCGGGTAATGTCCCTGTTATGTGAATACAAGTCTACCAAACCCCAGAATTACAGGATACTGGGAATTGCTTATTATCCTTCTACTTCAGAAGGTCCCTGATGGAAAGGACCCATTGCCAGAAACTCAGTGACCAGGATTTCTGTTTTCTTTGCTACTGTACATGTGTGGTCATTCTATGTACATTGGTATTCCAGCAACCCAGGGATTTCTGAAAAATGAAGTTCTTATTTTAAAGAATCTCTGTATGTATGAGCCATCTGAACTGTATAATCCATTATCCAGGCAAGCTCTTATTTTATTCCTGTCAGTTTCATTATTGATCTCGTTAGATAGTTACTTAATGCATTGTTCTCTTTAAAATTTATTTTAAAACACGGATAATTAGTTATCTGGATTACATATAAAGAAAATTTTTGAATGATTTGGTTTTCTGAACCACAGAGCCTTGGCTATATAACTCTAATATGATTATTGCTGTGTGATGACAGCTACCTGAATAACAAACAGGCTTAATTGTTGGAATGGAAGGATGAAGAAGCCAATAAATTCCTATTTCATTGCAGAAAAAAATATATAGCCAGTGGTTTAGATTAGCATCAATTTTGTTGGGCCACTTAGGATTTCTTACATATGATTAACACCAGATAATTTTTTGGTAATTTATAAGCAACTAAGGAAGTTTACTAATATAAACAGATATATTCTCTTGCTCATTCATCATAGTTCCACCCTTTTCATCTCTCTTGGA
Source organism: Theropithecus gelada (assembly GCF_003255815.1). NCBI lineage: Eukaryota > Metazoa > Chordata > Mammalia > Primates > Cercopithecidae > Theropithecus > Theropithecus gelada. The sequence goes on along the minus strand of NC_037675.1, from coordinate 49,585,908 downwards.
AATATAAATTACATCTAGGAGATTAAGAAATTTGGTATTAGAGTAATAGAGATTTAAACTATTGCCTCTGTAATTTATAACATCAGTTAAAGGGGATGGCAACCCCACTTTCCTATTGTTTCATGGGCCACTTGGGATCAGGTGAGACAGTTATTTTAGATGTGAAGAGCAATGGAAGAAGAGTACATCAACTTTCGGCACTATCCCCTTCAGACACCCAGCAAATCTCACTTCTTTCACCTCCGAAGAAACATCAAGTATCCTTGATGTCCGTATCAGTGAACAATATTTAGAAATCTGTATCTTTCTTTGGCTGCTCCTTATCAAAGATTTCCTGAACATTTGCTTTATGAAAGCCACTATGAAAGGGAGTATGTATGGTACCAGTTTTCCTCAGAGTTGTCTGGGAGGTTCCGTTGTCCTGAAAACAGAGCTAAACTTAACCGAAGACTGTCTGGTTTGATGAGTGCCCTTTGCCTATTGGGATTTAATTATGCTTGTTTATTTCAGATCAGATTTTCTTATTGTACTTTTCTCTCAAAGGAAAGGTTAGCCTTCAGCGGATAAATGGGAAACCTTGGAAAAACATCAGAAGAATGCTTGAATACTTTTTTAGGTCTACACAAGGAAAATACTATAAAAAGAAAATAGAATAGCACCTGTGGTAGTAAAGGAGCTATACTTGTGTGTATACAGTCATGCATCCCATACCAATGTTTGAAACAATAAATCACATATACAATGGTGGTCCCATAAGATTATAATGGAGCTGAAAAATTCCTACTGCCTAGTGACATTGCAGCCATCATAATATTGTAGTACAATGCATTTTTACTGTGTTTTGGTGATGCTGCACTAAATAAACATAAATAAACACCCTGCACTTTTAGTCATGTGAGTATAACACACTACAGTTATGTACAGTACATAACATGATAATGACAATAAAATAGTATGTTACTGTTTTATATGTAGTTACTATACTTTTTAATGATTATTTTAGAGTATACCTTTCTAGATTTTTTTTTAAAGTTAACTATAAAAAACACTCAAGCAGGTCCTTAAAGAGGCATTCCAGAAGAAGGCATTATTATCATATGAGATGACAGTTATTGACCCTGAAGACTTTCCAATAGGACAAGATGTAGAGGTGGAAAATGAGATATTGATGATCTTGATCCTGCATAGGTCTAGGCTAATGTGTGTGTTTGTGTTTTAGTTTTTAACAAAAAAGTTTAAAAAGTTGAAAAATATTAAAAATAGAAAATGCTTATAGAATAAGGATTTAAAGAAAGAAAATGTTTTTGTACAGCTGTACAATGTATTTGTGTTGTGAAGGCAAGTGTTAAAATAGAGTCGAAAAGGTTTAAAAAATAAAGAACTTATAAATTTAAAATGTTACTGTAAGCTGAGATGCATTTTTATTAATATAACTTTTAAAAGTAAATTTAGTGATCTAAGTGTGCAGTGTTTACAAAGCCTACAGTAGTGTACAGTAATGTCCTAGGTCTTCACATTCACTGACCATCACTCACTGACTCACGCAGAACAACTGAGAGTCCCACAACCTCCATTTATAGTAAGTGCCCTATACAGGTATACCATTTTTTACCTTTTATACCACAATTGTACATACCTTTTCTATATTTGATATTTTTAGATCCCCCAAATACTTACCACTGTGTTACAATTGTCTACAGGATTCAGTATAGCAATAAGCTATATAGGTTTATAGCATAGGAGCAATAGGCTATAGCATATAGCCTAGGCATGTGGTAGGCTATGCCATCTAGGATTGTGGAAGTACACTTCATGATGCTTGCAAAATGATGGAACCACCTAGTGATATATTTCTTAGAATGCATCCTTGTAGTTATGCAATGCATGATTGTACTTATTAGAAGAGTATTTTTCAAATAGGCGTTAAAGCACCTTCATATAAAGGTATGCTATGATAACCATATTTCTTTTGGAAAGTCTGTTTGTTAAACCCACAGCAAGTGGTTTCCTGTTTCCTGTTGCTGCTATAAACATATCTCACAACCTTAGTGGGCTAAAACAACACAAATATATTGCCTTATAGTTTTGGATATCAGAAGTCTAAAATGAGTCAATAGTGCTACATTTATGTGAAATCTCTTGGAGAGGATCTGTTTTTCTGCCTTTTCTAGCTTCTAGAAGCTACCTTCATTCCTTGGTTCTTGGCTCCATGCTTCCTTTTCAAAACTGACAGGGGAACATTTTCAAATCTCATTTTGCTTTCTATTTCTGCTTTTAGGAACCCTCGTGATCGCATTAAACACACCTAGATAACCCTGAGTAATCTTCCCATCTCATGATCCTTAAATTACTCACACCTGCATAAGTCCATTTTGTCACATAGGATAAAATAGACATTGATTTTGGTGATTGGAATATTAGGCATCTTTCAGGAGTCATTTTTATGCCTACCACACCAGTCTTTTTACAGTTGTTTCTCAACAACATACAGTGATGTGTAATTGTTTTCTGAGTTATGTGTCAATCTTTCTTGTTCTCCCTTTTATGTTTATCTCGCTAAACTCACTGGCATGAAAATATTGTCATATCTAGTGGAAGAAAGAGAGAATGATTAAAGTATCCACAAGACATCACAGAAGAAGGAGAAAAGAGTGAATGAGAATGAGAATTAATAAACCAGTATTTGGGTTAAAAATACAGCTAAGGTAATAAATTTCTAGTGTAATGCTTTAATTCCAACTTGTAAAATTATATTTCATTAGTTTCCCTTTGCTGTATAAAAAATTATTTAACAAACTAAAACAACATACATTTATTATCTAAACATATTCATGGGTCCATGAATAGGTTAGTATGGTCTTCTGCTCAGAGTCCGACAAGGCTGCAATCAAGATATAATTTCAACTGTGTTCTGCCTGATGGCTTCACTGGGAAATAATTCATTTCCATACTCATTCATATAATTGGAAAATATATTTCCCTGTAGGAGTATGACTGAAAGAGTCTGATTTTTATTGGCTGTTTGCTATGAGGTAGGAGGTGGGACTCAACTCAGAGGTGTGGCTCTGACACCTGACCAAATTGAAAACTAGCTAAAACAGGTCTAGGAACGCACTTCCCCATGAGACATGCTCATCAGTGTGCCATGTCAGTTTACCATTGCCATGGAAACACCCAGAAGTTACTACTCCTTTCCATGGCAGCAACCTGACAACTAGGAAGTTACCACCCTCATCCTAGAAATTTCTGCATAAACTGCACCCTAACTTGCATATAATTGAAAGAGGGTATGTATATATGCAGAACTGCCTCCAAGCTGCTCCTCTGGGCACATCACCTGTGAGGTAACCCTGCTCCACAAGGAGCAGTACCTCTGTTGCTGCTGTACACTGCCACTTCAATAAAAGTTGCTATTTAACACCACCGGTTTGCCCTTGAATTCTTTTCCTGGGCTAAGCCCCAGTTTGGGGGCCTGCCTGTCTTGCATCAGTTAGAGTCACTCTCACAGTCTAGAGTTATTCCCAGTTCCTGGCCACATGGTCTTCTCCATACACAGCTCACAAATGGCAGCTTCTTAAAGTCTAGCAGGAGAATCTCTCTATTCCAGTCTTCGAAGGAGGAGTCTTACCTAACATAGTATAATCGTGGTCATTATATCCCATCGCTTTTGCTTTATGTAATAATATAACCTAATTCAGGCAGTGGCATACAGTCTCTTTTGCATTTTGGGGGGTGGGTAGGAGGTTAGAAATTATTTATGGATTCTTCCCACATTTAAGGAGTGGGAGTCATCTGAGGCTGTATCCACCACATAGGCACATCGTTCTTTTAAAATAATACAACATAGGTAACTTTTTTTTTCTAAGAAGGAGTATCACTCTTATTGCCCAGTGATCTCGGCTCACTGCAACCTCTGCCTCCTGATTTCAAGTGATTCTCCTACCTCAGACCCCCAAGTAGCTGGGATAACAGACATGCGTCACTAGGCCCAGCTAATTTTTTGTATTTTTAGTAGAGACGGGGTTTCTCCATGTTGGCCAGGCTGGTCTCGAACTCCTGACCTCAGGTGATCCACCCACCTCGGCCTCCCAAAGTGCTGGGATTACAGGTGCGAGCCACTGCGCCCGACTCAACATAGGTAATTTTTAATGTATTTTTATGCTCATACTATCATATAGCTAAAAATTAAAAGGTCATAAAGAGGCAATAATTCACTTATTCAAGAAAAAAGACAGAGGATGTCGAGCTTATAAGCAACTTGGTTATTAACAGTCCCATCAATTTGGAATGAAAATACACAATTCAGAAAGCTATTTTTTATCAATTCAACCATTTGTTCAAATGACATTTTTAAGTAGTTAATTATATGTCAACTATCAAATGTTAAGATACAAACATGAGTACAGTAATAGTCACTGCACTCAAAAGTTCATAGTCTACTAAAATACACTACTACTTAAAAACATAATTATAATATAGTACAAAATAGTCATATAATGAAGGTGTTTTGTGTTAGCACGAAAGAGGATAATACGAAACACGGTTGGTATCAGGAAAGGCCTCACTGGAATTTACTTGGAGCTAGATTCTTAAGGATAAATCAACAGGTTAGAGGAAAGATTGTGTTAGAGTGATGCATCTTTCAGCCAGAGAGAATAGGACACCAAAAGTAAGAGAGCAAGTCATAGACTGGGATCTCCAAGAAACAGAGACTGAGCTAAAAGATTTTGAGGAGGTATGTAATTCAGAGCTGATTCAGGATGTGAAAGCTAGGTACTGGAAAAAATAAGATTATAAAAGGACACAGTAGTGAAATAATTTCTGTGAGAAATAAGGCTTTGACTTTGCATGACCTTCTTTGAAAAAGCACAGAATGCCTCCCTGAACTGTTCACCTGAAAGATGAAAAGTAGAAGAATTTATCTCCTGACCCTCTTTCACCAGAGACTGAGAGTTGCTCCAGGGATGGCTAGCTTTCCGCCCCCCACCACCCAACCTTCCCGGCTGTGCTTGCTTATGGTTTGAGATGGTATTCATGGCACTAGAAAGATCCTGGAATGAAGTTGAAATGATCAAGAATGAATCATTCATGCTTAATCTATTGACCTTGCCAATACCATGTGCAAGTATGAGTTATTCATGATCAAGAATGAGTCATTTATGCTTTCTCTATTGACCATGCCGATACCTTGCCAATGCCATGAGCAGTTTTGTGAGATGAACCCTCAAAAACTGCTCATGGTAGCTATTTCAAGGTGAAATGAGAAGAGAGCAAAGGGATATGAGGCAAGACACCAGAGATGTCTATCACAGAGATGAAGACAATATGGGGTATTCGGGAATTTACAAGTAATCGAGTACAGCTGAAGCACTAGGGATGAGATGGAAACAATGTAGAAAGGGAGTTTTGAATGGCAGTCCAGTGAGATATGAAGGGACAGATAATTTGACCCAAAATATGACAGCAGAACTATAAATGGAAAAAGGGATTAAAAATAAAGCACTCATAATTTCACTATATAATTTATCAATATTTACATATTGATTATTTTTCTTCTAGCATGATCCAATATATATGTTTCTGGATTGGCCATAAACACATTATTTTATATATATATATGTGTGTGTGTGTGTGTATAGACATATATAATGTGATAATATAAGCAGATGTTATTTTATCCTTTGAAAAGTCATTTCTAATATTTTCTTAATATTTCTTGAATAAATATCTTTAGTGTTTTATGGGAGAGTAATTCTTATTTTTATAAACGTATCTATTTGAAGGAAAATCATCTCATGCATAATTGTTTTTATTCTTTTGGAGTAAATTCCCGTAGAATAGGTCCCAGAAATAGAATTATTTCATTAAAGACAATTGATAATTTAATAATACTAACATTTTCTCTTATGTTTTCCCCAAAATAATTGAAACAATTTGTAATTAAATCAGTGATGGATGACGATGGTGATTATGGCATGGATAATGAAAATAGTGACTGTAGCAATAATAATGTTGCAGCTCTACTTCTAAGATACACACACCCCCCTCCCAGCATGATAAATCATACCTCCTCGTTTTCATGCCCTTATGTAATCTGCTCTCACTGAAGCTGGGATGATTTTATGAATCACTTACAACAAAAAGCTCAGTCAACATGATGCTATGTGGGTTTAATAACGAGGTTAATGTATCCTTATATCTTATTCCTGGGCCTTAGGTTACCTAACCTGTAGGAAGCCAGCCTCTATTTGAGAAGTTCATCTATCCAGAGACTTGTGTTGATGTTGCAGGAAGTTCAAGCTGCTAGATGGACAGGTCAAATGAAGAAACAGATATCTGACCACTACTGAGCTGTAATTGACATTGCAGTTGAGATACAAGATGTGAATCTAAAAGAAATCACCTTGGATGTCTCGCCCCATCCTCAAATAATTTCATCTTGGCTGTCTCATGACTACAACCATACAAGAAACCCCAAGTAAGGAATGCCCCACTGAGATCAGGAAGCACAGAAAACCAAGAAAGATGAAAATAAATCATTGATTTGAGCCATTTGCAGTCTACCACTAATAGCCAGAAAATAATAATCATAAAACAAACAAAAATGTGCTGATGATTTAGTATATTGCAAACATGAGAAGAACTTTGTATACATTTACTTGTTCAATTTCCCAGCAATATATGACATATATATCATAAATTTTATCTTTATTATATAATAAATGTAAGTTCAGGAAGTCTTGACAACTTGCTGGAGGACATAGAATTGGGCTTTGAATTCAGGTCAATCTGTATCTAATTCTTTTTATGCTTTTAATCCCTTCCCTGTTAAAGTTTCAATAGTAATGTTCCTTAACATAATTTATATTTTGCAAAGATATGTGAATCGAAAAGTTCGTGGATGGTGGCTGGGCAAGGTGGTTCATGCCTGTAATCCCAACACTTGGAAGGCCAAGGCAGGAAGATTGCTTAAGGCCAGGAGTCTGAGACCAGCCTGGGCAACATAACAAGACCTTGTCTCTACAACAAGTACAAAAAAATAATCAGCTGGACGTGGTGGTGTTCACCTGTGGTCCTAGCTACTGGGGAGGCTGAGGCAGGAGGGTAATTTGAGGCCAGGAGTTTGAGGTTACAGTGAGCTGTGATAGCACTACTGCACTCCAGCCTGGGTGACAGGGTGAGACCCTGTCTCAATAAAAAATTAAATAAAATAATAAAAGTTTATGGTTAGAAAATACATTCCCATGGTTTCAGGTTTTATCTTTTTACTTTTAAAGTGGTGTGTTTTTCTGTCATGCAGAGCAGGAAATGAATCTGTGAACAAACAATAATGTCACAGACATTATAGAAGCAAGTACTTATATAAATCACTTTTCTAAATGTTTCATACGTATTTCACCTAATTCTCCTAACACTCCTATCATGGGAACTATTATTAGTCACATTTTACAGATAAGCATTTGAGGCATAGAATGATTTAATACCTCACCCAATTAGTAAGTGGCAGAGTCAGGCTTTGAACACAGGAAACCCAGCTATAAAAAAAGCTTTAACTTAAGTAGCATGTACCTTGCTGTGTAAATATATTATAATGCTAATATTTTTTTTTAATTCTGACTCTTTGAAAGTTGATTGAGACCATCACCAAATACTAGTATTAATTTTTGATAATTCTTGTACTCACAGCAGCCAACATATGGAAACAACCTAAATATCTGTCTACAGTGAATGAATAAAGAAAATGCGGTATATACATACAGCAGAATATTGTTTAGTCTTAAAAAGGAAGGAAACCTTATAATACGCAGCATCATTAATGAACATGGAGGATATTATGCTAAATGAAATAAGCCAGTCACAGAAGGAACAGACACTGCCTGATTCCAATCGTAGGAGATAACTAGTATTGTCAAATTCATAAAATTGACAATAGAATGATGGTTGCTAGTGGGTGGGCAGATGGGAAGATGAGGAGTTATTGTTCAATGTGTATAAAGTTTTAATTATGCAAGATGAGTAAGTTCTAGCTATCTATTGTACAACCTTGTGCGCGATCTATTGTACAACCTTGTGACTATAGTTAACAATGATGTATTGTGGATGTAAAAATTTGTTAGAGGATACATCTCATATTGTTTTCTTACCACAGTTAAAAAAAAAAAAAAGAAAGAAATAAATAAACAAGAATTTATGTAGTACTAAAGACTGTATGTCTGATGATTAAAAATTAAGGACATACTCAATACTACATAATTTACACAATAGATACAAAAGGTGTTGGAAACAAAGTATGTCTGTCAACTTGGCTTAAATTTTAATCATCATCTCTAGAAGTCTTGAGAGAAGGCTATGTTTTGTTCTTGTCATTGTTATTGTTGTTTGACTCTAAAGAATAAATGAGATCTTGGTAAATTTTTGTAATATGCAACACGTATCTAAGGAACTACAAAAATCAACTTCTATTACCCTTGCCTAATTCTTTCTTAGTACATGATTAGATCTGTGTATTACTTCATTGATCGTCTGCTGTGTAGGCAGCATAGACTCAATGTTTACTGAATGCAGATTTACGATTGGTGAACCAAGAGATACAATGTTCTTTAATAGTTTTAGAGTTTAGATTTCATGTGTCCTCAGTGTCAACAAGGACAGTGATATTTCTCTAAGACTTTTATTATCCGTGATGCTCAGTAAATGGAAAAGCAGTTACAATGTCAGGCTGAAAGAAACATTGAAACCCACTTAGGAAATTTCATGTATAAAGACACCTGCCGTTATTTTCTATTTCAAACCTGGGCTTGTCAAGTGTGGATTTACTATGCATAAAAGCAGCAGTTTATTTGAATTGTAAAGTACTCCTTTAAAATGAATAGTTCTAATTGTATTATACAATTTAGCTCTAAAAGGCTATTATATTAGTGTGCTAGGGCTGCCATAACAAAGTACCAAAGACTGGGTGGCCTTAACAACAGACATTTATTTTCTCACAATTCTGAACGCTAGAAATCTGAGCTCAAGGTCTAAGTAGGGTTGGTTTCTTCCATGGTCTCTTTCCTGGCTTATATATGGCCTTCTTTTCTCTTTGGTTCCACCTGGTCATTCCTCTGTATGTTTTTGTCCTAATTTCCTCTTCTTATAAGTTCACGAGTCATTAAATTAAGGCCTATCCATGTGATCTTGTTTAACCTTAATTATGCTTTTAGAGACCCTATCTCTACATGCTGAGGGTAGGAAGTTTGTGGTGGCACTATCCAGCCAGTAAAAACTACCCACCCTCCACTGTTGCTCAGTCCTGTCTACCATAGTCATCTCTTATAAGTCAGATGACCCACAATTTAGGAAGCTGATTCTGTGGCAAATCCTGTTCTCCTTAAATTGGTGAAAGCATAGATGTCAAAAATAGCCATATAGTAAACATTAAGTGAAGGCATCAAACACCTTTTCAAAGGCTTCCAAAAGGTAAGAGCTTTCCAAATATTTCTAAATTCATCTGCCCTATTTTGCAGTTCCAACCATGAGGATTAATAACTGAGGTAGACATTTTTTATAAGGGCCAGACTAGAATTTTTAAATGATACCTCACATAATTATATTATGAAAACACAACACGTTACTAATCAAATTAGGTTAGCTGTTTTTCAGCAAATATTCTGTTCTTGGACATTGTGAATGAAGAATGCTAACCTTTGATTGGGGTTACAGGAATTTACGACATCCGAAGCACACTAATGCAGATTAAACAGTGTATCATCAGAAATACATTTGGGAAAAGGGAAACTATAAAGGCGACCAAAATAAGCTGCATTAACTTTGCAAACTTCTGTGACTGGCTAGAGCTGATGTACTTAAGATCCGTCAAGACCCTGTTAATACCTGTGTCTGTCTTATCCCCTACATTCAAAGAATCTATGCAACCCCCTGGGAGCAAACCTGTTCTAAGTCATATTAGCCTTTATCCCATTAGAATTCCCTGCACATCCTAGACTGAAAGAAATTTAATTGCCTAATTCAGTCAAATCAATTCATTTTAATCTGACACATACTGTATAAAACATATGTATTATAAGATAATGTTCATGAAGAACTTATTTCCCAAGGGAGAAAATATAATGTATACATATGGGGTAATGACACAAGGTATAAACATGCTAATAGCAATGAAAGTTCAACATATAGGATCAGAATTCTGAAAAAAATAAAAAGCTATTACCACTAATTGGGATATTTGGGAAGGATTTATGATGGAAACGGCAGTAGTAGTGAGTTTTGAATCGTGAAATAGGTGTGTTTTAACTCCAGGACAAAATGAACCAAAACAAACAAACAAACAAAAAACAAAGTAGCATGAGGTAAACATAAAGAGGAGAGTGAGACCTCCAGGAGGAAAAGTGGGATTTGTTTGGCTCTAGTAAAAGGTAGATGAAAGGCAACAGAATTCAGACAAGCGATCATAATCTTATGAAATAACTCCATCCTGCAGTAAAGGAGAAAGTGAAAGTTTCAGAGAAGGAGCGAAATATGCTTCAGAAGAATTAATGCGGTAAGAATACATTAAATGAATTTGAACAGGATGTGCCGACAGTAGAGTACCATGGCACAGGTAAGCTGCATGGTAGGAGCCTCAGGAATGAAGGAGAAGGCCCTGAAAGGATAAAATTACAAAATAATGCAAGCAATGAAATCAATTGGTTATGATGATGAGGCAGCGATTTTGGTCCTGGCTGACTAACAAGATATTTTCTTTAATAAAAGCAGAAAGAAGGGTTAATTTGGTAAGAAAAACTATGAGTTCAGTTCTACATATTGTAGTAGTCAGTATTATTAGATGATTGCCAAGACTCACCACCCCTGGCGTGCAAGTTGTGCATAATCTCTCAGACTGTGAATGTGATTAATTTTATTCTTATAATTAGAATATACTGTTTTATGTGGCACAATCAACTTTGAGAAAGGGAGATTGTGCAGTTGGGCCTCACCTAATCATGGAAACCTTTTACCTGTAGGACATTTTTCTCTGGCTAGTAGCAAAAGAGGAAGTCAGAGGTTCAAAACATGAGGTAGACTGAATGGTTCAGTGCTGGCTTGAAGATTAGGGTCCACATGGCAAAGAATTCAGGTGGTTTCCCAAAGCTGAAAGCAGTAAGGAACACCTAGCAAAGAAATGGGGACACTTAGCAAGGAAATGGGGACTTCAGTTCTACAGCCTCAAAGAGATGAATTTTGCTAATACTAAGAACCAGCTTGGAATGGATTTTTCTCTAGAGCCTTCAGATGAGAACTCAGCTTGGCCCGTACCTTGGTTTTGGTCTTTTGATAACTTCAGCAAACAGCCCACTCATGCTTAGCCAAACTTCTGGCCCACTGACTGTAAGTTAATAAATTACTCATGTTTTAAGCTGCTAAATTCATGGTAGCTTCAATAGAAAACAAATGCAGCTATATTGCCCTTTAGTTGTATGGAAAGCATTAAAGATGGAATTTCTCAACATTGGCACGACTGACATTTTTGTACTGGATAATTATTTGTTACAGTGGTCTGTTCTGTGCATTAGAAGATGTTTAGCAGCATTTCTGACCTCTACCCCAGATGCCAGTAGTATTCAATGTTGTAACAACCAAAAATATCTCCCTCCAGACATTGTCAAATGCCCTCTTGAGGACAAAATTTCCTCAGTAGAGAAGCATTTATCTTAGGGTAAAAACTAGCAGTCATTTATAAATAGGAGGTGTCTTTGTCTGTAGTCAGGTTGCTATAACAAAATATCATAAATGTAGGTAACTTATTCACAACATAAACTTGTTGTGTGACTGGTGAGGACCCATTTCTTATATACAGCATCTTCTTGCTGTCTCCTTACGTGGTAGAAGAGGCAAAGCAGATCTCTGGGGTCTCTTCTATAAGGACAGTGACCCCAATCTCTAGAGCTCTGCCCTCATGACCTAATCACCTGCCAAAGGCCCAGCCTCTGAATAACATATGAGTTTGGGGGTTAGGGGTAGAACTGGGAGGACTAAAACACTCAGACCATAGCAGGGCACTAGAGTTCAAGGAGTTGTGACAAAACATTTAGATTGGAAAATCAGCTGGGTGAAGACAGTTGAAGGTGCGAAATTTTAATAGATAAGATGCAAGAATTTTAAGAAAAAAGTTTGAAAGACATTTCTACTCAAGTGTCATAAAAAGGAGAAATGATTCAGGCTGGAGATAATGCAGGCAAAGGGCTAAGAGAAGAAACAGGAAGGAAAAGTCTCAGACAATCTAAAGCATAACTATCAGGGAGCTGAGAATAAAAAGTACATTAAAATTGGAACTAAGATGTCATTGACCGATTTGTTTTGGCAGAGTGGTTTGGACAGAAGCTCAGTACAAAAAGAATGAATAAATTTTTTAAAAGGCAATAGCTTTTAAGAGGAAATGGGAGCATTAGTGCTTGTGAGGTAAGAACATTGTTAGAGATAGAGGAGAAAGGAAAAAATTGAAAGAGGACAAATATTTGAGTATATTCTCATGGCATCAAAACACACCTGTAACAGTTACCTTCCCAAAATCAAAGCAACCATAAGCTCTGTCTCTGTTTCTACTGTTTTTTATAGAAACTTCTTGATGTTCTGCCAACTGAACATACTAGCTTTCTCCTGCCAGCCTGCCATTGCAAATCCTTTGATGTTGGTTGGTTTCTTGCCACTCTGAACGCATATGCCCCTATGGACCTGACACCTTGGATTTTCCCATTGAATCCGAACTTTGCTTTCACCTGACAATCAGTGTTCTATTTACTTTTACTTCCAATGATGAAGCCATGGTGTTGGATCCCAGCAATTTATATACTAAACCTGGTACCTGCTATCCTAGCCATGGCAAAACTGCCTTTGGGAAAATATTTTGTACACTGTATATAGAAGCCCCATGCTGGGTAACTACTTAATTTGTCCCCAAAATCTTCTTATGACCTCTCTACACTATTTTTAGAGATCATAAATTAACTTGTCCAAACTCACATAGATAGCAACTGAAAGCTGGAATTTGAACTCAGAACTATCTGACTCCACTGCCTATGATCAGTGCTCAAATTTCAAATGGAATATTTTTTTTTCAACTTGCCAGTCTTCGGTGAAAAAGAATGGTGCCAGATTCAATCTATGACCTGAGATATTATATAATATTTTCATTAATATTTAATTTGTGAACTGTAGCAAAATGTGGTTGAAATTGGTATTGACAATATACCGAGTTAGGTGGATGCTACATTCTTTTGAAGTAAAAGTCAGAGGTCATTACAAATTTGGCAAGCTATAAAATTAGTCAAATATGATTATATATTTAATTTTTAATGTTATCACTTCTTTACAAAATTAAGAATTTTGCCAAATAGTTTATATTGACTTTTTTTTTTTTTTTTTTTTTTTTTTTTGAAAAAGAGTTTTGTTTTTTCCCCCAGGCGTGGGTCTGTTGGGTTGTTTTTGCATCACTGCACTCCCGCCCGGGTGACAGAGCAAGACTCTGTCACCCAGGCTGGAGTGCAGTGGTGTGATCTTGGCTCACTGCAAGCTCCACCTCCCAGGTTCACGCCATTCTCCTGCCTCAGCCTCCCGAGTAGCTGGGACTACAGGCGCCCACCACCACGCCGGCTAATTTTTTGTATTTTTAGTAGAGACGGGGTTTCACCGTGTTTTCCAGGATGGTCTCGATCTCCTGACCTTGTGATCCATCTTCCTCAGCCTCCCAAAGTGCTGGGATTACAGGCATGAGCCACTGCACCCGGCCTGACACTGTTTAAGAGCTAAGAGGATCCATAGATTCTGTTCTAATGACCCATATACAGTGTATATGTAATTTTCACAAGGTAGGAAATAATTTATATTTTGTAAGTATACAACTATTCTAAAATATAATTATTTTTCTGGATGGATTCATAAAATATTTCTAAAACAAATTTACAAAGATTTTAAATATTTATTTTATCAAATTATTTTAAATGAGAAGCTGCCATAGAGAATAGGTTGCCATTATTTCTCAGAACTTTTAAATGTAGAAAGCCTCATTCTCAAACTAACTCATCAGATTACATGAAAAGTGAAGTTTATTAACTTCCTGAGGCAAGGCAGAGCCCAAACCCAATTCTAAAAAGGAGATCTCTGTAGAGAAAATGAGAGAACAAATTGTATTGTTTATCCTTAGACTCTTAAGTTTTAGAGTGGGATAAGTGGAGGGAGTCTTTGAATTAATTGATTTCTTAAGGTGAGAAATGATGTAAGCAAGGTGAGTTCTGAGGAGAAAAAGAATTGTTGCTAGGGACATAAGACATTCTGCCACTGTATTTCCATCGCTGATGATGATGTCAATAGTTATTCTGGCTTTTAGAGAGCACAGTTTATTCATTCCATTTAAAAGTATGGATGGGTATGCTTTGGTTTGACATTCACTGTAAAGGAAGAAAAAATGTTGGTAAGTATACTCAGTACAAAGATATTGAAAAGAAACAAGTAACAATGGTAAATGAAATTCAAAAATGGAATATTAACAATAAAGAGAAGTAATAGCTCTTGAATTACCTTCAAATACTTCAGAGCTGTGCTGACAAATATGGTGGCCATCAGCCATGGTGGTTTTTTAAATACAAAGCAACTAAACTTAAATAAATAAAAGTTAACTTCCTTAGTCAAACTATCCAAATTTCCAGTGCTCAACAACCACATTTTACTGGTGGTTACTGTATTGGAAATAGCACATATAAAATATTCCGTTATTGCAGTATTGGACAGTGCTCCGTTAGACTACTTTAGTGGATTAACAAATTAATAATGGTAAAATATATGAGATTTTGGGCAATTCAAAATCAAAACATGAAAATGTATGTTTAATTGTATTTTAATATATTTACATAACAATATTAAGTGTAAATATGGTAGTTTAAGAATGAAATGTAAATGTATATAACCTGGGTTTATTTGATCTTATTTAAATGATGCATATTTGTGGAAAAGCTATACATCAATTATTGAATGAAAATTAAAAAATAAATTGTATGTTTGCCTTCTGGATATTTGGAAAGTTCTGAATATTAATATGCTGAAAATTTTCATTTTGTATATGGGTATTTTGAGACTATATAAGCAGAACTTCAGATATAAATATATTCATCCTTCAAAGCATTTCTAACTTACTTTTCACTGGAGGTTATTCAATAAATGTTTATAAAGAACAGTACAAATAAAGACTTCATCTGGAAATTGTAGTCATAAGCTACTGCTAAAAATGATTTGATTTATAAAGTAATAATAATCTCATTTAATGACATGAAGTTGTTTTCTGATTTCTTTGGGAAGTAAAGATCTAAGTATTCATGATACGGTTTGGCTGTATCCCCACCCAATTCTCATCTTGAATTGTAGTTTTCATAATCCCCATATGTCATGAGAGGGACAAGTGGAGATCATTGAGTCATGGTGGCGGTTTCTCCCATCCTGTTCTTGTGATAGTGAGTGAGTTCTCATGAGATCTAATGGTATTATGAGGGGCTTTTCCCCCTTTTGCTCTGCATTTATCTTTGCTGCCACCATGTAAAGATGGATGTGTTTGCTTCCCTTCTGCCATGATTGTAAGTTTCCTGAGGCTTCCCCAGCCCTGCAGAACTGTGAGTCAATTAAACCTCTTTCCTATATAAATTACTCAGTCTCAAATGTGTTCTTATAGTAGTGTGAGAATGGACTAATACAATTCACAAGCCTTTTTCTTTCCCCTCCTTTTTAAATATCCTTCCTAATTTGCTTCGGGGGCACAATTCTGCTTGGATAAATTTGTTGAAAAGCTAACGCTTCTATCATACATACTTCAAATGGAAGCTGTAGGAATGCATGAAGAATTTAGGAAAGGAACATTGAAACTTTCTTTTATTACATTTAAGTGTTTTTTTCTTGACATCTTGAAGCAATTATTTTGACCTACCCATGGAAAGAAAAGCCTCTGGTGTCCTGCTGCTTCTTCCTGCTATAATTTTTCTACCAGAATCAAGTTTTTTGAACTTGCATGAAACATTGAATATCAAAACCCTGAACACAAAGCATAGCATGGGTACAAAGTACTTTTGAACATCAAAAGATAATAATAAAGAAATTGTGAATCAAAGACTTGTTTACTGGCTATTAGAAGGGCTGCCTTAACAATTTTGTTTCTCTATGTATGCGTCCTTGTTTTCTTCAAAACATCTCAGTTGTGTTTCTCTAACATTCTGAGGTGGAGCTTAATGTGTTTGCATTTTTTTCATACTTGTTTTCTGCAGTTGTTTTAAGTGAGTAGATTTCCTGACCTCTTGGATTCAAGAATGAAAATCAATTATCTCCTAATGAATCGCTATACCTCACATATTTCTGTAGTCACAAAATTAATTGGGTTTAAATTAACAAGTTATTTAATTTTCTTCAAATACTACTTACATATTTGGTCTAAGGAGTTTTGCAATATGCTCTGAGAATTCATTTTATGGAAATTTAAAAAAAACTGTAAGTCCTCAAATTTCAGCATACCCTGAGGATGACCTTTATGAAGTCCAGTATTATAAAGCTATATTTCTAAAATATGATGTCTTGGGTGACAAATGAAAGTTTCTCTTCTACTAGATATAATAGAAAAACTTATTTTCACTGTTTATGATGCAAGAAACCAATATGTGCAGAATATTATACTTAATATTGTGTACATGATTCATATGCTGAAGAATTTCTATTTTGAAGAATTTAGTGTTACACAACATACAGAAACTCATTATTTTCAAAGTGTGCTTCAATCATACGCCTTTTGTATTTCTAACTTGTTCATTGATATATATTTGTTATTTTTGCTTAAAATGTATTTCTGTGATTCTTTTAATAAACAAAATGTGTTTAATGGATATAAAACACCAGAAGATGCATTAATTATTCTAAACAATTATTTGAATTTTTAAACTCTAACTACAATTGATTCTAGGGAAATATCTATTTAAACCTAGGTTTTGTAACATCGCATGTTAACACTTCAGATATAATTTTGTTGCTTTTATTTGCAAAATTATTTACAAAATTTATTTTATTATTTTTGTGTGAAGCTTTTAATCCCAGAATTCTAATCTCAAGGTTTGAATAAATCTTGATATTTATTACCTTCACCTATTTATTATTCATGCCTACTGCTCAATGCGGGATTATAAACTTATCACTCCCAAGGCAGATTTTTTTTTGACCTTTGAGTAGGAATGAAAGTTCTTTGAATTGAGATAAAATCAGTTTATCTAAATTCATAGCCATTGGTTTTAGACCTCCCTCATATAAATGCACTAAGTATTAGAAGTCTCCAAAAGTGGATTTCTCATTACTTTGTAATCTTTTTGTTCTAACAAATATTTATTGAGCATCTGGGATCAGATCCTAATGATTTAAAATTGAAGTGGACAGAAGATTTGATCTCTAGAAATTTAAAATCATTAGAGCTAATTAATATTTAAATACTATCTGCCCCTACATATTTTACTTTTAAGTTTCTTGTTCAGTTAAATATCTTGTACAGTCAACTCCTTTTCAGGTCTAGATGTCCTCCCACAATTAGACTATTAATGCTTGGTTAGTCTTCCCTCTCTTTTATCATCTTCTTTCATTCCTTCCTTTCTTCCTTCCTCCCTCACTCCTTTCCTGTGTTCTTCCCTCCTTCCTTTTCTTTCTTCCTCCTCTCCCCCTCTTCCTTCCTTCTGCTCTTTGACTTAATGGTTGCTGAACATTGGGATGAATTAATTTAGTTATGTACCACATGATATTCCTCATTCAAATCGATATAAGTATACTTGTACATCACAAATTAAAGCATTCAAGTGAAGTAAATTCTGTTCTTAAACGTTTATGACAATATTAAGTAACAAGTAATATAAACCTGATGATTATAGTAATTTTATAATTTGAGCTCCATTTTTCAGTTCATTTATGTTTGTCAAGAAAACACATTTATAAGAAGACCCTAAAGTAAAAGAAAAACACAAAATAAAACTATGAATCTTATAGTATATTCGCATAATTGACTAATGCAGTGCAATTCTCTTTTGATGTTTTATACATTGGCATTTTCTTAATAAGTTTGCATAGCCATATTTCTGGCTACAGTTATCAATGAAAACTTGAAACTTCAGTACAAACCTAATGGAAGAGAAAGTTGAGAAAAAAACATATGGAAATAGAAAAAGTGTCTATGCCCTTCAACTGTGTAATGAACTGAGGAAAGTCAGCTGGCGTGTGCTAGTGTTGGAATATGCTAATACTTTGAATACTGCTAGGATAGGATTTTTCATTGTGGCTGATCAGCACAATGGCTCCAGGAAGACCATCCTGATGAGACTGCTATCTGACTGTATGCTTCAAATTGCAAATTGCATCCTACATAAAATTTTTTCTTCTTTCCTAAGTTCAGATCAATTTGGTTTGATAATGCCACTGTGCATCACTCTGCACAATTCTGTTAATCCTTTGCAGAAAGTATGAGAGTGTGAGAGATTGGAATACCTCAATCAGTAACTGATACTTTCAGTGGAAAAAAAAAGATAATTTGTAATTAAAATGTCTTAAATTTTAGAAAGATAAATCTATTTTTAATAAATCAATGATTTAAAGTGTATAAAAATAAATTACTGCAGAAAATAGCAAAGCTGTTTTGGAGTGCTTTTCTTAGAGTGTGCTGACAAATGAGGAAGGGTCATCCTAAGGGAGAATAATAAATGAACCAATTCTCAGGTAAGGTCTTTATAAACTTTTATTTGGGTAAGTGGGAGAGAAAAGTAAATAATAAATAGTAAGTTGTTAATTTGTGGACTGTTTATTAGTGTGACATAAAGGGATTTTTATCTTTTGATCGGTAAATAGCTAGAAGTAAAAGAGAATAGTTACTAGACCTTCAGGGTTGTATGCCTGCTTCTAGGGTGTTCTTTCTGTGTCCAAGGGCTTATCCCCCTCCAGAATCACAAGCCCAAGATGAGCCCAGCTGAGCTAAATATAAGAAAAGAAAAATATTTATCTGAAGAAGGGACTAGGTCCACTTTTCCCCATATCTCATACTTCTCTTCTTACTGATATCATTTTCAATGCTTTTATTGCTGTGCTACAAATAAACTGGCATCTTAACACAGAGTACCAGAAATTGTCCTTATCAATAAGAAAAAAAAGTTAGTTCTATTGCATAATATTTAACAAATTAAGTCCCACAAGAACATATTTGCATGTTAAAAAATATGAAGGTCAGGCTGAGCATGGTGGCTCACGCCTGTAATCCCAACACTTTGGGAGGCTGAGGCAGGCAGATCATGAGGTCAGGAGTTCAAGACCAGCCTAGCCAACATAGTGAAACCCCGTCTCTACTAAAAATACAAAAACTTAGCCGGGCATGGTGGTGGGCACCTATAATCCCAGCTACTCAGGAGGCTGAGGCAGGAGAATCACTTTAACCTGGGAGGCAGAGGATGCAGTGAGCTGAGATCACGCAATGGCACTCCAGCATGGGCGACAGACTGATACTCTGTCTCAAAAATATATATACACACACACATATATATGTATGCATATGTATATATGTATATGCATATAAATGTGTGTATATGTATATATGTATATATAATATATGTATATATATGAAGTTCAGTACTACTCCTAAACAATAACCATGATTTTTACATCATTTTTACGATAAACTTTTTTGATCCCAATATTAATTATATGACACTCTTTCCTCTGATCATCAGTGAAGTCACTGATTTTGAAACAATAGCTATTTTTTCCAAACTCTTTGTATACTCATGCTGTTTTTATGTTTTTATAGTTTTTTATGACAAATGAGGGGATACTTTTAATGGAACTTTTAGAATACTAGTACCCTAGTACACATGAAAATATAACATACATTAGGAACAATTCTTAAAATATATATAACTCTTTTTTAGGTTAATGAAACGGAGGAAATATTTTGACAAAGAATACGGAGACCTGTATTGTAGCTCCAACTTCATAAGTTAGCAGGACCTTTAGTAACCCATTACTGGACATGCACTTCCTTTTCTGTTTTTAAACTAAGTTGACTCCACCAATTAATTTCTTAAGATTCCTTTTGTAATAAAAACTCTATGTCTTTTAGGTGAATTTATAAAGAAATAGAAAATTAGATTAGTAGCTTTAGAAGTCAGTTATTACCTCCTGCCATTTGGTTAGAATTTTAAATGTTGACATGTATTAATGATAGAAACTTGTAGAGGGTGATAAATACAAAGTTCATATTATAAGCTTCGGCCAATTTTCTTTAACAAGAAGCTGCAAACAAAAACTGGAAAAATTCACATTTTTACACTTTTTTCTATTTATGAGGACTAACTAAAGTTAGATTCAGCTTTAGAGGATGCAGTGGATGCTTAGGAAAAATCAGTTTTTTAAAAAAACAGTTATTTAACAAAAGGAGACAGAGTGTCATTGTGGCAACCTTTAATGGCAACTGTGTGGTCCAACAGCAAAGCTAGATCACACAGCTAGATTGTTTTGAAAAACAATCATAATCACAGAAGGGGACTGGTCAAGAGCAGATTACTGGAAGGTAATTTGGGCCCCCGAGAAATATTTTACAATGAGGTTGGGAAGGAATAGAGCCAGGACTGAAATTAGGTCTCAAAGGAGCATTGACACCTGCTTGACCCAGTCATCCTGCATGCAGACTGGTGCCCGAGAAAGATGGTTCTGTGGGCAAGCCTAAACGTTATGACCCTACATTGCAACTGCAAGTCACTCTTGGCTTGGAAGATCTAGGATGATGAAATAGAGAAGGAAAGAGCATCCTTCCTCACATTTCAAAGAAACCTTTGCTTATAATGGCAGAGACCACTGGAAAAATGGCAGAGGTTGTGTTATACCTACATGAATTGCTATGGTGTCTGCTAAAATGGATGATAAGCCTCTGATTTCAACAGTTGAAGCAACAACACTGTCAGGATGCGTGAATTTAGCAAAACTTTATCTCCTCTGTGTATTAGGGCTTGAGGCCCAGCTAGGAATAGTGTTGAGAGCAAGAACAATGTCACTACAGGGATGGCACACTTCAGAGAGCTGCTCCAAGAAAATTAATGTGGAGACTCAGTTTACTACTTTCATTTGCCTTGCACTCCCCAACCATACCCCTGGAAACTTCTCACTTCCTGTCCAGTTAATATGACATAGAAGGAGCTATGATACAGCTACTCTCTACTGGTGTCCAGCAGTGACCTTCATGTTCTATCAACTGAAGGGTGCCAAATTCATACTTCACAGGTTTTGAGAAGCAGGGACAATAACAACAAGAATTGCTTAGTTTCTCAAGCATCTGCAATTTGGCCAATGTCCTCAGATTATCTGCCTTCTATGGCATAGATGTAATTTGCTCTGTTAGCTCATGGGATGGAAAACCAGAACTCACTCTAGACCCCTATAGGGTTCCTTGAAAAAAGTAAGGTTTCAAGAGGTTTGACATAGGGCTAAAAATCCTAATTTCTTGTTATTTAGGGCAGATGGAAACTCAAAATTGCTATGTTTGAAAGTATAAATATGAAAATAACATTGCTTGTCCATTTTGGTGAACACGAAATATTGGAGCTACACACTAAAGATGTTAAATATCATGCAGGTTTTAGATGCTCCCCACAGTGACAGATTCCAGACACTATCCGGAAGAAGGTTAAGAAAAATATGACTGACGAAAGGAATTTACATGTCATGACATCCACTGGTATATGAGAGGCATGCCACATAGACGGTGCATAATTCATTTAAAAGTTACAATAGTTGCATTCACCCATTCATTCAACAAACACATGTTATATACTTTGGGGAAAGCACTCTGCTAGACACAGGAATTCACAAAAAAATGAATCAGACATGAATACTAGTCTTTAATCTTGTTTCACTGAATAGATTTTATATACATATATATATATATGTCTTCTCATAAGTACATAAGTATGGTTTTAATAGTTTCATAGAATATGAATATATATGTAAATTTATCCATCCATATCTTTTTATAAGAGTTTTTAAAGTCACCATAATTTTGGTGCATAAAGTTTATTTCCTGCATTGCTTTTAGTTTTTAATAAATATACTTGAAACTAAATCTTTGCTCAAATCTGTAATCCATTAGGTTAATTTCCAGAAGAATTGATGTATGGAGATAGTTTAAAGTTTTGCTATTTATTGTCAAACTGTGTTACAGAAAGCTTATTCTACTTTATTCTCCAATCAACATGTATAACATATTCCATTTTGTTCTATTTTTGCCAACATTGAGTGATACTTCTTATAAAATTCTTGATAATTTCATCATTAAAGAGTAGTGGCTCATTAGCATTTTTATTTTTATTTCTTGGTTTATTAGTGAGCTTCAAAATGTCTTCATACATTTGTTAGCCATTTAAATTTCTTCCTTTATGCATTGCTCCTGTATGTCCTTTTAAAATTTCTTGCTGAGTTTATTATTTTTAATTTGTAAGCTTTTTATTAATTAATATTTATTTACTTTAAATATGTTTTTATACAGTTAATTAAAAGTGTGCCATCAGAAAAACATTTTTATTTTTTTGTGTGTGTTCTTCTACAAGGTTCTGGCACTAAAGCTTTAGTAATGATTTATGTCATTTTTCCCTTACATTTATCTGTGCCTTTATTCTAATTGGTTGACAGGTTAGCTCAAGGGTAGCATTCTGTCATTCAGTTGCTTTGCCAGTTACTTGGTAAGGCGAAAAAAAAATCAATCCCGGTAGAACCGAGTAAAATTCATTCTACATTATAATAGAGAAAGATTAGTTTAAGAAATTCAACTTTCCCTTTTTATTATTATCATAATTTTAAAAATTCAACTTTCTAATGGAGGAAGTATCTGAGTATGTAATAGACAGCATTCCATATAGTGGGCTAAACAAAAATTTGTGGCTATAAAGGAAATTGTAATGTTGCTGATTGAGATGAGATGTATTTTTTTTTTTTTTTTTTTTTTTTTTGAGATGGAGTCTCGCTCTGTCGCCCAGGCTGGAGTGCAGTGGCGCCATCTCAGCTCACTGCAAGCTCCGCCTCCCGGGTTCACGCCATTCTCCTGCCTCAGCCTCCCCAGTAGCTGGGACTACAGGCGCCCTTCACCACGCCCGGCTAATTTTTTGTATTTTTTAGTAGAGACGGTGTTTCGCCGTGTTAGCCAGGATGGTCTCGATCTCCTGACCTCGTGATCCGCCCATCTCGGCCTCTCAAAGTGCTGGGATTACAGGCTTGAGCCACCGCGCCCAGCCTGAGATGAGATGTATTAATCTCTGTTAAGTGGAAGGAAATTTCTACTAGCAAACAATTTGTTAGCAACTATACAACCAAGAGGATCTGCATGCCTGATTTAAGCTATTACATGAAGCAGCAAAAGTGAGATAGTCCTAAAATCTCAGAATGTTTTTGTAATATTCCTTTAGCATTGTAGGAGACACTTCAGTCTCACCTAGGGAGAAATCCTATCTAGGTTTTAATCAGACATGTGGGATGTGGTTACCCACTTTTGGTGACTCCCTACTTGAGTAGAAAATCTAACTTGTAGCGTACCCTTTTATTTTATCCCAACTTTTCTGCTTATTAATAACAGTTGGGATAATGGAAGTTTTCAACCCATGGCTCCAGGGACGGATTAAATGTATAAAATTTACCTCTTGGTTCTAATAAAGACAAACACTGCTGTTTGGTTACCTGCTGCCACTGATATCAACATATTGGTATTTTTCACTTTTCCACACTAAAATATATACTTTATTAGTGAAATATTAGAAATAAACATAAGACAGGCATGGAAGGAGTGTACTTTAAGTTTGTTAGGCAAATGTACATAAAATAAATGTTTGTAGAATATTGTTATACCCTCTAATTTCACAAAATGATATACAAAAGAAATAGTGTTTTATTTATTTTTGCAGAATCATCCCATATGAAAAAATTACTAGATGTGGCCTGCAGTGAACATTAAGGATTAGAAGAAACCTGTAAATATAAACCAATTGCTCTAATTCCTTATTTCTGTTCTTCAACACTAGTTTGTATGTGCTGCTATTTCAATCAACTTCTCTATATTTTGATTTAGTTGCAGATTTAGTTGAGCACTGTCAGAGATCATGTAGTTCAACCTCCTCTTTTTACACTTGAGAAGACAGATCTTAGAGGTTAAGTGATTTGCTCAGGGTTACACAGCTAGTTAGTGACAAAGTAGAAGCTAAAATAGAGGCTTCCTGATTTCTAATCAACCTTTTTCACTTTACTATGTTGACTTCTAAAATAGTACAAGACCTTAAATTAACCTTCTAAATAGTTAATTTTTTTAAGGTTAGTGAGAATTTCTGCCAAGCAAGTAGAAAATGGTATTGATTTACCTTGTTTTACTATTTCAGGTAAACTGTGTGATTTTTTTCTCTATAAAACACACACACACACACACACACACAAACACATACACACACAATATACAATATCCTCATCATGAACAATGAACTCCCACCTGTGGCCTAGAAAACTGCATATTTATTGTAAAACTCTAAAGTAATAGCTTATTATATTCACAGTTTTTGTTTGTTTTGCTTATTTTAAATTTATGTAAACATTGCATCTTGCGGTTATTTTATTGTTAAATACACACAAAGATGAGGGTATTAGAAATATAAGACCTTGGCCGGGCATGGTGGCTCCTGCCTGTAATTTCAGCACTTTGGGTGACCAAGGCAGGTGGATCACCTGAAGTCAGGAGTTCAAGACCAGTCTAACCAACATGGTGAAACCCCATCTCTACTAAAAATACAAAAATTAGCCAGATGTGGTGGTGGGCACTTGTAATCCCAGCTACTCAGGAGGCTGAGGCAGGAGAATCACTTGAGCCCAGGAGGTGGAGGTTGCAATGAGCTGAGATCATGCCACTGCATTTCAGCCTAGGCAACAGAGCAAGACTCCCTCTAAGAAAGAAGAAAGAGAAAGAGAGAAAGAGAGAAAGACAGAAAGACAGAAAGACAGAAAGACAGAAAGAAAGAAAGAAAGAGAAAGAAGAAAGAAAGAAAGAAAGAAGAAAGAAAGAAAGAAAGAAAGAAAGAAAGAAAGAAAGAAAGAAAGAAAGAAAGAAAGAAAGAAAGAAAGAGGNGAAAGAAAGAAAGAAAGAAAGAAAGAAAGAAAGAAAGAAAGAAAGAAGGAAGGAAGGAAGGAAGGAAGGAAGGAAGGAAGGAAGGAAGGAAGGAAGGAAGGAAGGAAGGAAGGAAGGAAGGAAGGAAGGGAAAGAGAGAGAGAAAGAAAGAAAAGAAAGAACCTTTCTTTGCCTTTTCTGTTCCTCCTTCACATACCTTATAACTGTGGTCTACCTGTAACTTCCTACAAATCCTGAGATAACTTACAAAAGACCAAAATCAATTTGGCATAAAAATTAAAGGACTTTACTGACCTCAAAATGCCTGCCAGCAGTATGTGAGCATACTGCAAAACATCAAGCCAAGCTTAGAGGTATGAACATTCCCAGAAGTGTGTAGGTATTACTCCCTGAACAATATTACAATATATTTTCTAATTCCTTCCTAATTAACCTCTGTCTTGCCACCAAAAGATTTCAAATAATTAATGAGTTAAATAATTATCAAGAAAGGCATAAGGAGGGAAGATTCAGCATTTTCCTACAGGATCCCTGCACCTACTCATATCACTTTCCCTGGAGTTTCTGAGAGTGCATTATGATGCACAATACTTGATAACTAATTCTCTGGAAGATTTGCTATTCCATAAATTTCTTAGACACATATCTCAATTACAGCCACCGTTATCCTGCTTGACATTCAGTATCAAAAACATTAGAGCGATTTCACCTTAAAATACACAACGTTAACAATGAAAATAGTAGAAAGTCCGAAGTTTCTATCTTTAATTTTCACGCTATACCCTAATTTTAAAATGAGACTTGAGGTGTTAAAGAAATGCAGAATGGCTCCCGAACCAAGAAGGAAATGAAAGATATTAAAGTAGGAAGAGAGATGAGTGAAAACCAGACTTGTGTGGTGGATCAAGACATCCTGTGTACCAAAGAAACTCAGTGCTTCAGATTTTTCAGAACTAGAAGCCGATGATGGTTACTGTTTCATCCTTTGTCTTTAAATTGTTCAGAAAAATGCATCCTGCATTCTATTTCAATATACCACCTATTTTATATTGAGCTGTCTTCATATAGATTCTGAGTTGAAGAACTGCAAACAGAAAGTTCATTGTGGAGTGTTCTTTGGAGATACGCATCAAAAAAATAATAATAATTGGAGAAATAGGATTGAGCAAAGGAAAAAACTGATCTGCAATGTAGTTGGAACTGAAGCTTCACCCAGTCCGCTGTCAAGTTTTGGAGCTGGAATAACAATGTGGCCCCAAATTGAGGCAAAGAGAACATGTGTCATATTCCTTCATCAGTTAGTCATTAACTGTGAGCCACTGCCTGGAAGAGGGTGGAAACTTGAATGAGCTATTTTTTTTATGGATCAAGTAATTCTCAGTAAGGCATGAAGTTGTAATCCCTCTGAAACTAAGATAACCAGCACCTTTGAGATGAATGGAACGTTTAAACCCTAAGAAGCTCCAGGGGTCCAGAAACTGAGCAAGAGATGGTGGCTTTTTATCAAGGTGACAACTCTCCTGACTATTCAGCCTTGATTTCTTTTGGATGTTTTGATTAGGCACTGTAGTTTATCTTCTCTCTCTGGTTAGTCCTGCCTTTTTCTCTTCATTACAGGCTATCACCCAAGAGTACTTACTAGTAAAATTTCTACACAAAGCTCTTTTCTTCAGAGTCTATAAAATTTATTCAGTCTATAATCATGGAGACAAATTTGAGAGGTTTGGTATCAGGAGTGGACCTTAAAAGCAGATTCATAGATGGGATTTTGGAGATTGGTCACTTACTGGCTGCTGCTGATTAAAGTACACATCACTCTCAGTAATTAGAGTATGAATAAGTCCTGGCATAATGTAGCAGTGCAATTGTTAAAACTCCCATTAGTAGTGAACTGGAATATGCTAATGGTGGGGAGGATATGTTGCTTTGTGTAATAGACAGTTGAAAGGTAGGAATGAAATGGTAACTCAAACGGTTATAGAACTCAGCAACTGTTGCAGTCGGCTATAGAGTCATTAAAGAAAGATAATTGCAAACTTATATTTATTAACCACTAATGTAAAGTCAAATGTTAAAACCAGAGGACTTCCTGGGCAGTATTTATGGAAACCCTATTCTTTTCTAGCTGTATCTGAAGGTCAGACAGTGTGAGAATCAGGCTCAAGATTTAATCATAAAGACAGAGAGTTTCATCACTTAGAGATCTAGCAGATTATAAACTACTTAAGGTTGTCTTCACCTGTTCCTGACACTATAACAAAATATTTGTACTGGGTAATTCTCACAGTTCTGGAGACTAGGAAGTCCAAGATCAAGGTGCCAGCAGATTTGGTATCGGTAAGGGCCTTCTTGCTGCATCCTCACATGGCAGAAGGAATGAACATTTTGTCTTCACATGGGAAAGAGTAAGAGAGGGAGGCAGCTTTCTGAGGTATCTTTTACAGGAACGTTAATCTAATTCAAAAGCATGGAGCCCTCTTGACCTAATCACCTCCCAGAGGCCTCACCTTCTATTACTATCTCCTTGGTTTCAACAGATAAATTTTGGAGAACACATACACTGAAATATAAAAGGTGTACTTCTATCAGAAGGAAAAAGACCCTAAAAGGATATGATAGAAATCCAATATTGATGGTAAGTAATTCAGTGGGTTAATACATTGTCAATGTAAGTATACATAACAACACCTTAAAAATTATGTTATAGAAGTCTAAGATGACCTTAAGTAATTTATCTGCTAGATCTCTAAGTGATAAAACTCTCTGTCTTTATGATTAAGTCTTGATATTTGTTCTCACTCTGAGCTTCAGATTTAGCCAGACAAGATTCGGATTTCTATAAATGCTGTCCAGGAAGTCCTCTGACTTTAACATTTGACCTTGCATTATTAGTTAATAAATATAAGTTTGTCATTACTTTTCTTTAAGGAATCTATGGCACACTGCAACAGTTACTGAGTTCTATAGCCCTTTTAGTTACCATCTCATTCCTAGCTTTCAACTAAGACATTACACAAAGCAGCATATCTCTTCCGCCATTATCACAATCCAGTTATTATCATAATCATTATTATAAAACTTAATATAAAAAGCAAATTATGTCTTGTACTTGAGCAACAACTGATGAATATATTTTTTAAAATATATATGTGTAAAACATATAAACTGTAAAATTTAAATTTGATCACGTCACTCCTCTGCTTTAAACTCTTCAATGCATTTTTGTCTTATTCAGAGTAAAAATCAAAGCTCATAAAATAGCTTCAAGGCTTATGACTAAATTTCTATGATATCACCTCCTAAAAGTTTTCTTCTTACCAATTCTATGCAGCTATGTTAATCTCTATGTGGCTATAGAGTAATTACCTTTCATTCTTTGTATGTTTCTTAACTGTTAGGACTTTCAGAGCCAGTATGCTTAAATAAGTAGGACTTTAGCTAATTGACCAAGCTGGAGGTTAAATTATGACTGATTAAATCTGAATACACCTATAACAAGCCAAGAAAGTACATTTACCCACAGAAGATAAATGAATATCTAATAAGCACATTTAAAGCTTCTCAAATCATTAGTCACTATTAAAATACAAATTAAAACCACATTAAGATACCATGTTATACCTACTAGAAAGGCTATAATGTATATGTCAGAAGACAGTAAACTTTGACGAGGTTATGAGGAAAAGGTACCTTCTTACATGGCTGACGGAAGTGGAATATGAGGCAGTTCCACTGGAAAAGAGTCTGGCAGTTAATCGAAAGGTTAAATAAACATGATGTTGTCATGTGACCCAGAAATTCTATCTTTTGTTAATTATAAAGAAAATGAAAATGTATATCCAGAAAAAACCTCCTCTCAAAGTAGTGGATTAGGGCATCCTGCGTACCAAACAACAAAAGTGTAAGAGAGAGGTCCTGATGCTTTTTTCTCACCTATTAACACCATCCAGATTCTTTTTTTCTTTCTTTTTTTCTTTTTGCTGTTTCTTCTTTACAGTATGTAGGATGATATTTGAATTTAATTGCCTCATTCCAGGGAAAATAATTAGGATGCAGAGGAACTTTTCAGCTATTTTTTGCTCAAAGTATAGAATCTTGTGTGAGTTCTATATAACATAATAAATACAGATATTAAAAACTTAATGGTTTCTCTGGTATTCTTGAAGACACCATACATCCTCTTGCCTTCAATTTTCATGTTGTCTCCATCCATATTTCTTTTCTGAAATATACACTTGACTGTTAGCCTTACTTCATTTAGATCTGTGATCAAATTCATCTGTGAGTTAACCTTTTCTTATTCTCCTTCTATAAAAAATGTTCCTTTCTAGTTGACATGCTCCATGTTCTACTCTGATTCCTCTTTCTTCATAATATTTATCACCACCTGAAATAGTTATTTAGTTGTTTATGTATCTCCTATATCCTTTCCATGCTAGTCAATGAGAAGAAGGGCTCTAAGCAATTTTCTTCATTGCTGTGTCCTTAACATCCAGTCAAGTACATGGTTAGTGCTTAATGATCTGTTTGTTAAGTTAATGCTGAATAAAGGAAGAGCCACTACCAAAGATGTATATATCAAGGAGGTTTTACAGAGGAACTGACACTTGAAATAGTTTTTGAAGAAAAAGTATTTTCCCCAAAAAAGACAGAAAGGAAGGAAGACTTTCTAGCTAGTTGTGTGGAAGAAAGGGAAATACAGTCAACACTGTCAGTGTCTTATGGCAATTAGGAGGAAGTTGATGACTTGACAAAAGCAACTTCAGGAAGAAAGCATAAATTCTTCTTCAGCATATTCATTAATATATGTCGTATTTGTTGTACTAAAATAGATAATATTATCTATTATATATAGGATACATATTTCTAGATACATAATCTATATTGTTTTTGGCAAATCTCTGTGTTTGTTCTTTTAGGTTAGTCTTTTCCAGGCAGAACCACTAAAAGGATTGCATTTTTTAAATGTCTGTACTATTACAGAATCCAGTATTTAATTTTGGAAAAGAGAAATAAAAATGAAATATTAGAAACTACTTTATTTTTTCTTTCTCCTTTACAAATAAAGATGTAATTTTATAAATAGTGATGTGGGTAGTCAAATGGAAAACAGTTATGCTTCTTTTAAGTTAATGAAATTTAGTTTCAGGTTAACCAAATTAGCAAAACATTCCTTATATTTTGTATTTTTTAATAACTATTTGAAAAGATAATTGTTTAGCAAAAATATGAACATGAATGTTGACATGTCTTCGTATCACTGGTTTAAATGCTGGGAAATTTTACTCAACAGGAATCATCATGAAAGTTTTATTTTTCCAAGCCTAAAGACAAAAGATAATTACTAGTTGCATTATAGACAAATCTTCAATGCTCATTGACTTTTCACAAAAGAAATCTATTACTCACTTATGCTCAATTCAACATGGGCTGGTAAGAGGAAAGGGGCACATTCTCCTCAATCCTCTAGGATCCAAGCTCCCTCCATCTTGTTCTTGCCATCTCAACACATGACCTCCAAGTTTGTAGTTTCAGGAAGGAGTGGGAAGCCAGTTAGCACAGAGTGCCTTATTCTGAAAATAATGTACTTTATTTCCATTCACAATGATTGGCTTAAATTAGTTACAACATCCTTCTATCTTCAAGGAAAGCTAGAAAGTTTAGCCTGCCAACAAGCCAAAGAAAAACAAAAACAGGGCTCCTGGATATAGGTAAACACCTTGGGAAAAATGTGGCACTATCAGGGGCTTTTGTACAAAATTAAATGCTCTCTGCTCAATTTTCAATTATTACAATAATATTTTTATTAGCTTTTTTTTGAAATCATGATTTTATTTAAACATTATATAATTACAATGATCTTCTACTTAATCATTAAATTTCTTTGTTCCCTGCATAGGCTTTCTGCCAACAATGTACGCTTTATGTATTTTTTCCTCCTCTCCAGTTGTACTATCTCAATTATTACAACAATTCCATATCTAATATTTTTAAAACAATAGTAAACCAAAATTCTAAAAACAAAATTATTGTTCAAAAGTGCTAGTCAAATATTTTTTACAAAGGAAATATCAGTTGACAGATATTTGTTTGCTACCATGTTTATTAAAATGGGAATACAGAAAAATTAGGAAGCACTAACTATGCTACTATTTTGCTGAAATCAATTCTACTAGGTGTAATCATTGGTAAATAACAAAAGCCATTATATAATTGAGTAGTAACTTTTAGAAAAGAGACAGGTAAATAGTTTATGAGTGATGAAAGCTTTGTAGGGCAATTGGCCATTTCCCAGACCTTTTAATAATATGAATTGTTGGGCTCAAGTGATGAGTGCATTCAAAGTTAGGGTAATTAGCAGAGGTGAGTATGTTCTTAAGACAAAAAGCAGAACAGATCATATCATACTGGTTAATCTACATTTGTAATTTCAATAAAAAATTAGTCAGATTTTACCGATCTTTGCAGGTCAAAACAAATCTTCAGTCTACCATTTTGGTTGTTGATGGTTAATTCTAGGAGCAAAACTTTAAAACTCACTTATAAAGCAATTAATAAATTTACCATTTTTCTTTCAATTGTAGATATAGCTAAGATGAGATAATTTATTCTGATCTATTATTAGATGCTATTTAAATATCTAGATTCTGATATGTTACAATATGAGAAACAAGATCACTTCCTTATTTAGTTTCCAAGCTATCCATACACAGAAAATCAAAAGAAAGAAACAAACACAATAATTCTACTAGTTCTATATACTATTTTTCAAGTTGTGATTATTATGGGTATTTTATAAAGAAGTTTTTGTCATCTCCAGAAATGAAATTATTTTAATTTTAACAGAAAGCATGTAAAAAATTTATGTTCAGGTACCCAAAATAGAAAAAAATAAAATAAAAACAAGCCCTCAAGAAATAATTTGGCAGGTTTATTTTGATGTTTTTTTATTTTGTCACTTGAACTGCTTTTCCAATTTTAGTAAAGATCCACCTTCTGTATACAGATACGAATTGCTTCTGGACAAGATAATATTCCCAGCTTTACAACCACTGTACATGTTTACAGGTAGGGATTACAACAAGCAGCCATGTTTATTTCTAAAATGTACAACTAAACATTAGAGTCCTGTCACTGAATCTGAGACATCGATGTTAGTACAAATTTTATTGATTTCATCATTTTCCTGATATTCCATGGAAATATAGCTACTCTGGTCTGAGGTGACCATCAAAGGCAAGTTCACGTTCTAATAAAAACTAAAACACCAAAGTACTAAGCCTCCTGCTATTTATTCACATCAGAATAAAATTAGTCAAGCAATTACTGTAATAGCAAACACTAAAATTATCTAATGAAATGTAAAATAAAACTTTAGATTAACAAGGGGCAGATAAGGTATAGTTATTTTACTTCTTATAGTCAAGTATTGATTTTTGGCTGAAACCTTTACAAGACTTGTAGTCAAAGAGTAAGTATCCTGTTGACTAGACTATCATAAGCTTCAGGATAGGAGTGAATTTCTTAGTATGAAGACTTTTACTATTTCAGATGAATATTAATAAAATAAATTGCAAATATCTTTCTATTGTGTGATTATAATATTCTTTAGTGTCATAGTGTCCTATTGCTATTATTTAAAATATGTATATGCATTTCCAGAGCAATTCCAATAATATAAAAAATAAAAGGGAATTCAAAAGAATATACCAGAGAAACAGAGTACAGAATTAATGATTACCATGTGCATATCACAACTGATTTTTGCTTTTTGTAACTAATCAATAATAGATTGGCTTCAAGGCTAAAATATTATCAAAGTTGACTTTTTCAAGGTGATCTGACTGTAAATATGTAGAATGCAGCTTTCTAAATGTTTTTAAAGATTTCAGTTAGATTAACAAAATGGATACCTGAAAACCCATAAATGATCACATTACTTTACTGTGAAAATGATCACAGGTCCAAGAAACTTCTGGATAACAAAATAAACACAAGCAGAAAAGAAAGAAAATCAGGATTATACTTGTAGGTGCATCATATTGGTGAGATGAATTTAAGTATACATATTTATTTCCTCAAAAAGATATATTTTACAAAGTAGATAAACTACTACAGATGAAAGCATTGAGTTCATGAATTGAGACTTTAGAGAATACAGTTGACCCTTGAACAACACAGGTTTGAATGGTGTGTCCAATTATAATGTGGATATTTTTTCAATAAATATTTCAGAAAACTTTTTGGAAATTTGTGACAATTTGAAAAAAAGAAAAAAAAACTTTGAGACAAACCCCATAATCTAGAAATATAGAAACAAATTAAGAAAACAATTATGCCATGAATGCATACATATATGTAGATACTAGTGTATTTTATCATTTACTACCATAAAATATGCACAAATCTATTATAAAACATTAAAATCTATCAAAATTTAGGCACATAAACACTACCAGACTATACATGGCACCATTCGCAGTTAAGGAAAATACAACCAAGCATAAAGATGCTTGGTTATTTTTTCAATCAAAACTGCATACAATTAACTGTAATACATTCTGTACTCCAACTCAAGTGTTGGGAGTATCTGCTTAAAACGCCATGTGATATGAATCATGTCCAAGTGCACACTGAGCAGTTTGTCTATTCATTAAAATGCATATTGCAGTAAAAGTGATCTCTCAGTGCCTCTCTGGTATTTTTCATAGTGTTTAGTGCAACATTGTAACCCTTGAATAACACCGTTGGACCCCTATGAAGTGCCAATAGTGATGCTGAAAGTGATCCTAAGCAGAGGAAAATCATGACACTACTAGAAAAAGTTGAATTGCTTGATGTGAACTGCAGATAGAGGTCTACAGCTACGATTGCAGGCCTTTTCAGACAGACGGTTCATCGTGTAAATGGATGATGTAAACTTATGATACTGATAAATACAAAACAGTACAGACTGTAAATATATTTTTTCTTTCTTACCATTTTCTTAATAAGAGTTTTTCCTCTAGCTTAGTTCATTGTAAGCATAGAGTGTATAATACATATAACATACAAAATATGTGTTAATCAACTGTTTTACGTTAGCAGTGAGGCTTCTACCCCTGACTAGAAGCCTTACTTACCGCTAACGTAAAACAGTTGATTAACACCTATTTTGACTTTTGACTCCCCTAAAACTTAATTACTCACTACTATCTGTACTTAAGTTTCGGGAGAGTCAAAAGTTATACACAAATTTTCAACTGTGTTGAGATAGGTACCACTAACTCCCAGTTTGTTTGAAGGTCACATTTACTAGCTTTTTAGTTTGTTACTTATCATCACACTTCATTAACATGATATAATCTAAAACAAAAAATGTGTGTGTTTTCAGCATGTTAGGTACTGTGAATGTCTAACATGGTACAGTGTGTTAGGCACATAGCACATATGATATCATCCTTGGCTTCAAGCTCTGTACAGCCTTAGTCAAGAATAAAAACTTATATTTGTGGAAACCATAAAGGACATTATAAAGCACATCATAATTACAAACCATATATTTCAAACCTAAATTGAAATATAGGTTTCAAATGATACCATGTTTGAAGATAAAACATAGGAGAAATCAATGTGCCCCAGAATGCTTCAATAAGAAAAGCCTCCTGGCTGAAGAGAGACTTCAGATATATCCTGAAAGATAAATTAAGATTGGCTTATGGGAACAGTGAGAAGTTGTCCAAGAAAGTAGTAATTTCCACATTTATGTTACCTAGGGTGACCTAATTAGCTAACTAACAGTATACAAATAGAAAAAAAAATCATCCCTAAAGTATGAATAAATACAAGAGAATTCATAATAGTAGCAGAATCAAACTTAAGAATGTTTCATATTCTACACTATGATTTAACACATTTAGCTGTAACCAGAAGAAACAAACAAGAAAAATATTAGTAAAAGAGAAACCAAGAATACAAAAATTCCCATGCACTCTTACACGATAAGAAGGTACAATTTAAATAAAGAAAATTAAATGTGATTAAAAATTAACAGGAAAAAAATGAAATAGGAAAAAGTGAATTCAATACCAAGAAGAATGTTTGCTATTACAGAACTGGGACATTGACATATAGATCCAAGGCAATATTAAAGAAACATAGTCATGTCTTCATGTGGAGAAGATTGACCCTATGGACATCACAGTCCCCAAGATGCTGAAGACAAAACACAATTTTTATTTTACATTTATTATTATTATTATTATTATTATTATTATTGAGACGAAGTTTCACTCTTGTTGCCCAGGCTGGAGTGCAGTGGCACAATCTCGGCTCACTGCAACCTCAGCTTTCCAGGTTCAAGCGATTCTCCTGCCTCAGCCTCCTGAGTAGCTGGGATTACAGGCACCTGCCACCATGCCCAACTAATTTTTTGTGTTTTTAGTGGAGACGGGGTTTCACCATGTTGGCCAGGTTGGTCTTGAATTCCTGACCTCAAGTGATCCACCCACCTGGGCCTCCCAAAGTGCTGGGATTACAGGCGTGAGCCACTGTGCCGGGCCCATTTTTTAAATTTTCTATCAGGAGAAGAAATGTACGAAAACCTGATTGTTCCTGTATGCCATTGATGAGTATGCCAATAATTTAAGACTCTGACAGCTTTTAACTCAGACCTTTTTTCATGGTTGTTTTTGTAGTGAATGAACTTGAGAGATAAGTAACACATTACCTTGGATAGAGAATAGCCTTGCCTCTACGCACCATAAAATAAGTGAAACCCCAAGTTCATGTCTCCACTACTGTGATGAAACCCACTGAGTGTACAGACATCTGTAGAGGCCCTTTGTGTTGCCTACCAATGGAACATGGGGGACATGGAGAATCAAAGCATATGAACATCAAGCTCTGGACACTGCTTTTGCTGTTAAAAAGTTTGTCTCTGACACAGGAGTCTTGTCTTTTACCACAATCCAGGAAACATTAACAGGCCAACAAATTATCTTGTAAGTAGAATAAAATCTTAGACCCACCTTGAGAGTTTCTGGATATTAAGACTTGAAGTTATACAGTTCTCTTCACCCAAAAATTAATATAACCAAAATAAAATAACAGCAACAAAATAAAAATAATAGCAATGAACATGTATGGGATACTAAGTATAAGCCAGGCATTGTGTTACATGATTTACTTATGTTAATTCTTTTCTCATAAAAATCTAACAGGTAGCCACAATTGATTACTTCCAATTTTCTGGTGGAGAAAATAAGACCCTAGGAGATTTTGTCACCGAATTGGAATCCATATGTAAACAGATCCAGTATTCTTTCCTGCCAGGCCATATCATCTTAATTAGTGCACAACTGAACATTCCAGTGTATTGATACTAATGCTATTGATGATGGTGTTGATTATAATGAAAACTATTTCACAGACTTACACTAAAATATATTATTATTGTTTGTTGATTGCTTTCGCCTGTGGCCAAAATCTATGGTCCTTTTTAAATGTGTTAAATGAAATGTAACTGAGCATTCTTGGAGTTTTTCCTACTGAAACTTCTTTCAGCATTATTCTCTCTACTAATTATTTGATTCCATTTATAATTCAAATGTTTATGCTTTTAAAGACTCTTAGATCAGTAAACAGATTTATCCCTGTTTATTCAAATATTGACTTCATTTATGCAAATATTTGTATAATTTTTAATAATTCACTCATATAAAAGGTTCAGGATTCTCAATTAAAGTAACAGAATAAGAAACCTCTATAAATAAGCAATCTTCCATATTTTAGGGAATAAAATCTTACACGGCACATAGATACAGGAATTGCTGTTCTTACACTGACATCTTTTTGTACAGCAAGTTATTTAAGAAAAGAGGAATAGAGTTTCAGAAAGAATAACTATCTCTGGAAAATGATTCAAGATAGCCTTAGGCTAAATCTTTGACATTCATTTTTTTGCTCAGAATAAAGATTCTGATGGCAACATAAAACAGGCTGTGCAAGCTCACAACTGATCTCAGAAAGAAATGGGAGTATGAAGGGCCAATAAATTAAACTAAATGAGGTGAATTTAAAAAATGGTTCTTGATATCTTTATAAAGAATAAAAATGAAGAGCTATTGATACTAATCTGCTATCTCTCAACAGACAACTATATCAAGGATCTAGGAGGGGATGCACATCAATTATTGCTGTTAGCAGTGCAATGCTGCCATTTTATTTTTATCAGTTATTAGTGCAGCAAAGAACAAAACATATCTATGCTTTGTAAGCAATGACACATAATGTGATTTTTGCATTGCAATAAGGAAAATAGATGCTATGTGTATAAAATCGTCCATTTTCAGAAATTAAGCCATTTGTAAATTGACGTGATACTATTCAAATGTTCCCTTAAGTGTATCTGTCTACCTGAAAAGATAATTGAACTGAAAGTTTTATTTGAGTGCATTGCTTCTGTCTACTCCAAAGAAGAGAGAACTAGTTTCTTATGTTTAGTAATCATATTAGGATATCTTAGAAAAATATATTTACAGATAATCTTTTTTTTTGGTCGTGTTTCTTCTAAATAAAATTAATTTTGATGACTGGCTCTTTAGATTCATTTTTTTCTCTTATTTCTCAGGAGATTGTGGGGATTTAAGATGCTTAAGATGCAAAAAACATATAGCTGGGAATGGGAGCAATAAATCCCAAAAGTGAATTAGGAGAGATGATGAGGGGCCTCCACAAGTATTAGCTGAAAAATCTAGACGTATTGAATGCAAACATCAATTAAGTTTTGATGAGAATTACGATTTTCATTTTCTGATGATTCTTAGTTTTCTCTGTGAGTTGCCATCATTCTAAAGCTTACTCTTTATATGGGCTCAAGATAGTTGCAATAGGTATCATATGCACACTTCGTATGAGCTAAAAAAAAAAAAAAGATTTATTCCGTAAAACATTGGGGATCATTTTGACTGAATCATCTTATGGCACATGTTCAACAATGTGATAAAGGAACTGAGACTGCACTGGTAAGTTAAGAACAAGTTGTGTATTCCCATGGAGTATCTATCTTGGAAGCTGGGATCAATCCTATGCAGACTAGCTTTTTGCAACGAACAGATTCAGTGTGTGGCCTTGGAATAAGATATTTTGGGTAGAATAAGTCTAAAGCAATGAGCAGGCTTTTATTTAATAATTGGTAAAACAAAGGTTGAGAGTAGCAAATAAATTACCCACATTCAAATTTTAGGAAGCTGCATAGTTGGGAATCAAAGACAATTATTTTCCAACTCCAAAGTTTGTGTTCCCTTTTCTTTTTCTTTTTCTTTTCTTCTTTTTTTTTCAGACAGAGTCTCGCTCTGTCACCCAGACTGGAGTGCAGTGGTGTGATCTCCGCTCACTGCAACCTCCGTCTCCCGGGTTCAAGCAATTCTCCCACCTCAGCCTCCTGAGTAGCTGGGATTACAGGCATGTGCCACCACACCTGGCTATTGTTGTTGGGTTTTTTTTTCTTTTTTTTTTTTTTTTGCATTTTTAGTAGAGATGGGGTTTCACCATGTTGACCAGGCTGGTCTCGAACTCTTGACCTCAGATGATCCTCCCAACTCGGCCTCCCAAAGTGCTGGCATTGCAGACGTGAGCCACCGCACCTGGCTTGTGTTCGTTTTTCATACGCGGCATTACTTCCTACAAAGTTCACTAACTTTTTCTGGAACTATTCTGGCTGTTTAAGGAAAAATGGAGTTCATGTGCCCTCCACGTGGGTGAGCCAATCATTTCCCCCAATTTGTGATCATTCATCTGAAGAAAGTGTTTGAGATTATTCTTAGTTAGTTCAAATTACCAACTATTTATTAAAATTCTATGCTCACAAAAGCATGTTACTAGATACCATGGAAGACACATAAATTTTTTTATTATTATTATACTTTAAGTTCTAGGGTACATATGCACAATGTGCAGGTTTGTTACATAGGTATACATGTGCTATGTTGGCTTGCTGAACCCATCAACTGGTCATTTGCATTAGGTATTTTTCCTAATGCTATCCCTACCCCAGCCCCTCACCCCCTGACAGGCCCTGGTATGTGATGTTCCCCACCCTGTGTCCATGTGTTCTCATTATTCAATTCCCACCTATGAGTGAGGACATGTGGTGTTTGGTTTTCTGTCCTTGTGATAGTTTGCTGAGAATGATGGTTTCCAGCTTCATCCATATCCCTGAAAAGGACATGAATGCATCCTTTTTTATGGCTGCGTAGCATTCCATGGTGTATATGTGCCACGTTTTCTTAATCCAGTCTATGAGTGAT
Organism: Theropithecus gelada; assembly: GCF_003255815.1. Classification (NCBI taxonomy): domain Eukaryota; kingdom Metazoa; phylum Chordata; class Mammalia; order Primates; family Cercopithecidae; genus Theropithecus; species Theropithecus gelada. Next base: position 49,546,452 of record NC_037675.1, on the reverse strand, counting down.
GGACATTTGGGTACAGAAATTGTATATGGCCTTCCAGAGACTTAAATATAAGGACACATACACTGAAACAAAATTAAAAACAGCATACAATAGTAACACAAAACTGAAAACTGTTACTTTATATGTGATTATAGACTCTATAATATGATTCCCATTAAAAGTGTTGGATATTTCCAGGACCACCTGCAAATTGTTAATTTTTGAGGGGGCGGGATAGAGATGGGTACAATGGACTGAATATTTGTGTCCTTCTAAAATTCATATGCTGAAATTTTAACCCCCAAGGTGATAGTCTTAGGGGGTGGGCTTTTGTGAGAAAATTGGGTCATGAGGGTGGAGATCTCATGAATGAGATTAACACCCTTATAAAAGGAATCCCAAAGAGCTTTATTGCAGTTTTCGTCTTAGATGAAGATGCAACTAGAAGTAGGAAATCTGCAGTTCAGAAGAGGGCCCTTACCAGAGCCTAACCATGCTGGCAACCTGATCTCAGACTTCCAGTCTCCAGTGCTGTGGGAAATAGATGTTTCTCAGGATGTATCCCCGTCATTAAGTGGCATATGACTATAATGTCAATGGGGTATGAAATAGCTTTTGTAAAAGCGGACTTTCGATGTGATAAAAAATACATTTAAAGACGATGTACTTTTCTGAATCCAGAGCAGATAAACTGGTTTTAGAGTGAGCTAGCAAGACTTTGTGGAAATTTGAACTGGCATTTCAGAATTGGATAGAATGTAACTATTTAGGGAAGAATGTAGAATGCATTGCAGGCAGGCTAAATAGCGGTAGACTTGGGGGGTATTGTCAGAGGTGTTCAAACCAGAATGACTCCATCTTGAGTGAGGGCCAGGAAAATAAGGCTGGGACTTGCTGCACTGCATCCCCAGAAATTTAGGTATTCCTAACCAATAGATGTTTACAGTTAAGGGAACAGATCGATAAATGTTTGCTAAACAGACCCAAACTTGGGAGTGTCCTAATATCCAGATATTTTTATAATAAAATATTCCTAATTTTGCTTTAAAGATAATAATATCGATTCTTGCAAAATATAGTAATTAAAATCCTTTATCACAAACCCTTGTAGCACAGCACATCTCTTCGTGATCTTTTTTTATCATATATATACACTTTTACAATAAAGGGGTCTCCCATCCACCTTAGGTAAAATACTTTTGTGTGTATGTGTGTGTATACATATATGTATATGAACTAGTATATATATATATATACACACTACATATATGAACTAGTATATATGAACTAGTATATATATACTATATATATATGAACTAGTATATATATAGTGTATATATAGTATATATAGTGTATATATATGAACTAGTATATATATAGTGTATATATAGTATATATATATGAACTAGTGTGTGTGTGTGTATATATATATATACTAGTTCAACCAGGGCTGAAAAAGTACTAAAAGAAACAGTTGCTGAAATTTTCTTAAATTAGATAAAAGACAAACCTATAGATTCAAAAAAGTGAGCAAATCCCAAACAAGGTAAACCAGGAGAAATACTTGTACTTATATATACTTGTGTGTGTGTGTGTGTGTGTGTGTATGTATTTTATCTAAGGTGGATGGGAGACCCCTTTCTTGTAAAAGTATGAGTGCCAAAATATTTTCAGGTATTGTATGTTGATAGCCCCACTGAATGAAGGGCTCTATGGTAAAATTGAGGCCTTAAGGAAATTCAGGAGCTTGGAGGAAAATCAGAGATTGGACCTGGTGACATAGCAAAGAGTTCGTAAAAGAAAGTGGTTGATTTTGTGTTTGCTGCTCCTTTTAGTAAACGGATGACATATTTAAATTGTTTTCACCATTATTTGGGAAGAATTATAGAAAATAAACAGTAAACATAAATGTTATCTTGGGAAAAGAAGGGTTGTATAACAATAGAAATATTTCAAATAAGTAATAGAGTTTTAGCGACAATTTTGTAACTGTATATTAATTGTAAATGAGAGAAAAGAGAAAGACTCCTCTGATGATAGCATAGTTTTCTCTAAAGGATTTAAATTTTCAACTGAGTGTGCATTTTCCCCCATAAATCTCTATGAAGAATAAATAAATGAAATCTCAAGGAAAGCCTGCTCTCCATAGCCTTAATGTCCAGGAAAGCAGTTGCCTAGCAAGACAGAAAACATTAGAACAATAATTGCTCTATTACAACCAAACACCAAGGAAAAAAATTACATCTCCTCCCTACCATCTTCAGAAAAGGCCTAGTGGGAAGCCTAGATTTACACTCCAACTGGTGGTAACACAGCCCCATCCCTGCTTGAAGAAGTATAAGAAGAAACCTATTGGGAAGCTGGAGCATGCATCCCCTCCAGGCAATAAAACAAGTCCTTCTTTTCCCACCTTCACTTGATACCAGTGAACAGGCCCAGCGGGGAGCCTGTACTTCCATCCCTCTCTGGTAGGAATGAGATAAGACCCCTTTCTATTGCAGCACAGTGTCAGAAGAGATCTGTTAAAGCTCAAAATATCAATAATATGCAGAACTTCAAAATCTAATATTGAAATGTCTAGGATTCAACAACAACAACAAAAATAGTCATTATCAAAAACCAGGGAGGTTTGAATGACAAAAGACACTTGAATGAGAAAAGACAATTAATCAACACCAACAGCGACCCAGATGCTAGAATTACTTGACAAGGATTTTAGAGTGGCAATCATAAAAATACTTCAACAAACAATTACAAACACAGTTGAAACAAATGAAGAAAAGCAAGTCTAAGCTAAGAAACAAATACAGGGAAACATTAAAATGGAATGTTAGAACTGAAAAGTAAAGTAACCAAAATTTTAAAAACTCAAATTGCCCTCAAGGGGAAAATGGAGAGAATAGAGTAAAGAATCATGACTTTGGGCCTGGCACAGTGACTCAAGCCTGTAATCCCAGCATTTGAGGAGGCCAAGGCGGGTGGATAACCTAAGGTCAGGAGTTCAAGACCAGCCTGGCCAACATGGTGAAACCCCATTTCTACTAACAGTACAAAAAAACAGCTGGGCATGGTGGCATGTGCCTATAGTCTCAGATACTCGGGAAGCTGAGACAGGAGAATCACTTGAACATGGGAGATGGAGGTTGCAGTGAGTGGAGATTGTGCCATTGCATTCCAGCCTCCAGCTCAAATAAATAAATTAATTAATTAAATAAAATAAATTACATTAACAAGAAAGAAAGAATCATGACTTGAAGACGGAACAATAGGTATCACCAAATCTGAATAAGAGAGAAAACAGACTGAACAAGAATGACTCAAGGACTCTGATAAAGATCTAACATTCAAGTTACCGACATTCAAAGGAGAGGAGAAAGAGGTCAGGGCTGAAAAAGTGCTAAAAGAAACAGTTGCTGAAATTTTCTTAAACTGGATAAAAGACAAACCTATGGATTCAAAAAGGTGAGCAAATCCCAAACAAGGTAAACCAGGAGAAATTCATGACAAGATACGTCATAATGAAAATTCTAAAAACTAAAGTAATATCTTGATAGTAACAAAAAGAAATGGAACTTTGATTAGGCTGAAAAGGGTGCAACAAATCACGGGTTTTTTTTTTTTGTTTGTTTGTTTTGTTTTTGTTTTTTGAGACGAAGTCTTTCTCTGTAGCCCAGGCTGGAGTGCAGTGGTGTGATCTCGGCTCGCTGCAACCTCTGCCTCCTGGGTTCAAGCAATTCTCCTGCCTCAGCCTCCTGAGTAGCTGGGATTATGGGTGTGCACCACTGCACCCAGGTAAATTTTTTTAGCAGAGATGGCATTTCACCTGTTGGCCACGCTGGTCTTGAACTCCTGACCTCAGGTAATCCGCCTGCCTTGGCCTCCCAAAGTGCTAGGATTGCAGGCATGAGCCAGCACTCCTGGCCCAAATCACAGTATTTTTAATGACAGTTTAACTGTTTTGAACAATATTTATAACAATATGCAAGTTAAGATAACATGCCTCACACTTGAAGATAAGAAATTGGAATTCAAATTATTTTCCACTGCAATTTCCCTTTTATGAGAATAATAGTTGCATAGGTCTCACAGTAATAACATAGAAACAAACAGATATAATAAAATATAATAATGTAGTTTAACCCAAAATATTGAGAATGTTTAAAATGTAATCAATACAAAAATGAATGGTTTACATTCTTTTCTCACTGTTATAAAAACTGTATATTTTACACTTGTAGCATCTCTTACTTTAGACTAGCCACATTCAAATGTTCAATAGCCATGTGTTTCCTGTGGCTACTATATTAGGCAGTGTAAGTATATGGTGATGGCACAGGAAACAATGGCAAGAAAAGCAATGATGTAGTTTTTGGCTCATCTTAAAGTTGTTACAAGACTTTCTAGTATCAAAATATGCCTCTCTCACAAGTATGACCAATGAAAATATGCCAGTATTGTTTTTTAAATGTTGAATAATGCCCTATAGTCATTTTTACTGGGACAAAACGTTTAAATTGTAGACTTAACAGATAATGCACAACAATGTGGTTAGTGATTTTTGTGCCTATGTTTATTGGTTCGATTGACCTTGCTTTTGCAAATATTTCATAAATTATATCTCTAATTTATGATCATTGTGTAATCCGGATATATTAAAGATTTTTTAAAGCATTCTGACATCAATTTGAAAATGCAAGGTTACTGTTACCTCTTTAAAAATGTAGATACAAGATAGCAATGCATTAAAATTTAAATTCAGCCATGACTTGGAAAATCTTTACTGTAATCTTTAGAGATTTTGAATTTCTGTCAAAAAAATAGCTAGAATTATTTTAAAAACATATTTGCACATCCAAGATATTATGATTTTGTATTTTATATTCAATGTTTAAGAAATTATTCATTAAACCCAATCACTGGCTCCCTGTAAATTTAACAGACATTAAAATAATTTTTTTAATTCATCTAAAAATTAAAAATATCCTAGTGTTCATTTTAGAAACTTCAGATCAGTTTATTAGAAGAGTATTGATCAAATACAATACCTAAATATCTCTAATTATTTATAAACACTTATTTGTATAAAGAGTACCTCCCAATTTTGTGACAACAAAAAATGCAGCAATGAATTAGATAATGAGGCAGACAATACTGCTCTTTTCATCTGAAATCACCATAGCAAATTTCGCGCTAGTCTAACCGCTTCATAGTGCTTTACTGTCCTCTTAATTAATAAATATCAAAATTTGAACTTTATTCAGTAAAATTAGGCTCACTTTTATCCAGTTGATACATGGAGTACATTTATATGTTTTTATCTGCAAAGAGAGTTTCATTAATGCATACATTTAAAAACAAGGAATTAGATGATAATCAGGTAATGGCTGATCCTCAATTTAATTCAGTAGGCGTCAGTTAACTAACATCCTGGCATCATGGAAACAGACAAGAATAAAATGAAAAAGAAAAGGAAAAAAAAAAAAAAAGAACACATTATAAAGAATGAATTTGTGTTTCTATAAAATGATTTTTAAGGATTTGATATAACTTATACCTAAATTTGAAGACTTTGACTATTATTATGCTCATACTAAAAAAAAAAAAATGCATGCTTTAAAATAAAATAAAAGCTCATACTAATGCAGAGGGTGGGCATGTAAAATCCTAGCAGCAAGGAATTTGGCTATATCAACCCTCATTAACTGAAAATTTGGTGACAGCTTTCTCACTAGCATAAAGGAATATCTCCAGAAGAAAATTCATAAGGTAATCTGGGACAGATAAAAGAGTGGGAAAATAGTATATCTAAAACAGGTCATCAAAATATGTCTCTTTCAAATGTATAGTAATTCTATGCTTCATCCTTTCCTGTTTGACTAAGATTTCTGATATCTCACAAAAGATTACGACATGGCAATCTAACAAAGCTAACCTGCATACTTCTGCTACACTAATGGGTACTTTTTCATTGTGTGATTCTTTAAAAATTCTGTCAAAGTATCTTTGCAAAAACATACAAAAAAGACAGACATAGTTCCTCATTTATGGTTTGTCACTTAGTTACTTTTGATGTGCAAATGTTAAAATACTCTGGGTTATATCATTTCTAAAGCTGTACTTCAATATTCAGAAAATAAATAAATAAATAAATAAAGCCATGAGAGTTTCATAAAGCATTAAGAGCAATCAGAATGTGGGTCATCAATCAAGGTGTGACTGACCCAACCAAATACCTTCCAATCATATCTATCATTTCACCACTAGCAAGTTTTCTTTTGATAAAGCATTGCCCTGTTTTTGTAGCACTGTTTTAAAATGTAAGATCACTTGAGAGGGAAACATACAATGTCTATAATACTAAGTTTATTATTATATTATTAGGGCAGCTGAGCCCAGCAAGCATGAAAGGCCTCTGAAATTAGAAGGAGGAGCTGAAGATTGAGCAGGAAAAGTATCAAGGGTAGTGATTAGGAGTCAGAAAACATATATTGCCTTCATATTTTTCTGAGTGCTGACCTGAATGTCACCAAAAGAAAAACATAAATAAAAATACTACCAATTTTTAAACATTTGCATTTACATAGGGATGGGTATAGTGTGGGGGATATGACAACAAATATTCAAACAGCAGTTCCCAGTCTGCACTGCATGAAGTGCCTAAATATCCAAAATAGAAAATTTGTAGTCTAATTGGCTTGAAGAACCAGTACACATGGTTGGGTAACAACAGTCACTGAGAGGAAATCATAGAGAAGAGACAGACAGCCTCTGCAATTCTCCCTGACTTTCTTGTGGCCCATCATTTTCATTGCATTTTTACTGAGAAATTGCATATTTACATTGCAAGCTCATCAGATTATGTACAATGGTGTGGATAGTAAACTAAAGGATTTTCGTTTTCATGCCAAAGTTTGTGAGCCAGACTGGTGTTAGCTGTTGGCACAAATATTTCATTAATTCCTATTTAAGTTCTAAGTATATAATGGCTCCTTTGGAACATGTGGAATTTTCTCTGAGGTGCATAGAAAATAATTTGATTATGTCTGAATTGTAAGTTTACTCATGGACTAATAGGAGACAACAAGGAGTCCAAATTGTTCTTATTAGGAAAATATCTATTTACTACCAAGTAAGTTTTGCCACTATTCTAAAAAGATGAGGCGATAGGTAAAACAGTAAAGAATCAGAAACAGAACTTTTGGAATAGATCTATAAAATATAAAAGGAAAGAGACATTTCATGGTGTACTTCATTTTTTATATTCTATGCAATTAATTGTCACAGTTATTTACATCACTAAGCAATTGATTTGGTTTTAGCCCCTGTTAACTTCAGAATGAGAAAACTGTATATGCAAAGGTGGTAATTTTGAAAATGCAACAACATATTTATATCAACTAGGGATTATCTCCATGGTTTAAAGACACCATTATTTTATTGCTTTTTTTCAAATATGCTAATTGTGCCTTATCATTGCAGATTTTAGAGAAGAAACTCTTACCTAGTTAGCTTTTTAATACTTCCTGAAACAAGAATTTAGACTCAACTTCCTTGTACTTAAATACTTGCAAACCAAGTAATACAATGATAGAATAAGAGTCTTCCTTTTGAGGTTCAGGTTTTTGAAAAAAAGAAATTTCTAAAATGAAATTTGTATTTTTAAATAACTATCTTAATGCGTTTATTTCAATGTTATGAAAGCAATTTAATCATCAGTATAAGCAATATTGACACATTTCCTATTTTGTAGTCCCTTAGAAGAAGCCTGGAAAATATTTATAACGTATTTTATTTATTATACCAGAAACTGAAATAAGATTTCAAAAGTATCTAAAGGTAAGAGCTCCTAAACTACATCCAAAACATTACTGGAGAATCTGTAAATAAAAGGGACTTACTCCCTCTAGGCTACTTGTGTTACTGGCAGTGAGCAGTGAATCTGTACGGGTCTATGACAACCTCAAATTCTTGCCTCCTCAGAAGAAAGAATTCGACTGTGGGGCGTAAGGCAGAAGGAGAGATAGAAGCAAGTTTTAGAGCAGGAGTGAAAGCTTATTAAAAAGCTTTAGAGCCTGAATGAAAGAAAGGAAACTACTCTTGGAAGAGGGCCAAGCGGGCGACTTGAAGGACAAGTATGGGTTTTGACCTTTTAACCTGAGGTTTTATACTTTGGCATACTGCCGGGGTCTTTTCCCCTTGCGATCCGCTGTCCGCATGCGCAGCGGCCTGCTAGCCCTGGGAAGATGGGCATGCACAGTGTGTTTACTGGAGTTGTAGGCAAGCTTACTTGAGGCGCTCTTCCCTTATCAGCCAAATGTCATACCAGTTAAGCTGTCATTTTGCCTCTTAGTGCGCATGTGTGAGCCCCCTTGCCAGACTCCTGAGATATTATTGGGAAGCTGCTGATCGCCCGCTTTAGGTTTTTTTCTGTGGACTGGGAGACTGCCTTTCCCTGATGTAGTCTGTGACCAATTATTATTTTAGAGAGACAGTTAACAACTGCCTGACGATCGCCTGATGGTCACCTGACGTATCTGGTTTGGGTGAGGTGACCTCTCCTACCCTGTTTATGTCTGGCTGGTTACCTACTGTAACACTTGAATGTTGCTTTCTCATAAATAAATGTTAATATAATACCTTAACATACATTGCTTTCGCTATTTCAGTCCTAGTTGCTAAATAACTTTATAATAAATAATTGACATCATTTTCTTTAACTGGCAGATCTCCTGAAATAAATTTTTTTTTCTAAAAAAACAGCATGAAAAGGAAGCGTGCTGAAAGCTCTTAATGAAAAATTAGTCCCAAAGAGCAGACTTTTTTCCCCAGCCTAAAGGATTACTTTATAGCAAAATTATCATTGTTTTCATTTTTCAGTTATCTTCTCTAATATGTATTTGTGTATAGACACAAACCCACGCAATAATACAAAAACACTTTCTCTAAAGACAACAGCTAAGATACAAGAAAAGTATTTTTTCAAATTAGGTTAACTATCCAAATACTCTTTTAAACATATCACATATTTTTTTCTTTATAAACATGCTATTTCAGAATACAAAAAAGCTCCAAAGTGTGAAGTTAACAATAAAACAATAAATTTCCTTCCTCATAGAAGAATGGCCATATTTTTCCACAGAGCCTCTTTTACCCTGTGAAGAAAACTATTTTGTATTTCTTCACTATAGTCAATGTATTTTCTAACTTCTAACTTCTATGCTGACTATAGGAGCATAAAAAGAAATGTAATTGCTTTTTTCTTGTTTTTCCCGTTGTTCTACATGTATAATCTATGTATCGTATTTCTTCTATATATTTATGTTTCCTTAATGCATAGCAATCATTTTATAATAGAAATACTTAATAAATAAAATTATAGCATCATGAATATTGTTAGACCAATATTATTCATAATATCCAAACATTTTCCAGGACATAAAAATAAATTTATCATAACAAGTTTTAAACAGAATATTCTGCTTTGACAGATTTTGTTAATCTGTTAATAACAGTTTGATTTTGTAGAGTTTACTTTGGTTTTCAATTAGCAATGAAGCAACGGAAAATCATCCGGGCTCTGCTAAGGTTTTGATGATATGACATGTTGTTATTAGGAAAAGTAATATTAGTTTTCTTTATTTAATCTCATCATGAATTTGCTTTCATTTTATTTAACAATATATTCACAACTATTATTTTCTAAATGTGTTAGTTGTTCTTACTGTTTATGTTCAATCAACTAAGAAATATAGATGTATATAAACTTGCATAATGAAAGGATGCTCTATTGTAAACATCACATGTAATAAAAAAAAATTCATTGAATATATTTTCTTAGTATTTTATTTTCATTTATTTTATCTTCATTTAAATCTGACATCCTTTAAACCAAACATTTCTCCCATAAATTATCCAAATATTTATTTTTAGAATAGTAAAGTGATTTAATTTTTATTGAAATAATAAAATGTTCAAGAAATGTCATGCTAAAATGTGAATTACCTGGGGTATTTCCTGCAATGATCATACTTACTTTATTTTAAATTCTCCATATCCTCCCTCTCATCTCTACTTCCTTGCCATATACATAATTAGGAATCAGTATATGCTTTTTTCAAAAATTACAATTCAGGGAAGAAATCATAAAATAACTATTGCTTATTGGGTGTTTTTGAATCCACATAAGTAAAAATTCGAAACAAATCTAAAAGAAAATTTGACAATTTATCATGTTTTATTTCTTTTCAACAAGACATTCAATGTCTGCCCAGGTTCTCTAATTAAAAGAAACTTATATCAACTGTAACAGCATCTTTTTTCAGTAAAGTAAATAACCAAATCAGTTCAATGTTAAATGAACTCAATTTATGTGAATATATTTTTAGTAAATTTGTCTTTTTTTAAGTCAATTTAGAAAGCTTCTTCATGAAATTAATGAGATATGTAAATAGCTATAAAGAGAAAATGATCCCAAGCAATGCTCACATACACAGTCAGAAGACTTGCTTGGGAAATTCTGTCCCAGAAAGAAGTTTTTTCTTTAATGAAACAAAGTCTGCAATTTTTTGATAAATTATCTTTTATAAGTTGAAAAAAAATGAATTTATTCAAATTTTAAAAAGGTGAATACTGTAACACTTTGTCACACAAGATTACATTATCATTCTTCTAAATTCATCAAATCCTAAAATTGTGTCATTTTTATTTCAGTATTTAATTTTCCTAGCATAACATTTGTATATATCTGTATATGCTGTGTAAATATTACAAGTAAAAAATAAAAAAAAAACTACTGTGTAAATTTGAGATAAACTGATATTAAAATTATCAATTATATCAACATGTGCACTTTATTCTGAGTCTGAGATTAGCCATTTACAACGATAGGTTTAGGAATCCAAATATTATGTCAACTTCCTGTAAAGCAAGCAATGTGGAATTTTATTCTCCATTATTATTTTTTCATTCTATCTCTTCCTTCCTCCTTTTCTCACCAAAAGCAAAAATAAATAAAGTAAAATAAATGTACTTGTAGAGGTTTTATAGCATGCATTAATGTCTGAGAGTACTTGCAGCTATCTACCATAATGTTTATCTTCAAATTTCTGCATGTTTGCTTCCTTATGAACTCCAGTAACCACTTGTCTAATTCTGTAACAATGCCTATCAGTTAAATTTGTAATCTAATTTAGAAAGAACCGACAACTTCATAATGGTGAGTCATGCAAGAAAAGGGAATAACTACATTTATTTTAATTTTTTTTGTATTTTTCAGTCATGCATTAAACTTTTCCCCAGGAGTATTTTCAAATTTCTTATTTAGTGTATTCCTAAGTTTTCATTTTCTTGTTGCTATTGGAAATGAGTTATTTTAAAACATTGGGTCATCTCCTGGTTATTATCCTCTATGTTAAAAATATTGGTTACATAGGTTAATTTTTTATCCTGCCCCTTTACTAAATATTTTTATAGTTTGAGTTATTGTATCATTGTTTGTGAAGGATTTTGAGGGTAGACTATAAAACCATATGCAAATAGAGGTAGTTTTACTCTTTTAATAATTCTTATGAGTCTAATTGAGTATCTGTAGTCATGTGTTGAGTTGAAGTGGCAATAGTGGTCATCTTTGCCTTGTTTGTGATCCCGTTGGGAATACCTCATTCGTTTCCACATTAAATAAGATGCTGTATAGCTATGTACAAGTCATGTTAAGAAATTAGTAATCAGTTCTATATCCTGACTGTTTTGTTCAGGAGTGGATTCAGATTTTGTTGAAGATGTTTTCAACATCTACAGAGATAATACTTTTCTTAGATCTATTTATATATTTTACATATTTATCATAAATTTGGAGTTCTTGATCAAACCCTGAATCCTAGAATAAATTTCACATGCTAATGATGCATTTTCCTAAAATGGTGTTATATTGCATTTGAAAACTGTTTTTTGTTTGTTTGTTTTTCTGTTTTTTTGGGGGGTTTTTTTGTTTGTTTTATTTTTGTTGTTGTTTTTTTGGGTTTTTTTGAGACAGGGTCTGTCTATTGAACAGACTGGAGTGCAGTGGCATGATTCTCCACCTCCTAGGTTCAAGTGATTCTCCTGCCTCACCCTCCCAAGTAACTGGGATTACAGGTGCATACCACCATGCTCGGCTAATTTTTATATTTTTAGTAGAGACAAGGTTCACCATGTTTGCCAGGCTGGTCTCAAACTCCTCATATCAAGTGATCCACCTGCCTCACCCAGTCCCCAAATTACTGGGACTACAGGCATGAGCCATCGCATCTGGCCCATTTGATAACATTTTATTTGATACTTTTTAAATGATATTCATTAGTGATCCTGTTTCATAGTTTCCTTTGTGTGTACACTTTTTATCAGATTTAGAAACTTAAACATAATGGGGAAAAAGTGTTAGGATTTTTCCTTTTTTCAATGCTCTGGAATAATTTATACAAGTTACTACTGTTTTATAAAGTTTCGTTAGAATTTATTTGTAAAATAAATTAAACCTGACACATTTTTATAGGATGATGCTGTGATAACTTACTATTTTAATTCTCAATAACTTACTCTATTATTTCTATGGAAATTTGCTTCTTTAAGCTTTTTCTTCCTAATGAGCCACCTTTTGTATTGCCAGACTTTGCCATTCTGAGTCAGGGAGTTTTCATAGTCTTCAGCTATCATGTCTTCTAATTGTTTTCCAGCATAGCTATTTTTTTCACATGTGGTTAGTCTCAAATAGAAGAATATTTTCTTCAAAATACTTGTGTCCTAGAACTTGCAGAATTTTGCTGAGGTTTTCAGCATGTAGATTTTATAATTTTTTTTTTTACAGAAATGACATTGCATTTTTCTCGCTTTTATATTGATGATATCAGTTCAAAAAGAAGGAAACACATAGACTCAGTCAATCATCTATGATCATAAGTTTAAAAAAAACTTTACATCACAGGGGAGAATGGTATAATCAACAGAAAAAAGTGTGTCAAATTCATGCGTACAAGAAAATATTGGTCATTGTTACCACTTTGCCCAGCAACAATTTGAACTCCAAAACAACAGAAAAGGAAGAAAAAGAGAAACTTTTCCACCCACCTTACTATTATACTTCCTAAATATGTGACTAGGCAGTTCTGAGATCTTCATTCTGACCTGTACTCTCTCTGTATAAGACTAGACACTCTCACATGACATGGAATAGGATAAGTAGTAGTAAACAAGTTCTGATGGTGTTTTTCTAGCAATAACATTTATATACATATGTATATAATCTTAGCCTTTTCTATCATAGCTGTTCATAGATGATAGCTATACGAATGTATCCTTAAGCCAATACCTGATGTAAATGACGAGTTGATGGGTGCAGCACACCAACATGGCACAAGTATACATATGTAACAAACCTGCACGTTATGCACATGTACCCTACAACTTAAAGTATAATAATAATAAATAAATTTAAAAAAAGAAAAAAAAAAACAAAAAAGAAAATAAGAGTACATCATTTTTAAAGTTGACTTGTTTAGAAAATTTGAAAGGCACACTGAAGACATCTCCGTTATTGCAAAAGTAGTTGATGGTTAGGACAAACCTATAACGAATAATATGGTAAAATTAGATATTAACAATTATGACACAGTCAATTATCTGGTATTTATTTACTTCCTAATTTGTGATTTAATGAGATGATTATTTAATCCTTCTTATAAAATAAAATGGTAAAATGCATTTTAGTCATAACAGTACATTCATATTGATTCATAATGGCTATTTTCTCCAGGTATTAGTGACATATCTACATATTTGAAAATATATCCATAACTAAACTACTGCTAATTATTGATCAGTAGATTCATCAATGACCCAGTAACAAGAGTGGGAGATGGAATACTCGATATTTTCTGTGCATCTTTTTTATTCCTATTGCTTCTCTGAAAATTGTAATTACTTTTTTCTGAGTTCCAGTGTTTCACAAGTAAAACTTAAGCTTTCTTTGATTAAAAAAATATGGAAGAGAATGAATACTTGCTTACTAGACCACATCTCTTAAGTTCTAATACTATCTGAAGAATCATATAAAAATATTAACATTTAAATTAAGGCTAAAAATTCTAATGAAGATGGTTATTGATTCATAAAAGATTATCAAATATTAAGAACAGAGTTGCATTTAAAGCACCTTATTGGATGAAGATGAAAAACAAAATATTAAGTTAGTGATTCAAAAAATGACAATATATGAATCTTATTTGGTTAGTATATTTTGTTCAGAGCACAGACTTTGAAATTTTTTAAAAAATGCATTATTATGTCAGCATTGTTACTTTTAGCTGTGTGACACTGAGCAAGTTATTATTTTTCCTCACCTGTATAAGATATGTTAAAACTTAATTTAAAATATACATTTAATTTATTAAAGCAATTGATGTGGATTTGAAAGCATGAAGTAAGTGCTCAATGAGTATTACAGTGCAAAACTACTTTTACTTTCAAAACCAAGTAAAATTAGATATCTTGAAACACTGAGTTTCTTTAGTTAATTTGAACTCAATAATGTGTTTATGTGATGCATTTTAAAATATATTTCATTATATTTACACTCAATAAATTTAGATATGATCATTTGCACAGAGTAAATATGTTTGGTATGTATAATTTTGTTTAGAAACATACAAGAATGTGATGACTGATGTTTTTTAAACATAAAGTAACTATGGTGGACGATATGCACTATAAAATGTGCATTAGTACTTGCTATACCACATAGCAAATTTTGTTTACTCTTGGAAAAATATATTGCACTTTAATTAAGAAAAGTTTGAGAGAATCACAATGCTGAAATTTTGTTTTTCTAATTAAAATAAATAGCACACTAAGCTGTTTTATTAGTAATGCGAATAATACTATTAACAGCAGCTAATGATTTAAGGGAGTAAATTTGGATTGGGTGAACTTTAATGCACAGTACACAGAATAATGCAGTGCATACTAATCAGTTATTTAAAGTAGGATAGATTAGTTCATGGTTGCCAAGTATTTCTATAAAGATATGTAACGCAAAGCAAAACTTTGTGTAATCCCAGCACTTTGGGAGGCCTAGGTGGAAGGATCTCTTGAATCCAGGAGTTCAAGAGCTGCCTGGACAACAGAGCAAGACCCCATCTGTACTATACATATTACCTGGGTGTGGTGGTGAGAGCCTGTAGTCTTAGCTACTAGGGAGGCTGAGGAGAGAAGATCACTTGAGCCCAGGAGTTTGAGGCTGCAGTGAGCTATGATCGCACTAGTGCCCTCCAGCCTAGGTGGGAGAACGAGACCCCATCTTAACAAAAACTCACTATTGCCTAGCATGAATAAACTCTTATCTCTGAAAACATCTATGACTGGCTTTAGAGATTACGTGATCATATCCTGATAGCATTCCAAATCACTCCCTAGAACTAAAATATCTTTGAAATAAATGGGAAACATGCTAACATAAAAGGATTTATTTTTAACATTCTTCTGCTGCAGAAGTCAGAGGCAGGTTGACAGGCTTTGACATAGTAAAGCTTAGCCTAATAAATGCACATCAGCTTTTTTGGGGATTTTCAAAAGTGATTTTTCATTCCTACTGAAAAGAGAACAAAAAAAAATTGTCATTTTCTTGTCTACACACACACACACACACACACACGCACACACATATTCTTGTATAGAGCTAGACTCAAATTGCTCTAAGAAAAAAGAAATACCTGTGCTAATCAGATTCTACAATTTGAATGGATGTTTAATATATGTTAAAATTATCCCTTAGAAACTCACCAAAATACATATAGATGGACAACAAGAACCAGGATGTTTAAGAAAACATTATGAGAAAAGGAGGAGATATATTAAGCGAATTTTTTCTTTTTTAACTTTTACAGATTGAGCACCTTCTATAAGGATTCTCAGGTTGAATATGTATGCATACATACTGGAAGGCAGGAAACTTATGTAAATAAGAATCATGTGCAAATCTTCAAAAATACAATCTCTTAAAGTTAAAAGTTCATTCCCATATTAACGTAACTAGAATTTTTTCGTTATCAGTAATTATAAAGGGCCTCACTACCATGTTTGTATGCTAACAAGTTGGCCTTCCATAGCCTCCAGGATACTGGTGGAAGACATGAGGTTCCCAGTAAGACATATGTATGTTTTTTATTTTATTAATCAAGATTATTGTTTTATTTCATTAGGCTTGGGGGTAAAGGTGGTTTTTGGCTACATGGATGAGTTCTACAGCAGTGAATTCTGAGATTTTAGTGCACTCATCACCTGAGAAGTGTACACTGTACCCGATATGTAGTCTTTCATCACTCACCCCACTCACATCCTCCTCCCACCGGGAGTCCCCAGAGTCAGTTATATCACTCTGTACGTCGTTGTATTCTCATAGCTTAGCTCCTACTAATAAGTGAGAATATACAGTATTTGGTTTGCCATTCCTGAGTTACTTCATGTAGAGTAATGGCCTCTAGTTCTATCCAAGTTGCTACAAAAGACATTATTTCATTCCTTTTTATGACTGAATAGTATTGCATGGTGTACATACAGCACATTTTCTTTATCCACTCCTTGGTCGATGGGTACTTAAGTTGGTTCCATATCTTTGCAGTTGTAAATTGTGCTGCTATAAGCATATGTGTACCTAGGTCCTCTTTATATAATTCCTCTGGGTAGATGCCCAGTAGTGGGATTGCTGGATTAAATGGTAGATCTATTTTAGTTCTACAAGGAAACTCCATACTGTTTATAATAGTTTCCCACCAGCAGTGTAAAAGTGTTCCCTCTTCACACATCCATGTCAGAATCTATTGTTTTTGACTTTTTAATTATGGCGATTCTTGCAGGAATAAGGTAGTATCTCATTGTGGTTTTAATTTGCATTTCGCTGGTGATTAGTGATGTTGAGCATTTTTTTCGGGGTTGTTGGCTATTTGTACATCTTCTTTTGATAAATGTCTATTCATGTCCTCTGCCTACTTTTTGACGGGATTATTTGCTTTTTTGTTTTTGTTTTTTATTGATTGTTTGAGTTACCCATAGATTCTGGATACTAGTTGTTTGTCAGATGCATAATTTGCAAATATTTTCTCCCACTCTGTGAGTTGCCTGTTTACTCCTCTACTGATTATTTCTGTGTGTGTGTGTGTGTGTGTGTGTGCAGAAACTTTTTAGTTTAATTAGGTCCCATTTATTTATTTTTGTTTTTGTTGCATTTGCTTTTGGGGTCTTAGTCATGAATTCTTTACCTAGGCCATTGTCCAGAAGAGTCTTTCCAATGTCATTTTC
The DNA here is from genome assembly GCF_003255815.1 of Theropithecus gelada. Lineage (NCBI taxonomy): Eukaryota > Metazoa > Chordata > Mammalia > Primates > Cercopithecidae > Theropithecus > Theropithecus gelada. The sequence goes on along the minus strand of NC_037675.1, from coordinate 49,529,148 downwards.
TAGAATTTTTATGGTTTCAGGTTTTAGATTTAAGTCTTTGATCCATCTTTTTATATAAGGTGAGAGATGGGAATCCAGTTTCTTTCTTCGACTGATGGCTTACCAATTTGCCCAGCACCATTTATTGAATTGGGTGTCCTTTTCTCAATTTAGTTTTTGTGTGCTTTGTTGGAGATCAGTTGCTGTATTTGGCTTTATTTCTGGGTACTCTATTCTGTTCCATTGGTGTAGATACCTATTTTTATACCAGTACCATGCTGTTTGGTATTTATAACCTTGTAGTATAATCTGATAATGTGATGCCTCCCTCCAGAATTGCTCTTTTTGCTTAGGATTGCTTTGACAATTTGAGCTCTTTTTTTTTTTTTTTTTTTTTTTTTTGGTTCCATATGAACTTTAGGATTATTTTTTCTAGCTCTGTGAAAAATAATGATGTTATTTTAATAGGAATTGCACTGTCTGTAGATTGTTTTGGCTAGCATGATAACCAGTATTGCCCAAAGCAATCTACAGAATCAAAATCAATCACAGTATTGATTCTTCCCATCCATGAGCAGGAGATGTGTTTCTATTTGCTTATGTCATCTATGATTTCTTTCAGCAATGCTTTATAGTTTTCCTTGTAGAGGTCTTTTACTTCCTTAGTTAAGCATATTCCTATGTATTTTATTTTATTATTTTATCTATACACTTGTTGTAAAATGGGTTAAGTCTTTTTTTTTGATTCTCAGCTTTGTCATTGTTGGTACAAAGCAGTGCTATTAATTTCTGTACATTGATTTTGTATCCTGAGACTTTACTGAATTTGTTTATCAGATCTAACAGCCTTTTGGATGAGTCTTTAGGGTTTTCTAGATATACGATCATATCATTAGTAAACAGTGACAGCTTGACTTCCTTTTTTCCAATTTGGATGCCCTTTATTTCTCACTCTTGACTGATTGCTCTGGCTTCTAGGACTTTGGTACCATATTGAATAGAAGTGGTAAAAGTGGGCATTCTTGACTCTTTCCATTTCTCAGGAGGAATGCTTTTAACTTTTCCTCCTAAAGTATGATGTTTGCTATGGGTTTGTCATACTTGTTTTTTGTTACTTCGAGGTAAGTCCCTTCTATATCCAGTTTGTTGAGGATTTGTATCATAAAGAGATGCTGGATTTTATCAAATGCTTTTCCTGCATCTATTAAGATAACCGTACATTTCTAATTCTGTTCATGTTTGTATGATATTTATTTTCTTGCATATGTTAAACCATGCCTGCATCCCTGGTATGAAACTAATTTGGTCACAGTGTAATATCTTTTTGATGTGCTGTTGGATTTGGTCAGCTAGTATTTTGTTGAGGATTTTTGTATCTTTTTTATCAGGGAAATTGGTCCGCAGTTTTCTTTGTTTTTATGTCCTTTTCTGGTTTTGGTATTAGGGTGATAATGGCTTCACAGAACGTTTACTCTTCCTCTATCTTTGGTAACAGTTTCAGTAGAATTGGTTTCGATTTTACTTTGAATGTCTGGTAGAATTCAGCTGTGAATCCAACTGGTCCTGCACCTTTTCTTGATGGTAATTTTTAAATTACTAATTCAATCTTTCTGCTTGTTATTGGCCTATTCAGGGCTTCTATTTCCTCATGGTTTAATCTAGGAGGGTTGTATATTTCCAGGAATCTATTCATTTCCTCTAGATTTTCTTTTCACAGAAGAATAGCTATTCCTTCATGCTTTTGGTTTCCATTTGTGTGTAATATCATTATCTACTTCTTTACCTTGAGTTTATATGAATCCTTATGTGTTAGGTGAATCTCTTGAAGACAGCAGGTATTTGGTTTGTGTTTTCTAAACCATTTTGCCATTCTGTATGTTTTAAGTAGAGCATTTATGCCATTTACATTCAACATTAATATGGACATGTGAATGTGAGGTACTGTTCTATTCATATGTTGTTACTTACTTTGTGTTTTTCATTGTTAAAATTAATTTTTAATTAATTTTAAAGATAAAACTTATATATATTTATTATGTAGAACATGTTTTAAAATATGTATACATTGTTAAATGGCTAAATCAAGGTAATTACCATATATATTGCCTGATATACTTATTTTTGACACTAACACTTAAAATTTAATTTTTTAGCAATTTTTAAGTATATAGCATATTGTTATAAACTATAGTTGCCATGTCATACAATAGATCTCTTGAACTCATTCCTCCTATCTAACTAACTTTTATACTATTTGCCCAACATAAAAGGGCTTTATTATTCACAATATAGCAAGCAATTTGAGCATTGTGTGTGTCTAGGTTCTCCTTACCCCTCCAAATCCCATGGAGGTGATAAGGAGGCAGGATCAAGTAATGTTGTATATACAGTGGGTTTGCATTACAGCAGAGGAAGCTGGAGCTTTGGAAATCCCGGGATTTTAGAGGGAGGTACTAGCAAATGTGCTTGAACTTTGCCTTAGAGGAAGACATGATCTTTATTATCTTGGACAGCAAATAATTCTGAACTTTTCCTCAGAAGGAGCCACTATCTCTGTCTTCCAAAGCTGTTTGTTCTGTAGTCATCTTTGAAGAGATAGTTCTCAACATAATCTCTAAATACCTCTGTTCGTAGATGCACGGAATCTATGGAAAATTATCTCCCAACACATAGTTCCCAACAATCTTCTGGCAACAATAGGATTATTTGGCCAGGCACAGTGGCCTGTAATCCCAGCACTTTGGGACACTGAGGCAGGCGGATCACCTGAGGTTGGGAGTTCGAGACCAGCCTAACCAAGGTGGAGAAACACCATCTCTACTAAAAATACAAAATTAGTCAGGCATGGTGGCGCATGCCTGTAATCCCAGCTACTTGGGAGGCTGAGGCAGGAAAATCGCTTGAACCCGGGACGTGGAGGTTGCGGTCAGCCAAGGTCACACCATTGCACTCCAGCCTGAGCAACAAGAGCAAAACTTCGTCTCAAAATAATAACAATAATAATAATATAATTATTTATCTTTTGAAAGAAGTTCGTAATTAGAATATGATTGCATCTAGACTTTCTCAATATTAGATTTGTCTGAGGTTTACAACAAATAACTCTTGATTATCTATACACAAAGGAAATTATCTGATTTGCTTTTTAGACTGGAGAAAATATTATTTCTCTAGAATCTGTTGAATTAATGATCCACTAAACAGAATAGTATCAGCCTCCACCCAATGAGGATCCAGTTATTATAATTATTCTAATAAGTTAATTTAGAGATTAGATATTTTCAAATAAATATATAACCTGTGTGAGACTTGTACATCTTTTGTGTTAATTATATTTTGAAGTTATAACAAACAATAATCTGTCCGTGAAATGTTATTGAAAACTCTCTCAATATTTGTCTTGACAAGGAAGACAGCAAAAAAGGTAAAATCTATACTTATACAAATGAAATATTTTTAAAATCTCCTTTTCATTTTGTATTACTCTCTGGGTAATTGAAGTGCATGAATAGCCAGACCATCAATGTCTATTTTTAAATGTTTATAATTTTGCTCATATTACAAATATGAAGTTTCAAGATTTTACAATATGTAAACAAAATGGAGAAATTACCTAATAAATCTTGAGTTAAGAATTATTGGAAAGGGGTTGATTTGCCTTACATTTTCCTTTTGATTTTCTTTCCCAGAAAATCAACATAATAATATTTGAAGATTATGTGCTAGCGTTTGGCTCTTTAAAGAAGCGTATTTTCCCTTTTTTCTTCGGTTCCTCATTTTCTCCCTATATTTGCTCAGATTTACATAGATTACTTGCCAAAATATGCTTTTTTGAAAAATTTAATTTAAGCTTCATACTTTCCCAGGAAAAATGATAGAACATAACACTATGGCTTAAAACGTAGTTCACAGTGGGCAAGGTAAAAATAAAGTCTGAAAATGAAGCAATTTTTTTTTGGATAAGGGTAATCAGAAGAAGCCTGATGGTAAATAAATTAAACTCCTATAGCATATTCTGAAGAATAAACGAGGGGAGGCATATACTACTCTATTAGTGAGCATCATCTGGTTAAGATGAATAGACATCTGTTCTATTTGAAAGGGCAATACGTAAGGAAAATACATAAAATATTGTTTCTCTTTTTACAATTTAGAAAAAGGTGCCTATGTTCTTTACTTTTTTGAGAACATTAATCAGCTTAGTAGTAGCAGTCAAGCTATGCAAAGGAATGGGGCTATACCAAACTAGGTGTGGTCACAGACTGTTCCTGAAATATGCTGTCATGCATATGTGAATATGTATTTTAATTTTTCTATGGCCTTCTTGCTTCTAACCATTATTGTATTCTTCTGCTTTCCTTCTGTTTCTTCAGGTTGGAAATTGCATGCTTAATATCTAGGTTCTCAATTATGCCTGCTTCAATTTCCGGATTTTCATCATTCAAGAAATGGCTCAATAAATCCTTGCTTGGATTTCAATAACGACCCTGGAAATGTTTATTTGTATCTTTGATATTTCCTTAAAAGACACTTAGAAGAGCCTCCATGTCCTACTCTGTGGCTCTGATTGGTGTCATTAAAGGTCAAGTAGCCATATAAGATGATGACCATAACATTTTAATTCCTATATACAGGTAAGAAGAAGTGGAATGAATGAAGTGAACACAGGTTTGATTTTATATGGAACTGAAAGGCAATTTGGGTATTAAAATAAATGCATTAGGATTATCAGGCTGTTTAATATGTTCCAATTTTAAGTTTTCTCTGAAGAGTGACAGAAATAAGCAATAGAAAATAACTAAGAAGGAGAAAGATTGCTACTTTTATAGTTGAGAAAACATCTCCGTATTTCCAGTGGTGAAAGTTTAATGTTTATAAGGTTATCAGAGAAATAGGTTTGAAATGTAGTGTGTTCTGATAGCAGAGGAAGGTAGAGGCATATAGATTAACTTTCAAGGTGACAGTAGTCATATTTTGAATTTCAACCTTCATATCTGAATGCTAGGGCCATTAATACTCATAGATATCTCAAAAAAAATTTTTTTCTATTGTAGACCTGAGCATAGCACATTTGAAGAGTTTCCTAGAAACACTGCAATCTGATTGTGGGGGAACTACAGACAAGCTTTCTGGACTTTAATTTATTGCATCCAAATCCAATCTATTGAAGGCAATATTCTTGTTTTACTTTCCAAGTTGCTTATTTATCTGACCAGACTTGAGTAATATAAGGTAAGGTTTACAGTTTTTTTTTTCTGAATACCAATACAGTAAAATAGAAAGAAATATATCTGAAAATGAACCATTAAGAAGCAAGAATAACGCATGCAAAGAATAATGAGAAAATACATGATAATCAGGAAGGAGTTCTTTGATATATTTTCCGTCCTAATAATTGGAATTTTATTTTTAGCTTTCCGTATGTTATGTTTGTATTATTGAAATGCATTCAATATATATTTACTAATGATTTGTGGTTTGGTCACTGAACAAGACAGAGATCCTAGCCTCCATAACCTTAAAATTTGGTAGGAACCATAAAATATATGTGAGCAGAGGTATGGGAAATGAATAAAATAGATAGACAGACAGATGAGATATCAATATACAATATGTATAATAAAAAGCAAAATATCATCTGTTATATTAATTAAACTATAAACGTAAAATAAGTTACATGATGTAAATGAGTTCACTAATATAATGCATCTTCAACTTTACAATTATAAAGTGAATGTAAATTAAAATAATGTCAAGTATATCAAGAGCCATTAACATATTCATCTTTTCCATTCCTAGGAACTTCTCCTAAAACATCAATGCAAACAATAAAAAGTTATTTGGCTAAAATTTATTATACTGTAAGAGTGTCTAAAGAGCCTAAATGTTGAATAGCAGCAGAAAAAATTTTTATGATTCAACTCAATGAGCTCTAATGCTGTCTTCAGGATAGTTTTAAAAACTGTAGTAACAGAAAACGTATTAAGTCAATGGGACTTCAGTTTTACTAAATCAGGATAAAATTGTTTTAGAATTAAGAGGCTTGCGAAAATAATCCTAAAAAGATATAGCAAGCTAATAATAAAAAACACTGAACATCATTACTAAGTTTAAACATGTACCATGCTACAGTAGTTTTCATTATTTACTAAAAACATTGTGTTTATTATTTCCTTTTAGTAAATAGAAAAGAAATCTTAGTTTTCTCCCAAAATTTACTATTTTATATGATTTTAAGTTACTTAATTGTCCATTCTTTGGGCAATTTTCTTAAGAGTAACAAAAATATTTGTTTAATAGATATTTTGGAGTTCAAGAATTCCTTACTGTTGGACAGGATAAATAAATTATATGTTTAGTTGTACACATATCTCAAACAAATTCCCTGTAGGTGTAAACTTCCCTGTAGATGTAAACCTTTGTCATTTACCTTTTTCTATATCTGTATCTATAGCCATACTATCTTTCTATATCTGTGTACCTTATTGTGAATTGTCAAATCAGCATTGTTCACACCCACATCTGCATTCTCCTCTATATTGCATGGGAAAGCTTTGTAGATGGATTTTTTAGAATTTCTTGTCAGCAGGATTCCAGGTTAGATTGTGCTAATGAGAGACACTCACATCAGATTTAGAAGTCAGAAAGGAAGACATTAACCTCTTCTGGCAGTGGTGAGCAAACATACGATAATCATATAAACTTCTAAGCTCATACGGGATTCACTCACTTTGATGCGCAGAATGGGAAGATCATTAGAACCAGCTTTGTGCAATTTCTGTAGCCTCCTCACCTGAAAAGCAGTGACAAATGTCTGTGACCCTTATTCTCCAAGCCCTTCTGACATTTTCCTAAGCACACCTAATTTTAACAGGAATTCTTTCCTGTTAAAATACCTAGAGCGTTTGGAAATATTTAGAATTATTTTCTGAAACACTTTGAGTGTGACTTAATCCTGATAACAGTTTATGCCAATAACTATCTCTCAGTGTCTATCGGTAACTATGTCTATATATAGGTGACTGTTGAGGATAAGGAGTTACTCAGAAATGTGTAAGCTAATACTAGAATTTCCTTTTAAACGATGACTTCCATGAAATCGAAAAGTTCGATTCATAGATGACTAAAGGTATCTCTAAAACATTTCTTATGGCAAATTGTTATAGCTCACAATTTTACCCAGTGGTATGCAAACTTGTGTTTAAAGAAAAATTTTAAATAATAGCTAAAATGTTATATTAAAAAGAAACTATTGACTTTAGTTTATTTCTGATTCTGTTCATAATCAAAGAAGGAGCTAGAATTTTTGGTAAGAGTAATATTTTAATATTCACTTTACTTTCTTGGAAATCATTTGACAAATTTTAAATTTATGGTTGTCATTACATTTTTAGAGTACAAAATCCAGTAACTGTACTCATTGCTTATGAGGAGAATATTTATGGCTATCATTTAAAACACCATATTGGCAGTTAATTCTACTCTCCAGGTCTTTTGATTGGAATTTAACATAGTCCTTGAGAAATGACAGCTCATTCATTTAAGTAGTAATTTCTTAAAATAGAACAAAAATCACAAATCTTTAAAAAACCTCCAATGACTTAGGAGTATGTAAAATATTGGGATAAATATCAAATCTGCGTCAAATACAAAGTAATTAAAATCTTCTTGAAGGGGATAATTATATTCACTTAATTATTTCAAAGTTGTGTGTTGTTCCAGACTGCCAATATTAAAATATTTCACACCAAACTATCACTGTGTGTCTAGGGACTTAAATTACATTATTCTTGGACCCTACAGCAAATCGGCTGCCCTGTATACTCCTTTTCACTCACATCATGCTCTTCAACTATCTCAAATGCCTTCTCCTCAATTGATTTACAATTCTTAAATCACTCTCTGTTCTCTCATAGCAAAGTGTATAACTCAAATTATTTGCCAGCATCTCTCACTGCTACAATCTCTTAAATATCCTTATTCTGAGTATCATTTTAGAATACAAATATAACCATGCTATTTCCCTACTTCAACCTTTCAACCTTTCAAATTCTAACCCTTTTCTCTGAAGAGATGTTTAATATCTAAATACAATTTATAGTACTTCTGCTCAGGTTCTTACTTAGCTACCACATCATATTACATTTATAACTACCACCTTCTACCTGTTTTAGACTTAACTACTAATTATTCTCCAAACATGTGAAGTTATCTCCAGAACAACCCTAGATTTTCATGTTCAGTAAACCCGATTGAAACTGAGATGGGTGGGTTTCTAGAAGACATAAACAGGCCTGTAGCCATTCACACTTCACGCATTGGGTGACCACTAGTTCTTTCTAAAAGAAATGGAGCAGTTTTCGAAAGAAGTGATAGTAAACGGTATATCTGCATAAGTGGTTGTTGACTACTGAGAGAAAGCACAGTTCTTTTTTTTTTTTTTTTTTTTTAAATTATACTTTAAGTCTAGGGTACACGCCCATAAGGTGCAGGTTTGTTACATATGTATACATGTGCCATGTTGGTGTGCTGAACCCATTAACTCATCATTTACATTAGGTATACCTCCTAATGCTATCCTTCGCCCCTCCTCCCAACCCACAACAGGCCCTGGTGTGTGATGTTCCCCACCCGGTGTTCAAGTGTTCTCATTGTTCAATTCCCACCTATGAGTGAGAACATGTGGTGTTTGGTTTTCTGTCCTTGCGATAGTTTGCTGAGAATGATGGTTTCCTGCTTCATCCATGTCCCTACAAAGGACATGAACTCATCCTTTTTATGGCTGCATAGTATTCCATGGTGTATATGTGCCACATTTCCTTAATCCATTCTATCATTGATGGACATCTGGATTGGTTCCAAGTCTTTGCTATTGTGAATAGTGCCACAATAAACATACATGTTCATGTGTCTTTATAGCAGCATGATCTATAATCCTTTGGGTATATACCCAGTAATGGGATGGCTAGGTCAAATGGTATTTCTCGTTCTATATCCTTGAGGAATCACGACACTCTTCCACAATGGTTGAACTAGTTTACACTCCCACCAACAGTGTAAAAGTGTTCCTATTTCTCCATATCCTCTCCAGCACCTGTTGTTTCCTAACTCCTTAATGATCGCCATTCTAACTAGTGTGAGATGGTATCTCATTGTGGTTTTGATTTGCATTTCTCTGATGGACAGTGATGAGCATTTTTTCATGTGTCTGTTGGCTGCATAAATGTCTTATTTTTGAGAAGTGTCTGCTCATATCCTTTGCCCACTTTTTGATGGGGTTGTTTGTTTTTTTCTTGTAAATTTGTTTGAGTTCTTTGTAGATTCTGGATGTTAGCCCTTTGTCAGATGAGTAGATTGCAAAAATTTTTTCCCATTCTGTGGGTTGCCTGTTCACTCTGATGGTAGTTTCTTTTGCTGTGCAGAAGCTCTTTAGTTTAATTAGATCCCATTTGTCTATTTTGGCTTTTGTTGTCATTGCTTTTGGTGTTTTAGACATGAAGCCTTTGCCCATGCCTAGCTCTTGAATGATATTGCCTAGGTTTTCTTCTAGGGTTTTTATGGTTTTAGCTCTAACATTTAAGTCTTTAATCCATCTTGAATTAATTTTTATTTAAGGTGTAAGGAAGGGATCCAGTTTCTGCTTTCTACCTACGGCTAGCCAGTTTTCCCAGCACCATTTATTAAATAGGGAATACTTTCCCCATTTCTTGTTTTTGTCAGGTTTGTCAAAGATCAGATGGCTATAGATGTGTGGTATGACTTCTGAGGGCTCTGTTCTGTTCCATTGGTCTATATCTCTGTTTTGGTACCAGTACCATGCTGTTTTGGTACTAGTACCATGCTGTTTTGGTTACTGTAGCCTTGTAGTATAGTTTGAAGTCAGGTAGCGTGATACCTCCAGCTTTGTTCTTTTAGCTTAGGATTGTCTTGGCAATGCGGGCTCTTTTTTGGTTCCATATGAACTTTAAAGTAGTTTTTTCCAATTCTGTGAAGAAAGTCATTGGTAGCTTGATGGGGATGGCATTGAATCTATAAATTACCTTGGGCAGTATAGCCATTTTCACGATATTGATTCTTCCTATCCATGAGCATGGAATGTTCTTCCATTTGTTCATGTCCTCTTTTATTTCGTTGAGCAGTGGTTTGTAGTTCTCCTTGAAATGGTCCTTTGCATCCCTTGTAAGTTGGATTCCTAGGTATTTTATTATCTTTGAACTCCCATTGTAAATGGGAGTTCACTCATAATTTGGCTATCTGTCTGTTATTGGTGTATAAGAATGCTTGTGATTTTTGCACATTGATTTTGTATCCTGGGACTTTGCTGAAGTCACTTATCAGCTTAAGGAGATTTGGGACTGAGACGATGGGGTTTTCTAAATACACAATCATGTCATCTGCAAACAGGGACAATTTGACTTCCTCTTTTCCTAATTGAATACACTTTATTTCTTTTGCCTGCCTGATTGCCCTGGCCAGAACTTCCAACAGTATGTGGAATAGGTATGGTAAGAGAGGGCATCCCTGTCTTGTGCCAGTTTTCAAAGGGAATGCTGCCAATTTTGCCCATTCAGTATGATATTGGCTGTGGGTTTGTCATAAATAGCTCTCATTATTTTGAGATATGTCCCATCAATACCTAATTTATTGAGAGCTTTTAGCATGAAGGGCTTTTGAATTTATCAAAGGCCTATTCTGTATCTATTGAGATAATCATGTGGTTTTTGTCTTTGGTTCTGTTTATATGCTGGATTACGTTTATTGACTTGCATATGTTGAACCAGCCTTGCATCCCAGGGATGAAGCCCACTTGATCATGGTGGATAAGCTTTTTGATGTGCTGCTGGATTTGGTTTGCCAGTATTTTATTGAGGATTTTTGCACCTATGTCCATCAGAGATATTGGTCAAAAATTCTCTTTTTTGTTGTGTCTCTGCCAGCCTTTGATATCAGGATGATTCTGGCCTCATAAAGTGAATTAGGGAGGATTCCCTCTGTTTCTATTGATAGGAATAGTTTCAGAAGAAATGATACCAGCTCCTCCTTGTACCTCTGGTAGAATTCAGCTGTGAATCCATCTGGTCCTGGACTTTTTTGGTAGGTAGGCTATTAATTATTGCCTCAATTTCAGAACCTTTTATTGGTCTATTCAGAGATTCAGCTTCTTCCTGATTTAGTCTTGGGATGGTGTATGTGTCCAGGAATTTATCCATTTCTTCTAGATTTTCTAGTTTATTTGCATAGAAGTGTTTATAGTATTCTCTGATGGTAGTTTGTGTTTCTGTGGGATCGGTGGTGATATACCCTTTATCAGTTTTTATTGCATCTATTTGATTATTCTCTCTTTTCTTGTTTATTAGTCTTTCTAGCAGTCTATCAATTTTGTTGATCTTTTAAAAAAAAAACAGCTCCTGGATTCATTGATTTTTTTGGAGGGTTTTTTTGTGTCTCTATCTCTTCAGTTCTGCTCTGACTGTAGTTATTTCTTGCCTTCTGCTAGCTTTTGAATGTGTTTGCTCTTGCTTCTCTAGTTCTTTTAATTGTGATGTTAGGGAGTCAATTTTAGATCTTTCCTGCTTTCTCTTGTGGGCATTTAGTACTATCAATTTCCCTCTATACACTGCTTTAAATGTGTTGCTGAGATTCCGGTGTGTTGTGTATTAGTTCTCATTGGTTTCAAAGAATGTCTTTATTTCTACCTTCATTTCGTTATGTACCCAGTAGTCATTCAGGAGCAGGTTGTTCAGTTTCCATGTAGTTGAGCGGTTTTGAGTGAGTTACTTAATCCTGAGTTCTAGTTTGATTGCACTGTGGTCTGAGAGACAGTTTGTTATAATTTCTGTTCTTTTACATTTGCTGAGGAGTGCTTTACTTCCAACTATGTGGTCAGCTTTGGAATAAGTGTGATGTGGTGCTGAGAAGAATGTATATTCTGTTAATTTGGGGAGGAGAGTTCTGTAGATGTCTCTTAGGTTCGCTTGGTGCAGAGCTGAGTTCAATTCCTGGATATCCTTGTTAACTTTCTGTCTCATTCATCTGTCTAATGTTGACAGTGGGGCGTTAAAGTCTCCCATTATTATTGTGTGGGAGTCTAAGTCTCTTTGTAAGTCTCTAAGGACTTGCTTTATGAATCTGGGTGCTCCTGTATTGGGTGCATGTATATTTAGGATAGTTAGCTCTTCTTTTTGAGTTGATCCCATTACCATTATGTAATGGCCTTCTTTGTCTCTTTTGATCTTTGTTGGTTTAAATCTGTTTTATCAGTGATTAGGATTGCAACCCCTGTCTTTTTTTGTTTTCCATTTGCTTGGTAGATCTTCCTCCATCCCTTTATTTTGAGCCTATGTGTGTCTCTGCACGTGAGATGGATATCCTGAATACAGCAGACTGATGGGTCTTGACTCTTTATCCAATTTGCCCTCTGTGTCTTTTAATTGGAGCATTTAGCCCATTTACATTTAAGGTTAATATTGTTATGTATGAATTTGATCCTGTTATTATGATGTTAACTTGTTATTTTGCTCGTTAGTTGATGCAGTTTCTACTAACAGCAGATCTCTCGGCAGAAACTACAAGCCAGAGGTGAATGGGGACCAATATTCAACTTTCTTAAAAAAAAGAATTTTCAACCCAGAATTTCATATCCAGCCAAACTAAATTTCATAAGTGAAGGAGAAATAAAATCCTTTACAGACAAGCGAATGCTGAGAGATTTTGTCACCACCAGGCCTGCCCCACAAGAGCTCCTGAGGGAAGCACTAAACATGGAAAGGAACAACCGGTACCAGCCACTGCCAAAACATGCTAAATTGTAAAGACTATCGGTGCTAGGAAAGCACAGTTCTTACCCACAAAGAAGACACCTGATAAATTAGTTCTTATTCTTTAGGCCACAATTATGTTTAGCTTCCTGAATGCCTACAATAAACTCTTACATTTATGGTTAACTGATTTTTGACAAGCATGCCAAGGCAATCCAATGGGAGAAAGATTAGTTTTTCAGTAAAGGATGATGGCACAACTGGATGCCTACATGCAAAAGTAGAAAGTTTGGCCCTTTCCTCACTCCATACACAAAAATCAGCTCGAAATGTATCACTGTCCATAGTTTTACCCCCTTATTACATCATGATTACGCAGCAGCTGTTAATCAACCCTGTCTGGGAGCTGCTGTCCCAGAACTGTGAGATCCAGAGTGGCAGATCAGAACCCACAAAGCCAATGGACTGCAAAGTGCTTGAATTTTCAGTTTACCCTGGCAGCCTAGTACTCTAATAAGGGTAAAAAATTCCACAGATTTCAAGGATGTCAGGAGAAAAAAAAATGTTTCAAACCTAGCAAGAGAGGATTTAGGGCAGAACTTAGTCATGTGATCATAATTAGCTACTTCTGTAAAGTATGAAACATTTTAAATAAAATGTTTGACAAAATTTCTAATATACTTTGAAGACATTAAAATCACCTTCTGAGAAGTCATATTTTACCCTTCCAACTGATCTTCAGTATGTGAGGAATCTAGTAATATTACTATTTAGATATTTATGTTTAGATATTTAAAGGTACAAAGACTTTAACCAACCTTATGATTGTTTTATAAATCATAAAATAAATAAATCCTTTCTTGTACCTAGTCTATAGCTGTTAGCCTTTCCATCTTCTTATGAAAGAGCTTCTACCAAAGATACATGCTCAAAATGTGTCTTTGGTAGAGGCTATTTTGTAAGAAGTATCCTTTATATGAATTTGAAATAACTCCACATGTACTAACAATTCAACCAAGAAGTTACTTAATCGGGTTGTTTTGATAATTCCAATGTCTAGGTTAATAAATTAGTATCTCAAATAAGTGGAATTAAGGTCACACATCTACAAAATAAAAATCGACTACTGCATGAAAGCATAGCGGGGGACATCTAAAATAATTGCTTAATCAGGTATTATCTTATTAGTGTTCTTTCCATTACATGGCTTGCTTAGCTTTATTGTTAAACTTACAAAATATTTATGTTTTCCTTGCATCTACAAACTAATTATAATCTTTTGGTTCGTTCATGGGTGTAAATGTTTAAAAAATCAATGACTTCCTTATTATAATTTTCTTATTAACATTTTATTCTATTCTTAAATTATTAATAAGGCTGTTGCACTTAAGAGAGATTTGGAATTCATACACCAGGCAAAAATGGATTATAGAATTTGAGATTACTAGGTGATTTTACTTTAATTGAGATATATGAGGACCAACATGGTAAGAACTGGCCTCCATGGCATAACTGGAGGGCATGTCATGGAAGTTGTAAATGTTATGTTAAAGATGATCTCACTCTATGGACCTGAAATGTGAAAAGAACAAAGTTATTGAGCTATTTGGTTTTGGCATACCTTTGGAAATATACCTCCACAGGTGGTTTTTCTGTTGATTTAAGGCCTTCACAACTTTCAGATAGTGGAGAGTGAGTGTATTTTCAAACAATGAATCAAAAGGTTAAGTTGTATTGGTCAATGGGGCCTAGCAGAAGAAGTGTCTGATTAATTTAATAGTCCATTTTGATAAAACTAATTTACTTAATAGTAGCTGTATATTTGATTTTGCTTATTTCTTTGAAAATGTTATTAATACATCATTAGGATCAAGCTTCTTTTGAGGAGAGGGACCAATGGAAAGCTGGGGTATTTTCTTTACTTTTTATTTTTAAATAATTTTAGATTTTTAGAAGACTTACACAGATAATGGTACAGGTATAACCCCTCACCTTACTCCCTCTAATTCTAGCATCTTACGTAACCATGATCATTTATCTGCTAATTTTGTTTTTATGAGCACATGTTAGTGAAAAATTTAGGGCTGCTAGAATAATCATTTATTCTTTCATTCTATGTCAATGTATTCAATGATTTGGTATTCCCATTCAACTAGATTGAATTAGGGAGTATCCCAAAGAGGTAGTGCCTTGCACTGTTGTTGATGCTGGGGATAGTGCAGTAAACAAAATGGACAAATTCCCTGCACTCATGGAGATCATCCCTAAGAGTGGTAGACAAGCAACAGATAAAATAAGTAATACAGTTTAATGGATTCTGCTGAGTAGTATTGACAAGATTAAATCAGGGAAGAAAGATGAAGTTGCAATTTTAAATACTGTGGTCAGGAAAGGCCTCACTGATGTTACATTTGAGCAAAGATATGACAGGGTTTTATATATGAATTATAGAATTATCCTGAGGAGTGCATTCAAGGATGAATGAACAGAATGAATAATGAAGACCTGGGAAAAGATCATGAGTAGAGAACTCAAGTAACAGAGAAGAGAACAGTAATCACTAGAAAAAAATAACAATGGCATGCCAGGCAGGCTTCTGCCTTTTGTCTTCTGTGCCTACTATTCCCTCTGCCTAGAACACACTTCCTCTAGATGTACACTTGGCAAAGTTTGAATCTTTCCGAAATCTATGCTCAAATCTCATCTTCTCAGTGAGGCTTACTTTAAACACCCAATTTAATATCACAGCCTGCCTTCTCCTCTATCCAACATTAGCACCTAGCATCCTGCATCCCTCTTACCCTGATCTATTTCTACTTGTCTTTATGGAATTTTCAGAGTATACAATGTATGCTTTAAATCATGTTTATTGCTTACTATGTTTCATTCTTGCTGGAATGCAAGCTTATGAAGGCAGGCATCACTCTTGATTTTTCCTGTGACATATTCTAAGCCTCTAAAAAGAGTGCCCACCCACTTAAAAATATTTGATTAACAAATCAAAAAAATGGGAAGCAAATAAATATTTGTTGAAAAAATAAATGAATGGATGAAGGGCTTTAAGCAGGTGAATGCTGTCATAATTGAGATGTATTGTGCAGAATAACCTATAGGGGGATAATCGTGGAAGCAGGGGAGACAAGCTATGAATGGAAGGAAAAGATATTGACCAGATAGTACCTGCAGAAATAGTATTGGGATGGTGAGCATCTGGATATACATATTTGCTGATAGATTGGGTATAATATGTAAGGGAAAGAAAAATCAAATATCATGTCAAAGATTTTTGTTGAAATGGCTAGATAGTATTTCATTTTACTGAGATGGGGGTTGGAAGAGATTCATGGTGGAAGGTGGAATCAATAATTTCATATGAAATTTCATCAAAAAGATGAGGTTAGACAGAGTAGAGAAGTGCAAGCATTAACTTCTGTACACTCCAGTGTCTGGAAATGAGGAGATTAAAGACAGAACAAAGGAGCCTGAGGAAAAATAACCATTAAGGTAAGAGGAAAATTAGTAGTGAATGAAGTCCTGGAAATTAACAGTGGTAGTGATAAATTGTTTCACTTGTTACTGATAGGTCATGTAATGTGAATTATTTAATGAATGTTTAATGTGAACAAAGTAATACGGAGGTTATCTGTGAGCTTGACAAGGCAGGAAACCACCCCCTACCCTCCCACCCATGTAATCTAATTTCTCTTTTTCTGGAATACAGTTGCCACTGATGTTGGCTTCACAAACATTTCTTTTCCTCCACTATAAAATGGAATTTTATTTATCGTCTTAAAATTTTGTTCATTTGAGCTTTGGCCAGTGAACTTCCAGATTCTGACTACGGGTTGCTAACTTTTTATTTGAAACAACAACAGCACAATTACACAGGCAGCATAAATCAGAAAAGTCTGTTTTTAACCTATTTCTGCAGCACCATAGCTGTGTACCATTGATCAGGACCTCGCTGGGTTTTAGTATCTTTTTACACAAAGTAAGGAGAATGGGTTAAATTATTTAGAATTAATCACTCCTTCTAAACCTGAAAGGAGATCCCTGGACATTAAGTGCCCTGTGGCTCAAGTACTGATATGAGAATTGTGCAGAAAGGACCAGAGAATCTGCAAAGAGCACATGAAACTGCATCAGATAAATTTTGCCTTTAGTAAGACATGGGCACCGGTACTCATTTACTTAGACTGCCTCAGGAAGTTTACAACTCAGTGTCAGCATCAGATCTTAATTTCACAATGAGAGACTACAAATTTTATTATAGTGCATATTGTCACTACTAAAATCTCATTAAGATCTGCAGTTACCTAATTGAAGTATAGAATGATGTGCAATGTTAATAAAATGACAATGACACTCAAATGTCATTTAAAGCAATAACAAGTTTTAAAGTGTCTAAAATTTTATGCTACTATGTATGATGGGCCACTCATTTTTTCAATAAATGTTTATTATCTCAATAAAGTCAACTTAAATTATTTGGGGGAATAGAGCTCTACCGTAATATAGGTAACATGATCATTTTACCCCTCTATATTACCTTGCTAGAAATGATTAAATCAATTAAGTTAATATTTTATGTTTATACATAGTTTGGTTTTATTGAAAACATTGATTTAAAATTAATTAAATATCCTCCCAAATTTTTATTAGCTTTAGACCTATTAAGAGGAGGGCATATAAGGGCATTTAATCTGAAAAAAAAAGGATAAGTGACACAAAAAAATTTAAAACCCCATAAACCTAATAATCCACTAAATATTTTGTTATTTCTTCAACTTTTGTGATCTCATTCTAACATTAAATGAATGACCTAAAATGTGCTTACACCTGAAAAAGAAATAAATTGCTCATTCAAGTGTAGAGCCCTTAGTATAATACTTCTATCCACGAAGCTTCAAATATTTGTTGATTGATATGTGGCACTACATTATTCAATCCTCAGGTCACAAAATTCTGGGCATTTCAATTAATTTTTTCTGTTCAAACACATTTTAATTGATGACTTCAGAAACTAACAGCTGCATAAGAGCCTGTAGGGAAAAGTCTGTTATTGCAAATAGCAATAGATGTGGTAACCTAGTACTCTTAAGTCATAATGATTGGAACTTTATTTTGATTCATAAAGGTTGTAAGTGAAAATGAAAAATTAATATACAAGGTATTATTTAAAGTTACCTTTTTTTAAAAAAAAAGTCATATATTTTAACCTGACATGTATGAATATTATGTTGACTGCAAATTAAGTTTTTATTACATCCCAATTGACAGGAACTTTGACTCTGTTCATGAAAATTGCTTCAATTTCCCTAACATCATGGTAATGATAATATAAATATCTAATAATGCTGCACTGCACCATAGCCTATTATAGAATGTCCACAACTAAGAGATAGCAGGAAATAAGATTCTCTTCCTATGCTGTTCCAGCTGTATAAACTTTAACAAGTCACCAAACTTTCAACTTCTTATTTTTACCTATAAAATGATCATTATTCATTTATTCAATAAATATTAAGTTTGTGATTACTGCATGCCAGCTATTATTCTGGACTATGAAACAATTGTAAAGTGAGAGATGAGGTGCCTGATCACACAGAAGTTCATTTTTATAGTAGGCAAAAGACAATAAAAATACTAAGAAAGTATCAGCTACTGATAAAGTTATACGGGGGAAAAAAAAAACAACACTTCAAATGCAGGGTTAATTAAAGGACTATTTCAGGGCATCCAAATGAAGAGAGGGCTTACAGGAAGAACATCACCAAGGAGACAGCAGTTTTAAAAGTCCTGAATTGGAAAGAATTTGTTATAATTGGATAACATAAAGATGGATGCTTAGAACTGAAAGATGGTAGAAGATGGACATAGAAAGCAGAGCATGTAGGTGGTTGAAGAAAAGCGAACAAAGTTTCAATTTTATTCTATAACAGTTAAAAGGCATCAGAATTTTATTAATTAATAGACTTTAGAGCAGTATTCAATTTACAGAAAGATCTAACAGAAAGTACAGAGCATTCCCATAAAACTCTTCATCTCCTCACCTGCCACCCACAGTCTGCCCTGTTATTAACACCTGTGGCATATTTGTTACAACCAATGAGAAAATATTGTTACATGATTACTAATTAAATTCCATAGTTTACAGTGGAGTTCACTCTTTGTTTTGTGCATTCTATAGGTTTTGACAAATGTATAATGCCACATACCCACCACTGCAGCACCATGAAAATACTTATTCCTGTGTCCTACCTATTCAGCATTTTATCATACATTGATTAATCATACATTAATGTAGCCTTTTCAAACTGGCTTCTTTCTCTTAGCAATATGCTTTGAAGATTCCTCCATAGCTTTCCTGGCATGTAGCTCATTATTTCTTCTTCTTGTAATATTCCCTTGTCTGGATGTGCCACGGTTTCTTTATCCATTTACCTGTTAAAGGGCATTTTGGTTGCTTCCAAGCTTTGGCAACTATACATAAAACTGCTATATCCATTAGTGTGCAGGTTTATGTGTGGACATAAATTATCAGCTAATTTGAAGAATAAGGAGTAAAGTCACTGGATTGTTTGTGAAGACTATGTTCAGTTTTGTAAGAAACTACCAAATTGTTTCCCAAAGTAGCTATACCATTTTGCATTCCTATCAGCAACAAATGAGAGTTCCTGTTGCTCTGTATCCTTTCCTTCATTGGGTGTTGTCAGTGTTTTGCATTTCAGCTATCCTAATAGATGTGTAGTGATATCTCATTGTGGTTTCAATTTGCAGTTCTCTGGTGACATATGATGTTGAGTATCTTTTCATATGATCGTAGGCCAACTGTGTATGTTTGGGGGGTAGATGTCTGTTCAGATATCATGTTCATTTTATAATTCAGTTATTTGTTTTCTTATTGCTCAGTTTTAAGAGTTATTTCTATATTTTGAATACTAGTCTTTATCAGATATATACTTTGCAAGAATTTTACCCAAGCTAGTGGTTTGTCTTTTTCCTTCTTTTAAAGGTGTCTTTGCAGAAGAAGGTTTAAATTTTAATAGGGTCCAACATATCAAAATTTTCTTTCGTGGATCATGTTTTGGGTGTTATACCTAAATATTTATCACCAAACCCAAGGTCATTCAGATATTTTCCTATGTTTTCTTCTAGGAATTTTATAGTTTTACATTTTACATGTAGGTCTATGATCCATTTTGATTTGACTTTTTGTGAAAGGTGTGAAGTTTGTGTCAAGATTTCTTTAATTTTTTGTATGTGGATGTCCAGTTGTTCCAGAACTATTTTTTGAAAAGACAATATTTTCCCCCATTGAATTGCCTTTGCTTCTTTATAAAAGATCAGTTTAATGTTAGGAACCTATTAAAAAGGGCAATCGATTACATGATTTTTTTTTCATATGTTACTGCACTATATAGAGAATGAATTGTTATAGCAGTGGGGAGAAGATAGATTAAGAGAGATTCCTGAGATTAAGTCAAATCTTGCTGGTATTTTGGGACATGAGGCAGAGAAAAAGCAAGAAATCAGGACATAATAAGGCTTTAGCAGTCTGAAAATATTCAACTGAGACAAACAACCTCTTAAAGTTACATTTAACTCAAGGCTCTATGACTTTAATATTATTGTGAAATCTGTGAGTTGTAAAAATCTTAAAGGGCTTGTTTATTAATATTTTTATTTTTGTATTAAACAATTGATTGTGTATTTTTAAAATTTTACTTTATTTTCAATTTTATGTACTTTCAATTAATATGAAGTTGGTTATTCTACCAACATACCATGACCTAGGATGGTTAGGAGACATGAAAAAATACTTTGAGAGGATGTATCCTCAAGATGTTAGTATGTTAAATACCCTAATTTCTTTTCAGACTGATAGGAGCAAGAATGATAGGTAATATTTACTTTTGACATTACGTTTAATAATTTCTTATGACGAAGATCACAATATGTTGGTTTATTTTAAACTTAAATTATTTCTGGCAATTTTTCAAACAAAAAAATGATACTCTATGTAGAGTCTTGTCACTGTTGATTAGTACGTTTAAAATAATTGAACAATAAAAAAGACATTAGATTTTAATAGTAAGTTCTGCACAAACTGAAACTTGGGAGGAGATTTATCACACTAATGATAATAATCTTATATAAAATATAGTCCACTTACATAATTAGGCAAAACCACAAAGGAGAAAATAATGGTTACTGCAACTCTAAAATGAAATATCCATTCTCTAGGGAGGTAAGGTCTAATAATCAGAAAAGGTTTCTAAAAATATTGCTTTTAATTTTCCTTTTATTTTGGATACTCTAAAGCCATCATATTTGGAAACTTCTTAGTTGCATCCATTTTGCTACTACTCACCTAGATTACAACATGGGTTTCTATAGGAGACTATGAGAATAACAGTACCTGAATTGTGGTATGGCTTTCCCATATTCTTCTCCTTAAACTTTTCATATGAATCCAGATTTCTTTTTGCCAATACTTATCATGAAGCAACCAAAAAATGTGTGTTTGCCATATTGTGCAGACATGAAATTTACTAAATTCTACTAACACATTTCACCTGTTGTAATATCTGTGATCTCTTAGTAGGTTTATAAATAATAGCGTGTCTGCACAGGTGACTGCATAGTATTTCTACCCAAAAAGGCTGAGGAAGGAAGTATATATTTTGTGCAAGTCACATCTTCATAAAACAAAAGCTAGTAAAATATTATGCTGTTATTATTGTTATTTATTTATGTATAGTTATGAAAAGTAGAAGTAAGCACCACCACAAAAATGCCCCCAGAAAGTTTGTGTTCTGAATGTTATATGCTGGAGAACAATTTAAAAGTCAGATAGTTTCAGCTACTAATCTTATGAATGAGTCCCTTCTAACACATTTAGTTCTGTGACTCTCAAATCTGGATCCAATTAGGATAATTCTATGAATTATTTAAAATTATAAATCCATAGTTTCTATTCAGAAAAAATGAATAAAAATATTTTGAGAGATGGCCTATTTACCAATATATTCTAAGAGCTCTGCCTTTGAGCCTAATGTGCCACAAGAGTTATGAAAAATTGCCCTTACTTATATTTGTGAGCACAAGTTACAGCCATTTCTACACCCATTGTCTAATACTATGTGAGCATGACTAATTAGAGAACTTTGAAATCTCCAAAGATCAATAAAAATTTTCTTGGACTTCTTAAATGGTGGTGTGAGGAGCTCAGTAAATGCTCTCCCTGGGAAAAGCACCATTTATCTGATGAAAATTATAACACACACACACACACACACACACACACACGCATCTACTGTATTAGTCTGTTCTCATACTGCTATAAAGACATACCTGAGACTGGGTAATTTATGGAGAAAAGAGGTTTAAATGACTCACAGTTCTGCAGGCTGTACAGGAGGCATGTACAGGGGAGATCTCAGGAAATGTACAATCATAGCAGAAGGTGAAATGGAAGCAGGTCAATCTTCCTATATCTTCCTATGGTGGAGTAGGAGAGTGAGAGAACAGAAGGGGAAGGGTCACACATTTTTAAACAACCAGATATTTTGAGAACTCACTCACTATCACAAGAACAAGGGTGATATCCACCTCCATGATCCAATCACCTCACACCAGGTCCCTTCTCCAACATTGGGAATTACAATTCAACATGAGATTTGGATCCAGATACAAAGCCAAACTGTATCATTCCACCCCTGGCCACTCCCAAATCTTACATCCTTCTCATATTACAAAATATAATCATGCCTTCCCAGCAGTCACCCAAAGTCTTAACTCATTCCAGAATTAACTCAAAAGTCCAAGTCCAATGAGACTGTAAAATAAAAAAAACAAATTAGTTCTATTCACGATACAATGTTGGTACAGGCATTGGGTAAATGTTTGCGTTCCAAATGGGAGAAATTGGTTAAAACAAAGGGGCTACAGGCCCCCTGCAAGTCTGAAACCCAGCAGGGCAGTCATTAAATCTTTTTTTTTGTTTTTGAGACAGAGTCTCACTCTGTCACCCAGTCTGGAGTGCAGTGGCATGATCTTGGCTCACTGCAACCTTCACTTCCCAGATTCAAATGATTCTTCTGCTTCAACCTCCCGAGTAGCTGGGATTACAGGCATGCACCACTATGCCAGGCTAATTTTTATATTTTTCGTAGAGATGGGTTTTCACCATGTTGTCCAGGTTGGTCTCAAACTCCTGACTTCAGGTGATCGGCCCGCTTGGCCTCCCAAAATGCTGGGATTACAGTCATGAGCCACCACGCCCAGCCCATTAAATCTTAAAGCTCCAAAATAATCTTCTATGACTCCATGTCTCACATCCAGCCCACACTGATGCAAGGGCCAGGGAGCTCCCAAGGCCTTGGGCAGCTCCACCCCTGTGGTTCTGCAGGGTACAGCTCCTGCAGGTGTTTCACAGGCTGGCATTGAGTGTCTGTAGGTTTTCCAGGCAAAGGGTGCAAGCTGTTGGTGTGTCTACCATTCAGGGATCTGGAGGATGGCGGCCCTCTTCACAGCTGCACTAGGCAGTGCTGCAGTGGGGCTTCTGCATGGGGGTTCCAACCCTAACTTTCCCCATTGCACTGCCCTAGAATAGGTTCTCCATGAGGGCCCCCCTCCCCCCCGGTAGCAGACTTCTGCCTAGACAGCCAGGCATTTCCATACATCCTCTGAAATTTAGGTGGAGGTTCCAAAACCTCAAGACTTGCCTTCTGTACACCTGCAAGCCCAACACCACATGGAAGCCCCCAAGTTTCAGGGCTTGCATCCCCTGAAGCCATGGCCTGAGCTGTACCTTGGCCCCTTATAGCTATGACTGGAGTTTGAGTGGCTGGGATACCGGGTGCCATGTCCTGAGGCTGAACAGAGCAGCAACACCCTGGGCCTGGCCCACAAAACCATTTTTTCCTCCTAGGCCTTCAGGAATGTGCTGGAAGGGGCTGCTATAAAATGCCCTGGAGACATTTCCCCCATTGTCTCGGCTTTTAACATTCAGCTCTTCTTTACTTATGCAAATTTCTTCAGACTTGAATTCCTCCCCAGAAAATGGGTTTTTCTTTTCTACCACATGATCAGGCTGCAAACTTTCCAAACTTTTATGCACTGCTTCCCTTTTAAATGTAAGTTCTAGTTTCAGGTCATTTCTTTGTTTATGCAAATAGGCATAGGCTTTTAGAAGTGGCCAGGCCACATCTTAAGTGCTTTTCTTTTTTTTTTTTTTTTTTTTTTTGAGATGGAGTCTTGCTCTGTCCCCCAGGCTGGACTGCAGTGGCGCGATCTCGGCTCACTGCAAGCTCCGCCTCCTGGGTTTATGCCATTCTCCTGCCTCAGCCTCCCAAGTAGCTGGGACTACAGGCGCCCACCACCTCGCCCGGCTAGTTGTTTGTATTTTTAATAGAGACGGGGTTTCACTGTGTTAGCCAGGATGGTCTCGATCTCCTGACCTTGTGATCTGCCCGCCTCGGCCTCCCAAAGTGCTGGGATTACAGGCTTGAGCCACCGCGCCCGGCCTTAAGTGCTTTTCTACTTAGAAATTTCTTCCACCAGATACCCAAAATCATCTCTCTCACAAAGTTCCATAGATCTCTAGAGCAGGGGCACAACATGTCCAGTCTCTCTGCTAAAGTATACCAAGAATGACCTTTACTTTGGTTCCTAATAAGTTCCTCATCTCCCTGTGAGACCACCTTATTCTAGAGCTCACTGCCCATATCACTATCAGCATTTTTTGTCACAATCATTCAACAAGTCTCTAGGAAGTTCCAAGCATTCACTCTTCTTTCTGTCTTTTTCTGAGCTTTCCAACCTGTTCCAACCTCTGCCCATTATCCAGTTCCTTAGTTGCTTCCACATTTTCAGGTATCTTTATAGCAATGCCTCATTTCTCTGGTACCAATTTTCTGTATTAGTTCATTCTCACACTGCTATAAAAACATATATGAGACTGGGTAATTTTTGGAGAAAAGAGGTTTAATTGACTCACAGTTTCACACGCTATACAGGAGGCATGGCTGAGCAGGCCTTAGGAAACTTACAGTCATGGCAGACGGTGAAGGAGAAACAGACATAATCTTCACATGGCACAGCAGGAGAGAGAAAGAGTGAAGGGAGAAGTGCTACACACTTTTAAACAAAGTTTATATTATGTTTTTATACTCTTGAAATATTTTAATATTCCTAAATAATTTTAAAAACATTTAGTATAATTTATAAATTTACAAGAAATATTTACATTTGGAAGAAATATACTTTCAAAATCACTTAATACAAAACAGAGAAATAATAATCTTATAATTATTAAATGAATTAAGCAGTGAAAACTTTTACCCAAGAGAACGCCCTACACGAATTGGATTTTTGAAATGAGTTTAACAGAATATTCAAAATATAAATAATTATAAACATGCAGAAAGTTTTTTAGAGTATAAAATGGAGGGAAATCTCTCAGGCAAATACAAACTTAATACCAAAAGCCAACAAAGACAACATGAGAAAGGAAAATACTGGCCAGTGTCAAATTTTGAGATGTAACGAATGAAGACAGAAAAATCATAGACAAAGTATTAGTAATCCAAATCCAGTGATACATAAAAATGATAATGTATTATGTTCCAGTTTGTTTTTTCCTTCTAGAAATTTGTTTGTTCTAACATTAGAAAATTAATAAAAGTAATTCAACACTTGTGGAGAATAAAGAAAGAAAATTATGTCTCTAAATACAAAAAGGTAGTTAAAAATACTATTTATTTATTTAAAAGTTCAAAGTAAAAGCAGAGAAGTTGAGTTGCTTAGCTTGATAACTAAATCCCCAAAACTATGATAAGCATCATAATTGAAATTATACATTCGTGAACTATTTCTCTCTACATTTGGATGCAAGACAAAGATGCTGTATCTGTTTTCAAATTATTGTCTCTCAACCCCAAAAGCACACCTCAACATCTGCTTTTGGATGGGTTACGACTTGAACCCTTAAAATATATTCCTCTTTTTCTAGGTGTATCTCTATTAGCTTTTGCCAATAAAATTCACCAGAAGGAGATAGGAAAGAGGAATAGAAGAAAAAGATTTATTTCTGATTTGATCAACAAACATTAATTGAGAACTTACTATGTTCTTGGTCACTCTCTTCTGCTGTTCTATTTGTTTATGTTCACATCAATCCCATACAATCTTGACTAACACAGAGTTACACCGTGTTGAAATAAAATAGTATAAATCTGCTTTGTTCTTTTTTAAAGAAGCTAAATTTTACTATTCTTGATTCTTTGAATTTCTATACAAATTTTGAAATCAACTTCTTAATTTATATATGTTGAAAGCTATTGGAATTTTAATAAGAATTTCTATAAATTTATTAAATAGTTGGGGGAACTAACATCTTAGCAATGTTAAAATTTCCAATACATAAACATGGTCAACTCTTTTTATATAAATCTTCTTTAATTTCTCTTGATAGTGCTTTACAGCTTTCACTGTAGAAGTCTTATATGTATTTAGTTATTCCTATTTATGCAATACATTTTGATAATGTAAACATAATTTTATTACACATTCTAGTTATTTGTGCTACTAAATAAAAATGCAATTGATTTCTGTGTATTGACTTTACAGCCTACATTCTTACTAATATCCTTTACTATAATTCTAGCAGTGGGTTGGTTTTTGAGGGGTTTTTTGGTAATTTTTATTTCAATAACTTTATGGATAAAAGTAATTTTTGGTTGCATGGATAACTACTATAATGGTAAAGTTGGGCTTTTAGTGTACCAGTTACCCAAATAGTGTATACAGTGTACCTAACAGTCAACTTTGCATCCCCGCCCCCTTCCCACCCACTACCCTTCTGAGTCTCCAGTGACCATTATACCACTCTAAATCCCTTTGTGTACCCAAAGCTTAGTTCCCTTTTATAAGTGAGAACATACAGTATTTGGTTTTCCATTCCTGAGTTTTTTAAATTTTTAAGCTTTTGATGCAAACTATCTTCTGTATTAAACACATTTTTAATTCTTCCTTTCTAATTCTCTGTTTTTATTCTTGCCTTACTGCACTACTGATACTTTTCACAACAATATTTAATAGAAGTGGATATGCAATAGAAGCATCTGTACCTTTTCTTAATCATAAAGGGAATAAACTCAATACTCTGTGACTTTTTTGTTTGTTTGTTCTTTCGTTTGTCTTTAAAGATGCAGTTTGTCAGATTGCAGAAATTTCTCTCAACTCCTGCTTTGCTTTGCTTTAATGTTTATGATGGATAGAGTTTAATTTTACGAGATGATTTTTGTTTCTTCTTTGATATGATCAATTGTTTTTTCCTCCTTTATCTTTTAATGTGAAAAAAATTACACTGACTGAGTTTTTAATGTTAAAGCAATCTTGGTTTCTTGGGTTAAACTCCAGTGGTCATTGTATATTTTTGTTTTTTTGTTTTGCTAGACTGTACTTGCCAGTACTTTACCTAGGATTTTTTTTTTTTTTTGAGGTTGTATTTCTGAGGGAAATTGGTTTCATTTTTTTGTCTCACAATGTTTTAGCCAGGCTTTAGTATCAGATATATTTTGACTTATAAAAATTATTGGGAAGTGCCTCTTACCCTGCCATGACAACCTTGAAGGCTACATATTTCACACTTAGTAAGAATAACATGGAGATACACAACTTGACTGTAGAACACTGTGAGACTTGAGGAGATAATGTGATATATTAGAAATGTAAGAGTATGGATTTTATAATCAGCTAAATCTACTAATAGTCATAGTTACATAGAACTACCAACTAGTTCTCTGATCTTGGGCAATAATGCCTGAGAGCAATCCCCAAAAATTTCCTGCATTCAAGTATCCTTCGCAGCCTGCTTTCTGGGAACCATAATCTGTAACCATAATCTGTAACATGAAATGCATCTAAGATGTTTCACTGTGGCCTCTAGAAGTTGGAAGAGGAGTTCAGTGGTTTTCATGGTTGTATGTGAAGGAACACAAAAGTTATTAAATGAATGACAGTCAGAGGCCCTTCCAAGTCAAGGAGACAACCAGCCCAGGAAAGAGGTTGTGGAAACAGACTGAACAATCAATAGTTCTCAATAGTGGAGCTGAAACTGAACTGAACACCTCTTCGAGGAAAGGCCACCTGCTACCTAAGTGTAAATAATTAGCTCAGCAGAGGCTATCAGACCAGTTGAGAAAACCTCAGGGGTCCAGGGATACCTCCCCACCACCAGCATGTGGCCAGTCATGGAGCCATGGAGATCTCTGCCTCTCTATCCTGCTTCAGGGCCCCAACAATGAAGCACCCAGGTCTTAGTTGGGGGTAGGAGTACCTCCAAGCCATAGCATGCCCTCTGCTTACTACAAGCAGGGATACCTGTGCTGCAATAGAGAATACGAGATAACCTCTGAATCAAGTTCAGAATTAGAGAGTTTTTAATGAAAAAGAATGAGTTCTAAATACCAAAATTAGGCTGCTATAGTAGCCAAGAGTTACTATACTAACTGAAAACTTATGGAGTCTGGCAAAAATGGTGTGGCAGAGGACCTAGATTGTAATGAAAAATTGGAGTTCAACAGAGACATTATTGAAGGACAGTTATTAGAGAAAAGAATATATATTTATTGATGAACTTTTAATAAAAATTATTTGTTCTTGGCCGGGCGCGGTGGCTCAAGCCTGTAATCCCAACACTTTGGGATGCCGAGACGGGTGGATCACGAGGTCAGGAGATCGAGACCATCCTGGCTAACATGGTGAAACCCCGTCTCTACTAAAAAATACAAAAAAATTAGCTGGGCGAGGTGGCGGGCACCTGTAGTCCCAGCTACTCGGGAGGCTGAGGCAGGAGAATGGCGTAAACCCGGGAGGCGGAGCTTGCCGTGAGCTGAGATCCGGCCACTGCACTCCAGCCTGGGCGACACAGTGAGACTCCGTCTCCAAAGAAAAAAAAAAATATATTTGTTCTTTATTTTCTAGGAATGTATATATAAGGTTGAAATTATTTCTTTCATAAATGTTTCAGTAAAAGCATATATGGCTGAAATTTCCTTCATAGAAGGTTCTTTTTATTTAATGATTTAATCTTTTGTTAGATATAAAATTATTCAGCATTTTTTCCTTTTGTGTTAGCTTTTGTTAACCTGTTTTTCTAAGAATATTTCTGTTTCAACTGAAGTGTCAAATGTATTACCATAAATTACTTGCTCTTTTCTTATTATCTATTTAATGACTGTAGAACCTAAAGTGATATATCCAGTTTAATTCTTGATATTGTAATTTTCTCTCTCTTTTTTCTATTATTGTGTGTGCGGGTGGAGGGCAGTTCTCAATCTTATAATTTCTTCAAATAATTAACTTGTCTTTGTTACTTTTCTCTATTGTTTTTATTATACTACCAATTGTTTATATTTCTTTTGTGTTAAATAACACTTTTGTAACATTTCACTTTAACTGTTGACAGTTTAAGTAATCATAGTCTATAAAAAAAAATTAAAGTTTTACTCAGGCAGATATTGCAAAATTTTAATTAAAATTCTATCTTCTGTCAGCAAACTATAGCCTGAAGGCCAAATCTAGCTTTCCTCCTATTTTAAAAATGCTTTGATTGAAATAGAACCACGTGCATTCGTTTGCATATTCTGTCTGGTTACTTTTGCCTTATAACAGTAGGCAGAGTTGAGTAGTTGCAACAACAACCTTAGCGGCTTGCAAATCCTAAAGAGTTACTATTATTGACCTTTTACAGAAAGAGTTTGCCACTCTCTCTTCTGTTCCATATGAAATATGCCATAAGCATACTGATTAATTGTAACTAAGAGGTTTAGGAAAGTTGATTTTTGAGGTAGATGTATTGTTTTCTTCCCTTTACAAAATTTATTTCCACCCATAATATTCATGTTGAGAACCTCAACAACCATAAGTTGAATACCTTACTCCATGCACGGCTATGTGCTAGGGTAGCAAATACATGATTCACCGTGTTTCTTCACATTTACTCATATTTGTATTTAACATAGGAATATTTGCAAGTGTACAAAGCACCTCAAAGGCATCTCAAAGGCACAGAAACTGGAAGAGCAAATGTTTCTTGAGCAGGTAAGTTAACGCTCTTAGAGAAGTTGATATTTGATGAGTAAGGCTTTACCAGCTGGATAAGGAAGTTTCAAGGCAGGAAGAGTCAGCAAGGACATGAGTATGAATGGATGCAGTGTGGCCTACTGTGTATCTCACCTCACCTCTGCGTTCCCCACTCTATTGCACACAGAGTCTTCTATATTCCCACTTCTTTTGGGCTCACTGTAGTCTAACTATTTTTGGGTGGCACTCTCTTTGTTTAAAAAGTACAGGGATTGACTGTTAGGTTCATTGTTGTTGCTATGTTGTGAATCTTTTTTTAATATATATATTAGAAAGTGACATTTCAAATTATGAATTGCCTGATAACTTTGAATATAAGATACTGTAATTTAAATTTTTCTTTACATAAAACAGTTTAATCCTAGGAAACAATACTTAAACATCACTTAAAAAACAAACACTAAACTGATTATTTTAAATAAAATGCACCACTGTATTTGAATTCTGATTTTGTTCAAGAAAGAAATGGGCGATCATATGTGGCTACATGGGTTAACTTTCAAGTAAAATGTTTCTTAACTGGTAATTCAGACTTTTAACAGCAGTCCTTTTCAAACTATATTTCAGGAAATATTGCTATCAAATAATATATTAATTGTCTTTTTTTAAATGAAATGAGTCAATGGTTAATATTATGCAGCCAAGTAAGTATGAAGAATTCTTATACTCTAAACTCTATTCTTGCTTGTATATTCTGCTGACTTACTTATTAAAGCCTCTATAAAGTGCTCAAGTAAAGACTATTTGGCTTAACTCAACAGTTGCTAAGTAGATAGAATAATTGAAGTCTTTTTTGACTTTCCAGATTCTTTTTGACTTTAAAACACAAGACTGGAAATCACAACTCTACAGTACTGCTTTTTATTGTCTATGTTCCAGAATATTTAGCATTAAAAATAATATTTTTCTTTTTCCTATTAAATTTCTTCGATTTGTCCACAATTCTTTAACCTTGAATTATTCCTTTTCATTCATTCTTAGTTGCAAAACACATTTTGTTATATATTTATGAAAAGGACCTGTAATTTTTTAGATAATATAGAGGAAGATATAATTATTTTTAATTATTGTATTTAAAAATTGGATGCATTACTTTTTCTCTACAGAGTTTCTGATGTATTTTATAAATATTTATATTTTGATGAGAGGAATGATAGTTTATTGGTCTACTACATATAGTTATTTGCAAATAATCTTACTTAGGTAAAAATAAGCAGTGAAATTATATTTTCAAAATAAATCTGGAAATGTGTGCAATAAAGTGTTTGACCAATGACACTTCAGTAGATGATATACTAGTCCATACGTACAGCCTTTTCTCAGCTACAAAATAATGAATTCTATCTTTTCTTTTCAGCTGTGTGTGGTACTGTTAAAGCAAGTTAGACAGATTAAAGCTACCGTCTTTTCAAACTTCTAACCTGGGAAATCTTAATATCAATCCATGAACTCAATGAGCCTCAGTGGACCCCGGATTCTATCCTTCCCATAACTCTCTAATGGATGGCAGAACCTGGAAGCTGATAAAACGCAGCTGATCTGGGACTAGTTCCAAATTCCTGCCACCTCTCTTTCGTTGATTTTTTCTTGGAATTTGAACCTCTCTCTCAGGAGCTGTTTTCCTTTCAGAGCCAGTTTTCTTTTCTCTTAATCCACTTATTTCTCCCCTCTCATCAGAGACCTAAGTATACTATTCTCTGATGGGTTTCTATTTCCGGATACTAGTCTGTGCTTACCAGGATTTATTTACTTACTTCCCAGGTTTTTTCTGCTTCTCTTGACTTCTTCCTAAATCCCTGCTACATCTTTTTTTCTCTCTGCTTTCCTGGAACCTATGTGGCAAGGCACACCTCTGAAGTGTCATGACAATAAATCTCTCAGTTACGCCTCTTAAAGCAAGAGTAATATAACCCCTTATTTCATTGGCCTCATGTCTCAACTCATTCAACCTTTAGTTCTCAACTTTAATGTCACTTATGAGAGTAGTGTTTCCTGATCCTCCAGATTACAGTTGAAAACCACTGATGTATGTTTAATGTATTACAATAATATAATCATATACTACAATGATATTATATTATTATAATTATTATATTATTATAATTATTATAAATTATAATATATAACATATATCAGCAGTTTTCAACTGTAATCTGGAGGATCATAAAACAATATGTGTTATAAAAATAATAATATTAAGTGGGCTGGGCACGGTGGCTCACACCTGTAATCCCAGCACTTTGGGAGGCCAAGGTGGGTGGATCACGAGGTCAGGAGATAGAAACCATCCTGGCTAACACGGTGAAACCCCATCTCTACTAAAAATACAAAACATGAGCCAGGAGTGGTGGTGGGCACCTGTAGTCCCAGCTACGTGGGAGGCTGAGGCAGGACAATGGCGTGAACCTGGGAGGCAGAGCTTGCAGTGAGCCGAGATTGCGCCAGCCTGGGTGACAGCGAGACTCCATCTCAAAAAATAATAATAATAATAATAATAATAATAAATAAAAATAATAATATTAGTGATAAAATAAGTGTTAGGCTCTTAGATCATCTTCTTCATATTACTCATCACAAAGATGACTTTATTGAGTGTTATTCTATATCACCATAGGCACCTCACCTGCCTTTTTTAGCACTGTACCTTCAATATTTAGGATAGTGCCTAGAAAATAATGGATGTGCAATAAATGTTTGCTGAATTAATGTTAAATGCCAGGATTACACAATGTAATTTCTCTTTTCTTAAACTAAAATATTGACATTCATTATTCTTATTTTTAAAGAAATATATCACATATATTTTTTTTTTCTGAAGCATTAATATGCTATACCCCTTTAGTTTATTCTAATAAAGACTTTGCAGGTCTCAGTTCACTACAAAAGCCTGACTAACTCACTATAACATACAATTATCAGAATGAATAGAGCCCCGATTCATATTCTGTTTGGCATGTGCTTCTTGGCTGCCTTTGACTATGCTTTATTCTACTTAGGAATACTGAGAAAATCTAAGGAAGTGGAAGTTTGCAAAATTTTAACTGGGTTTAAAACAAAAAACAAAGCCAAAACCTTACAAATAGTAGGCCTTTCTGTGGGGTCACATTCATTTCTGAGTCTGCAATCCATTGGGGAAATAAGTGTTAGGGAGCCGCCAGGCATTCCAAGTCCCAGTGACAGTCCTGGGAAAATCAGAGTCAATCTGGAACTCCCTTGAATTCTTCTAGAGAGACTCATACACTTTATGGTAACTCATGAGTGTGTGTAGCTACCTCTTAATGTCCTCAGGGAGTATAGTATTGACAGCAATCGCTGCAACAGTACATACAGGCAAAGATGCTGATCTATTGATTCTGGGTTATGCTTTATGGTTCAACTTCACTTCCCTGCAAGGTTTCTGGCTGACACCTAGTTTCATTATGAACTTTTTCTCATCTACATTTTCTACAATATACACAAATATACACAATATTTTCTACAATATATACATGTCAGTTTGGAATTCTTAAAAATATCTACAGAACAACTCCACTAAATTCCTGAGAATATTCCTGTATATGTCAATTATAAGCCATTTTTTTCTATCCTATGAAAAGCAGAAAAGTAGTTAAAAAGAGAAGTAGAATATAACATCTGTAGCCAGCAATAGTTAGACTGAATTCTCTAATGGAATGTCATGTTACAATATAACCAGATCTTGTGTGCAGTACAACAAACATATATGTTTAAAGCACTACTGGGCTAAAAGTAAACTGGAAAATTTCTGAGTTCACTTAGGAGAAAATTATGAGCTAGTAAGCAATGAAAGTGGTCAAAGTTCCAATAACAGCTCTAGGAATTCAGCTTCAAGTCCAGAATAAGGTGAGGAACTGAATCTGAATTTCCTATATATAAACCGGACCCCAAAGTAGTGAATGTAGTACCAAGTGAATTATGCTACAATTCCCACCACACACACAAAAATACCAGTAATCTCCCTTAGTGACAACATCACTAATTTAGACCCTCAGGATTCCCACAGATTAAATTGAATAAAATATTCATTTAAAATTAAAACAAAAAACAAAAAAAATAAAAAAAATCTAGGGATCAAATTAGCAAACAGCATCATGCAATGAAGACCCAAAGATTTCAAATATTGGAAATACTAGATATGGTATATAAGTAGTTACATAGCAAATGGTTAAAAAGAAAGGATTTTTTAAACAATCAGAGTATAACAAAATACTGAAAATGAGCGGAAAATACATAAAAATGACCAGAAGTGCATAAATAGGTGCTATACACTGAGATTAAAACATCAATGAAGGGGTTAATTGATAGATTCTTTTTAGAATAAAACATAATATTACTGATCTTAAAGAGATATGTGCTTGTTTGGTTGGTTTGTTTGTTTTTGAGAAAGAGTCTTGCTCTGTAACCCAGGTTGGAGTGTGGTGGTGGAACCATAGCTCACTGCAACCTCAAACTCTTGGATTTAAGCGATCTTCCCACCTCAGCCTCTCTAGTAGCTGGGGCCACAGGCACCACCGTGATCGGCTATTATTTTTCTTTTTCTTTTTTCTTTTTTCTTTTTCTTTTTTAAGTGGAGAGGAGGCCTCACTATGCTGCTCA
Source organism: Theropithecus gelada (assembly GCF_003255815.1). Lineage (NCBI taxonomy): Eukaryota > Metazoa > Chordata > Mammalia > Primates > Cercopithecidae > Theropithecus > Theropithecus gelada. Next base: position 49,494,643 of record NC_037675.1, on the reverse strand, counting down.
GGTTGTTCATGAACTCCTGGGCTCCAGCAATCCTCCTGCCCCAGCTACCCAAATTATTGGGATTACAGGCATGAGCCACTATGCTCAGCCTTCAAGATATATTTAAATACATCACCCTAAATGCAATAGAGAGAAAAGTAGATAAAATATATTTAAAAGAAAATAATATATATTTATGATAAAATGAAAAAATGTAAGTCTATAAGAAAAAAGTCAATTATAGAATTCATGAAATTAAAACATTCAAAGAGATAATGACTGAAAATTTTCCAGAACTGTTGAAAAATATATAAATTTACAATTATAGATACCAGGATATATATCAAATAGGATGTCTAAAAATATCTATATCCAGATAAATTTTGGTAACAAAATTTTAAAGAAGCATAGAAAAAGTTTTAAACACAAATATCTAAAAGGAATATAAAAGAAAGATAGACTGATAATGGTTGTTTCAACGGCAACAATGGAATAGAATTAAGTTGAATATTTTTTTCCAAATGCAGAGAAAAACATGTCAAGCTGAGATTGTATTGTATAGCCACAATAACTCTTTCTAGAATGGATGTGGAAAGAAGATATTACCATGGAAAGAAAAGCTGAATTTATCACCAATAGATCTTCTGCTAAAGCATATTTTTTAAGGTATACTTAAGAAAGAAAGATACTGATTCAAGAATGATAAAATACACAAGAGTGAATGCTGAGCAAAGACACTTATAGGTGTATAGGTACACATATATGTATATAAACAAAAGTTTGTAAACAATAATAATTGAAATAGTAATAATGATGCATAATATTTAGATTTAAGTTTAATTACCAAAGATATCCAGACAATAATAGAATGTATGTCAGAGGGGGTGATTCAAATTAGATGTTCTGAAGTCCCTGTTTAATTTGGAAGGTAGTTGATACCCGCACGTAATTCAGATTTTATTTCTAGTATGCAAGATAAAATTTCAAAGATGACAATTAAAAAATTAGAAGTAGTATATAATTTCAAAATTGGTAGAAAAATACATGTGCTACAAATCCAACAAATACAGAAAGCAAATTTAGTTAGGGAAGAAATAAGTCCAATTATATTGATTATCACAAGGAAGTTAATTGAAATATGAGTTAAAAGGTAGAAATTGTCAGATGGTATAAAAATTATGTCAATGAATAAGCCATTTATGAGAGACACTTATATAAGTAGGCTGAGAGTTAAAATACTAGAAAATATCATTCAAAGTAAATACACAAAATGAAAATTAAGATAGCTATATTGATAGTATATTGATAGTATACAAGTAGAGTATAATGCAATGCAAACAGCATTAATAAGGAGAAAGAGGTTTACCTCATATGTACCTAAATATTTTAATGAGGCAAAATGAATAAAATAATAAACAAAAATAATTAATTAATGATCAAAAAAGATTATACAATAAAAGACAACAAAGTCAAATGTTGGCAATTGAAAAGATCTGCAAAATTGATCAACTCTTAACTAGATTGACCACGGGAAAAAACAAATCTCAAATCAACAATTTCAGGAATGAAAGAAGAGTTGTCAGTTCAGATACGAAAAATGTTAAAATAATTATAAGTAAATACTGTGAACAATTTTATACCAACAAATTTGAAAATTTAAACAAAATAGAAAAACTCCTAGAAAAATACCACTCATCAAATTTGACACAGATGAAACAGAAACTCTGAATGGTACTATATTGTATTAGTCTGTTCTCGTACTGTTATAAAGAATTACCTGAGACTGAGTAATATATGAAGAAAAGAGGTTTAATTGACTCACACTTCGTCAGGCTTACTAGGAAGCATGACTGGAAGGCCTCAGGAAACTTTCAATCATGGTGGAAAGTGAAGGGGAAGCAAGGACATCTCCACGGGGTGGCAGGAGAGAGAGAGAGTGAAGAGGGAAGTCCACACACTTTTAAACCATCAAATCTCGTGAGAGCTCACTCACTATTATGAGAACGGCAAGAGGGAAATCTGCCCCCATGATTCAGTCACTTTCTACCAGGCCCCTCCGCGAATTTGACATGGGATTTGGGCAGGGACACAAATCCAAATCATGTCATGTATCTGCTCAAGAAATTGAACATGTTTTCAGAAAACCTTCTTTCAAAAAATAAAAAACCCAAGGGTGAATTCCATAAAACATTTAAAGAAGAAATAACACCAATCTTACAAAAACATTTTGAGAAAATAGAAGATGAGTAAACATGGCTCAACTTGTTTTGTGAGACCAGCATAATCCGTGTACCAAAACCTGACAAAAACAGTATGAAAAAAAGTACAGATCACTCTCCTTCCTAATATGGATGCAAAATATCTTTAAAATATATTGATAAACTAAATTGTAGAAAATATATAATGGATAATACTTCATAACTGAATAGGTTTTATCTATTGAGGGATACAAGATTGAACATTTGAAAGTCAAAATAATTTGGTTTATTAAAAGAAAAGCAAAGAAAATCACATGACTTCTTTAATAGAGGCATTTATAATAAAATCTCAACAAAAAAGAAATAGAACTGAACTTCTTAGAGGGACCTAAGTTCTTAAATCTGGTATATTATTTAGTCATAAAAATTTAGGTTAATAATACTAAACAAGAAAGAATTTTTAAGAAGAACCGAACTCCAGATTCAGGCTGATACGACATTGACTATTATAGTAATTGAGGATATGTTGCCACTTTAGTTAATTTATGCAAAGAATAATATGGTTCACTCTTTGTTCTCATATTTTACACTTCTGGAAAGTATTACAAACTGTAAGAGTCTTTCAAAGTCATTCATTTCAACTCACTCTTCTATTTTGCATGAATTGTATAGAATGCCAATTCTGTGGTCATTCAGGGTAATACATCAAAACATTTTAAGATTACTGATTATATAGAATGTTTATTTATGTATTGAGTAGCTATGATATTGACACCGTCAAGCATAGTGCTAGGTGATATGGAGTTACTCACTGAACTTGCACAACACCTTTGGGAAGTAGATGAAGAAATCAGGAAAATGAGGATTAGATAACTCTCAGGTGATTTGCTCTGAATCCCACAGTTAGGAAATACAAATGTAAGTATTCAAACTCAAGGATGTTTAAAACCAAAATCCGAACTTCTAGATAATATATCTGATGACACACAAAGCATCATTTTCTTGTTTGAAATTAGTATTTAACTTAGTTAATGTCTACAAATGTCAACTTTCCCATTTTACAAAAGGGGAAACTGAATGCTGCAGTGCTTGTGCCATATCTGTGCCATAAATAATTCATATGAAAGAATAAATGTAATATCTAGGGATATTACGAAGCATAGTAAGTGAACACTTATGGTCACATAAACTGGGTCAAAAACTAGACAAGTAACGACAGCTAAAGCTACCCCTGTGCTTCCTCCTGCCTCTGTCCTGGCATCTTTCTCTTGATTTTAAAATAAGGTCACCACTTATGCATATATACATTGTTTATTCTTGTTATTGATTGAACCGTATTAAAATGTTACAATACTCCTTGTGTACTGCTGAACCTTTTTTTTTTTTTGAGACGGAGTTTCACTCTTGTTGCGCAGGCTGGAGTGCAGTGGCCTGATCTCGGCTCCCTGCAACCTCTGACTCCCAGATTCAAGCGATTCTCCTGCCTCAGACTCCCGAGTAACTGGTATTATAGGCACATGCCACCACGCCCGGCTAATCTGTGTATTTTTAGTAGAGACAGGGTTTCACCATTTTGGCGAGGCTGGTCCCAAAATCTTGACCTCAGGGGATCCACCGACCTCGGCCTCCCAAAGCTCTAGGATTATAAGCGTGAGCCACTGCGCCTGGACATTTCTTTCTTTCTTTCTTTCTTTTCTTTTTTTTTTTTTTTTTTTTTTTCTCACTCTATCTCCCAGGCTGGAGTACAATGGCTCAAACTCGGCTTACTGTTACCTTCGCCTCCTAGGTTCAAGCAATTCTCCTGCCCCAGCCTCCCAAGAAGCTGTGACGACAGCCGTGCACCACCACACCTGGCTAATTTTTGTAATTGATATGTATACGTATATATACAAACCTATACATATATACACACATATACATATATACACATATACACACACACATATCTATATATATTTAGACGGAAACTTGCTCTATCGCCCAGCCTGGAGTGCAGTGGCATGATCTCGGCTCACTGCAACCTCCGCCTCCCAGGTTCAAGCGATTCTCCTGCCTTAGGCTCCCGAGAAACTGGGATTACAGGATTACGGGTGGCACACGCCTGTAATCCCAGTTACTGAGGGTTACCATGCCCAGCTAATTTTTGTATTTTATCTTTTATTTATTTATATTTTTTATTTCTATTTTATTTATTTATTTATTTATTTATTTTTGAGACAGAGTCTCGCCCTGTCGCCCAGGCTGGAGTGCACTGGAGCGATCTCATCTCACTGAAACCTCTGTCTCCCAGGTTCAAGCGATTCTCCTGCCTCAGCTTCCCAAGAAGCTGGAATTACAGGATTAAAGGTGGGCATCACCATGCCCAGATAATTTGTGTATTTTATCTTTTATTTATTTATATTTTTTTTATTTCTATTTTATTTATTTATTTATTTTTGAGACAGAGTCTCACTCTGTCTCCCAGGCTGGAGTGCAATGGCCAATCTCGTCTCGCTGAAACCTCTCTCTCCCGGGTTCATGCGATTCTCCTACCTCAGCCTCCCTGGTAGCTGGGATTACAGGTGTGCACCACCACGCCTGGCTAATTTTTGTACTAAAAGTAGAGACATATTTTCACCATTTTGGCCAGGCTGGTCTCGAGTTCCTGACCTCAGATGATCCGCCTGTCTCACCCTCCCAAAGTGCTGGGATTACAGGTGTGAGCCGTGGCGCCTGCCTGTTTTTTGTTTTTGAGTCTACTGTGTGGCCCACGAGTGCAGTGGTGCAATCTCGGCTCACGGCAACCTCTGCCTCCCAGGTTCAAGCGATTCTCCTGCCTCACCCTCAGTAACTGCGATTACAGGCGTGCGCCAACACGCCTGGCTACTTTTTGTATTTTTTAAGAGATGGGGTTTCCCCTGTTTGCCAGGCTGGCTTCAAACTCCTGACCTCAAGTCGTCCTCCCATCTCAACCTCCCAAAGAACTGGGATTACAGGCACAACTTCTTTTTTATATTAACTGCTTCAGTTTCATCCAAGTTGTTGCATATAGCGCTATTTCTTTTACTGTTGTCATTTAAAAATATTTCATTGTTTGAATAAACCACAGTTTATCTGTTTATTTTTCCATCATTGAATATTTGTGTTGCTTTGGGTTTTTACTATTATGAAAAAATCTGCTTAGAATATATCTCCTGGCCGGGCGCGGTGGCTCACGCCTGTAATCCCAGCACTTTGGGAGGCCGAGGCGGGCGGATCACAAGGTCAGGAGATCGAGACCACGGTGAAACCTCGTCTCTACTAAAAATACAAAAAATTAGCCGGGCGCGGTTGTGGGCGCCTGTAGTCCCAGCTACTTGGGAGGCTGAGGCAGGAGAATGGCGGGAACCCGGGAGGCGGAGCTTGCAGTGAGCTGAGATCCGGCCACTGCACTCCAGCCTGGGCGACAGAGCGAGACTCCGTCTCAAAAAAAAAAAAAAAAAAAAAGAATATATCTCCTGGTTCATATATGCAAGAATGTCTCTGTATTTCTATGTATCTGCAGGCTGAAGATGTATGCACAGTTTCACAAGATAAAACCAAATTGTTTTGCGCAGTGGTTGAATCAACTTATATTCCCACCATTGGTGTGTAAGAATCCCACTTGATTAATCTTGTCACCAAAGTTTATAATCTTTAGAATGCCTTTCTTCCATCATGAATTTAATGTATATAAGGTGTTTTTCCTTATTTATGCTCTCAATATGAATTATAATCAGACTGAACATATTTTCATAGATTTATTCTCTATTTTTATTTCTTCTGTGAAATATTCACATTTTTATCTATTTCTCTCTTGTAATATTTCCTGCATGTTAATATTTGATTTCTTTATATATTTTGAATAATAATATGTTATATTAGTTGAAATATTTCCATGTTTTGGGCTTGAGATATTACTTTGTCAACACTTTCTCAGCAGAGAAGTGTTTATAATATATTCCATTTAAATTTAGCATTATTTTCTTCTACAATTACCAGTTTTATGAATTGTTTAAAAAAACTCTCATTACTAGAGATGTAACTTATTTTCATATGTTGTAAACTTTACCATAACCTTAACTTCATTATAAATATAATAATCATATGACTTATAATCTAAACCAGGTTTATAATTTTTGCAACAAACATCTTCTTACAAAACTTTATAATATCAAGAAAGTTGAAAAATTGTGTATTTAATATCCAATTAAATATCCAATTAAATTTCTAATATATAACATAAATCTATCATTTAAATGCTATGATTATTATTTTAGCCTTGATTTATCACTTACATATCCATTAATTATCTTATTTTTTTAATGTACCTTAAACATGTTGCAAGCAACAATACAGTTTATCCTAAATAACTTCAGTATAAATACCATTAACTAGAATTTGATATTTGTTTACAGTTATTGTCCTTTCCCTTAAAATTGACATAGAATTAAATTAGTATATTAAGTGTATCATTTGGTGAGTTTTGACTTATGCGTATACTTATGTAATAATTTTTTTTTACAATATACTTTTCCATTCTATGAAGATACCACAATGTGTTTATCCATTGGCCTTTTTATGTCTATGTGGGCCAATTCCAGTGTTTGCCCAGTTTTTATTTAAACTCTTAAAAACATTCTTATACAAGTATTTTGGTAAACAGGATTTTATGTTGATGGGGCACATATCCCGGTGTAGAATTTCTATGTTTTAGAGCAGCTAAATATTTAGTGCTATATGAAACGATTAAACATTTTTCCATAGTGGTTGTACCATTTTATACCCTCACTATCAATGTATAAGAGTTCTGGTTGCTCCACATATTTATATTAGGTCTTGAAGTTAGGTAATGTAAGTCTTCTTTTCTTAGGGTTATTCTGGATATTCTAAATCCTTTGAATTTTCGTATAAATTTTGCAATCAGTTTGCCAATTTTATAAAAAGAAAAACCTTTGGTATTATGATTGGCACTGCAATGAATGTATAGATCCAGTTTGGGGTGAATTGACATCATAATAATATTGAGTTATTTGATCTATAAAAATTGTCTATCTCACTACTTGAGTATAAAATTTTTATCAGTAACATTTTGTTGTTTTTAATATACAGAACTTTATTTCTCAATTTTTTTTCTGATACTATCATACATTAATAGTTTCAGCTTTTTTTTTTTTTAATTTTTATTTTAAGTTCGGGGGTACATGTGCAGGATGTGAAGGTTTGTTACATAGGTAAACATGTGCCATGGTAGTTTGCTGCATTTATCAACTCATCACCTAGATATTAAGCCCTGCAACTAGCTGTTTTTTATTACTAGTATAGTAAATTACTATTGAGTTTTGCTTCTATCCATCTTTCAAAAGTCACTTTTTGGTACTCTTGGTTGTTTTGTAGATTTCTTGTGATTTTCCATACAAACAATTATATCCATGGCAAAGATTATTGTTTTTACTTCTCTCTTTCTGAACTTCATGTCTATCACTTATTTTACTACCAATTGCAAGGCTAACTATAGAGGAGTGTGGACGTTTTTCTTTATCACTTAGAGGGAACGTTTTCCGTCTTCACCATTTAGTGTTGCCTGTAGAGTACTTCATAGAAGGAACTAAGTTCATCCATGTTGTATCAGTAGTTTATTTCTTTATATTGCTAAATAGCACATCACTGAATGGATATTCCAAATTTTGTTTTTCATTCATCAGTTGATGGGCATTTGGATTGTTTCCACTTTGGATGTTATGAATAATGCTGCTATGAATATTCATGTACAAATCTGTTTTTATACACAATTTCATTCCTCTGGGGTAGATACCCAGGAGTGGCATTGCCAGATCTCACGTTAAATTGATATTTAACTTTATAAGAAAGTGCCAAACTGTTTTCCAAAGTCTCTGCACCATTTTACATTCTATCAATGTACTAATATTGTAATACATTTTGCCAGATTTTGATTGTTCTTTTTTAACCCAGATGATTCTCAATCTCTTCAATCTTGTGAATAACACAAAATAAGTTATTCATAATTCGGTGTTAAACTTAGAAAACATAAGCATTTACTTTTTACTTCGAACACTAATTTTAGAGGCTATAGTTTTCCTATGTGTTAATTCACTAGAATTTACATCCCATGAATACAGGTCACTGGGCTGTTCGATCCTTGCTATGTTCCCAGTACCTACTCCAGAGACTGGCACATTAGGAGTGCAGTAAGCACTTGTTGAACAGAAATGAGAGCAATTATTTTATTTAAACCTCTCAACATTTATGCCTAGTGTTCCGTTATTGGAATGCTAAGCACGTGGGAGTTATTTATTTATTTATTTTTATTATAATTTAAGTTCTGGAGTACATGTGCACAATGTGCATGTGTGTTACATAGGCACACAAGTACCATTGTGGTTTGCTGCACTCATCAACCTGTCATCTACATTAGGTATTTCTCCTAATACTATCACATTTACAAGAAAAAAAAAAAAGTGGGCAAAGGATATGAGCAGATACTTTTCAAAAGGAGACATTTATGCAGCCAACAAACATATGAAAAAAAAAGCTCATCATCCCTGTTCATTAGAGAAATGCAAATCAAAACCATAATGAGATACCATCTCATCACCATCATGGCGATCATTAAAAAGTCAGGAAACAACAGGTGCTGGAGAGGATGTGGAGAAATAGAAACTCTTTTACACTGTTGGTGGGAGTGCAAATTAGTTCAGCCATTGTGGAAGACAGTGTGGTGATTCCTCAAGGGTCTAGAACTAGAAATACTATTTGACCCAGTGATCCCATTACTGGGTATATACCCAAAAGATTATAATCATTCTACTATAAAGACACATGCACACGTATGTTTATTGAGGCACTTTTCACAATAGCAAAGACTTGGAACCAACCCAAATGCCCATCAATAATAGACCGGATAAAGAAAATGTGGCACATATACACCATGGAATACTATGCAGCCATAAAAAAGGATGAGCTCATGTCCTTTGCAGGGACGTGAATGAAGCTAGAAACCATCATTCTCAGCAAACTAACACAAGAACAGAAAATCGAGCACTGCATATTCTAACTCATAAGTGGGAGTTGAACAATGAGAGCACATGGACACAGGGTGAAGGGCATCCACACTGGGGCCTGTCAGGGGGGTGGGAGGCTGAGGGAGGGATAGCATTGGGAGTTATTTATATCCTACTGCTCAAGGTCATCGCCAAGGTCTGATTGCAAAAATTCAAAAAATTGCAACCTCAGACATAAATGGGTTAATATTTCTTCAGTATTTACCTGCAGCATATGTTTCCTGTGCATTTCATTTAGCTTACCTATAGCATGCATGTTCTGTACATTTCTCAGTTGAATGCCTACTTTAATGCAGTGAGAGATAAACTTGGCTATAGGGCCACCAGTGTTCCATTTGTCATCATTTGATGATACCTATAGAACAGTACATTGCTTCTCCCTTATTAATTTTCATTTTTATTATCACCTGCCAGAAAAGTGTTGATAACTGTGTTTTATTCCTATTTATAATAGGAATAATAATTTATAATAGTAGTGCTGTGTAAACTTTTGTATGCATGTTTTTTTTTTTTTTTCTTGTTTTACTGTGTCATTATATCACATGCTACCAGATGACAGTTGGTAGTACATGATGGTATTCGTCAATGTTTGTGTATTTCTATGTGTCTAACAATTTCTTTGGCTATGTCAATCACTTAATTTTGCAGGAGAAAAATATAAGAAATCACTCATTCTAACCCTGATTTCAATAAAAGTTTTTCATGTACTAAACCTAGGAATAAAACTCTTAAGACATAATACATAAACATCTCCATTTGCACACACTAGCTGAACTTATTAATAGTGTATAAAAATTTCTAGGTTACAAAGTTAGATTTCTGTTTCTTAGTTTTTGTACTTTGCCTGCAGTGTTCCTCAATATTACAGCAGCTGTAGCGAAATTCAGGCATTTTTATGCTTCAGTACTTAATAAGTATTAGAATAGTTTATAAAATGACCTTTCGAAACTTTGGACCACCACATTTTAAAAACCACAACCTATGTGTAATGCACTGAAAAGAATAAAAACTATCCCTGAAAGGGAAATGTTAGGTGAAGAAACAATATCACAAATAATCCATAACTCGGATAGGCTTTACTCATGGTAAGCAGATAATTCTTGTCTTTATCCACACTGCACTGTATGCAAAACATGATTAAGAATGACAGATGTGCCCCACCACATTCTGATTTCAGCTGAACTCATATCTTAATGCTTTTTGTTGTATAACAATTGTCGTAATTGAGGACTAAATAACCACCTTTTAAACAATTCCAAAGTATCAATAAAGTTAAAGCAGTCACGTTTTTTAATTTGCTAAATGAATTACAGTCAAATGAAAATTTTATATGTATCTATGGTAAACATATAGTTTGCAAATATAGTACATATTGTGGACATAAATACACACAGTAAGTCTAAATTAAACTGTGAACCCACTAATTAATCAATCACGGAGACTTGTTTTTTACTTATTAGAAACCAAGTATTGAATTCAGAATGGGGGAGAGTTAAACTGTAGTGTACTTGTTTTCTGTTTTCAAAGGGCAGTGACTGAATTTGAGAGGGTCAAGAGGTCATAGAGAACTGAAAAGGGCTCAATTCAATATCCACGTCTGTAGTACCCTACCCTAGAGAACTATTACTCATCCATGCTCTGTTTCACTCAGGTATGGGAAAATAACATGTTTTAGCCAATGAAATATGAACAGAAATAATGTGTGTCACATCTTATCAGAAGTTTTAAGAACCAAAAGGTGGTTTGCTATTATTCTCTTTCCCCCTGCCTAGAGAACTGTATATTCTCACACCTCAGGCTATTCTATCATCCTGGACAACTTGTAGCAGGAAAATAGCATGGGAGCTAGGCATACTTTTGGTTTTGAAGGTCCCTGATATTTTAGGACTCTGTTATGACAGTGTAACCAACACTATCATGACTAATACAGTTAATGTGAAATGCATAAACAAACATGAAAACAATCTTTCTAATATTTATGTTCTTATTACTTTAAAATTTCAATGGAAACATATGTTTATGCAATGAATTTAAATGATATGTATAGGCCTATATTTTATTTACCCTAAGGTAAATATGATGGATCCCCATTGTTTATCCTAAGTTTATACAAAAGTAAAAACTTAAAATGATTCAAAATGCACTTTTTCAAAAATATGCTATATATATTTTTAAATATGTGCATAAATATAGGATTTTTATTCACCCAAAATTATATCATATTCTTCATGTGGATCTGCATTTCCCCATTTATGTGTTTTAAGGGATGTGTACAATTCTCTGCATGAGGTTTCATGTTTTTAGGTCTTAACATTGGGTTTTCCATCAAGTAAAAGTCAATTTCTATGTCACAGGAGTATAAATTCATGTTTCTTTAGGCAATCATACACACACACATTTTTGTTAAAATATATGTTAAATAGAACAGAGGCCGAATTTCAAGTAAAATTGCACATATTTTTCAATTTCTAAGCATCAGAATGTCATCATATATTTAATAAAATGATAGGGATGGCTTTCTTATGACCCTTGAGTGAAATTTTCTTTTGAAATTTTAACTCGGTTCTTTCTATAAAATTATGAGTGAGATCTGAAAATAATATAAGGCATGTGCGCTTTCCTACTGCTATTTAACAGAATGGGTACACAAGTGTTGAAATTGGAAATAGGCTGTGTTTTAAGAGAAGAAGACAGAGAAGAAAACAAAAGGCAATTTTTATACTGACTATAAATTATACCATTTACATAGCAAACATTTCCGTAAAGTCCTTTGGATTAAAAAAAAAAAAAAAAAAAAAATCCACCAGCAAGGCAAAGACAAGCAGAAATACCTGGATTAAAATAGCTTCGATTCGTTTATCTTAGAAAAAGTGAGTGATGAAAGAATGGACTGGGTTACTGATAGCACTGAGATTAAGAAGCTTGAGTCAAAGTCCAGAAACTGCATTACAAAGTGACTTGGCATTGTGGGCCATGGGAAATATAAAAAGGCCTTAAAAAATGAATAAGATCCTTTGCAGGGGACATGGATGAAGCTGGAAACCATTATTCTCAGCAAACTAGCACAAGAACAGAAAACCAAACACCGCGTGTTTTCACTCATAAGTGGGAGTTGAACAATGAGAACACATGGACACAGGGAGGGGAACATCACACACCGGGGCCTGTCGAGGGGGCTAGGGGAGGGATAGCATTAGGAGAAATAACTAATGTAGGTGACAGTTTGATGGGTGCAGCAAACCACCGTGGCACATATATTCCTAAGTAACGAAACTCATGTTCTGCGTTCTGCACATGTATCCCAGAACTTAAAGTATAATTTAAAAAAAAAAAAAGAAAGAAAGAAAGAAAGGAAACGGCAGCTGATGGCAGGTTGCAGGCCTGCAGAAAGGCCTAGCAGCGCACCGAGTCTGGGAAGTTACTCCGAGGTCTGCCTGTCCTACAAACTTAGGGCGACTGGCTCTTGGCAAATGGCCTAGCAAAAAAAAAAACAACAATGAACAAGAGCCATGAAAACAAAGATGAGATTCTGAAAGTACATGAAGCAAACACTTTAAAAATAAGCTGTGAGGGCGGAGCAAGATGGCCGAATAGGAGCAGCTCCAGTCTTCAACTCCCAGCGCCAGCGACACAGAAGACGGGTGATTTTGGCATTTTCAACTGAGGTACTGGGTTCATCTCACTGGGGAGTGCCGGACGATCGGTACTGGTCAGCTGCTGCAGCCCGACCAGCGAGAGCTGAAGCAGGGCGAGGCATTGCCTCACCTGAGAAGCGCAAGGGGGAAGGGAATCCCTTTTCCTAGCCAGGGGAACTGAGACACACAACACCTGGAGAATCGGGTAACTCCCACCCCAATACTGCGCTTTGAGCAAACAGGCACACCAGGAGATCATATCCCACACCTGGCCGGGAGGGTCCCACACCCACGGAGCCTCCCTCATTGCTATTACAGCAGTCTGTGATCTACCGGCAAGGCAGCAGCGAGGCTGGGGGAGGGGCGCCCGCCATTGCTGAGGCTTAAGTAGGTAAACAAAGCTGCTGGGAAGCTCGAACTGGGTGGAGCTCACAGCAGCTCAAGGAAACCTGCCTGTCTCTGTAGACTCCACCTCTGGGGGCAGGGCACAGAAAACAATAACAAAGCAGCAGAAAGCTCTGCAGACGCAAACGACTCTGTCTGACAGCTTTGAAGAGAGCAGTGGATCTCCCAACACGGAGGTTGAGATCTGAGAAGGGACAGACTCCCTGCTCAAGCGGGTCCCTGACCCCTGAGTAGCCTAACTGGGAGACATCCCCCACTAGGGGCAGTCTGACACCCCACACCTCACAGGGTGGAGTACACCCCTGAGAGGAAGCTTCCAAAGCAAGAATCAGACAGGTACACTTGCTGTTCAGAAATATTCTATCTTCTGCAGCCTCTGCTGCTGTTACCCAGGCAAACAGGGTCTGGAGTGGACCTCAAGCAATCTCCAACAGACCTACAGCTGAGGGTCCTGACTGTTAGAAGGAAAACTATCAAACAGGAAGGACACCTACACCAAAACCCCATCAGTACATCACCATCATCAAAGACCAGAGGCAGATAAAACCACAAAGATGGGGAAAAAGCAGGGCAGAAAAGCTGGAAATTCAAAAAACAAGAGCGCATCTCCCCCGGCAAAGGAGCGCAGCTCATCGCCAGCAACGGATCAAAGCTGGACAGAGAATGACTTTGACGAGATGAGAGAAGAAGGCTTCAGTCCATCAAATTTCTCAGAGCTAAAGGAGGAATTACGTACCCAGCGCAAAGAAACTAAAAATCTTGAAAAAAAAGTGGAAGAATTGACGGCTAGACTAATTAATGCAGAGAAGGTCATAAACGAAATGAAAGAGATGAAAACCATGACACGAGAAATACGTGACAAATGCACAAGCTTCAGTAACCGACTCGATCAACTGGAAGAAAGAGTATCAGCAATTGAGGATCAAATGAATGAAATGAAGCGAGAAGAGAAACCAAAAGAAAAAAGAAGAAAAAGAAATGAACAAAGCCTGCAAGAAGTATGGGATTATGTAAAAAGACCAAATCTACGTCTGATTGGGGTGCCTGAAAGTGAGGGGGAAAATGGAACCAAGTTGGAAAACACTCTTCAGGATATCATCCAGGAGAACTTCCCCAACCTAGTAGGGCAGGCCAACATTCAAATCCAGGAAATACAGAGAACGCCACAAAGATACTCCTCGAGAAGAGCAACTCCAAGACACATAATTGCCAGATTCACCAAAGTTGAAATGAAGGAAAAAATCTTAAGGGCAGCCAGAGAGAAAGGTCGGGTTACCCACAAAGGGAAGCCCATCAGACTCACAGCAGATCTCTCGGCAGAAACTCTCCAAGCCAGAAGAGAGTGGGGGCCAATATTCAACATTCTTAAAGAAAAGAATTTTAAACCCAGAATTTCATATCCAGCCAAACTAAGTTTCATAAGTGAAGGAGAAATAAAATCCTTTACAGATAAGCAAATGCTTAGAGATTTTGTCACCACTAGGCCTGCCTTACAAGAGACCCTGAAGGAAGCACTCAACATGGAAAGGAACAACCGGTACCAGCCATCTCAAAAACATGCCAAAATGTAAAGACCATCGAGGCTAGGAAGAAACTGCATCAACTAATGAGCAAAATAACCAGTTAATATCATAATGGCAGGATCAAGTTCACACATAACAATCTTAACCTTAAATGTAAATGGACTAAATGCTCCAATTAAGAGACACAGACTGGCAAACTGGATAAAGAGTCAAGACCCATCAGTCTGCTGTATTCAGGAGACCCATCTCACACGCAGAGACATACATAGGCTCAAAATAAAGGGATGGAGGAAGATTTACCAAGCAAATGGAGAACAAAAAAAAGCGGGGGTTGCAATACTAGTCTCTGATAAAACAGACTTTAAACCATCAAAGATCAAAAGAGACAAAGAAGGCCATTACATAATGGTAAAGGGATCAATTCAACAGGAAGAGCTAACTATCCTAAATGTATATGCACCCAATACAGGAGCACCCAGATTCATAAAGCAAGTCCTTAGAGACTTACAAAGAGACTTAGACTCCCATACAATAATAATGGGAGACTTCAACACTCCATTGTCAACATTAGACAGATCAACGAGACAGAAAGTTAACAAGGATATCCAGGAATTGAACTCATCTCTGCAGCAAGCAGACCTAATAGACATCTATAGAACTCTCCACCCCAAATCAACAGAATATACATTCTTCTCAGCACCACATCGTACTTATTCCAAAATTGACCACGTAATTGGAAGTAAAGCACTCCTCAGCAAATGTACAAGAACAGAAATTATAACAAACTGTCTCTCAGACCACAGTGCAATCAAACTAGAACTCAGGACTAAGAAACTCAATCAAAACCGCTCAACTACATGGAAACTGAACAACCTGCTCCTGAATGACTACTGGGTACATAACGAAATGAAGGCAGAAATAAAGATGTTCTTTGAAACCAATGAGAACAAAGATACAACATACCAGAATCTCTGGGACACATTTAAAGCAGTGTGTAGAGGGAAATTTATAGCACTAAATGCCCACAAGAGAAAGCAGGAAAGATCTAAAATTGACACTCTAACATCGCAATTAAAAGAACTAGAGAAGCAAGAGCAAACACATTCGAAAGCTAGCAGAAGGCTAGAAATAACTAAGATCAGAGCAGAACTGAAGGAGATAGAGACACAAAAAACCCTCCAAAAAATCAATGAATCCAGGAGTTGGTGTTTTGAAAAGATCAACAAAATTGACAGACCACTAGCAAGACTAATAAAGAAGAAAAGAGAGAAGAATCAAATCGACGCAATTAAAAATGATAAAGGGGATATCACCACCGACCCCACAGAAATACAAACTACCATCAGAGAATACTATAAACACCTCTACGCAAATAAACTGGAAAATCTAGAAGAAATGGATAATTTCCTGGACACTTACACTCTTCCAAGACTAAACCAGGAAGAAGTTGAATCCCTGAATAGACCAATAGCAGGCTCTGAAATTGAGGCAACAATTAATAGCCTACCAACCAAAAAAAGTCCAGGACCAGATGGATTCACAGCTGAATTCTACCAGAGGTACAAGGAGGAGTTGGTACCATTCCTTCTGAAACTATTCCAATCAATAGAAAAAGAGGGAATCCTCCCTAACTCATTTTATGAGGCCAACATCATCCTGATACCAAAGCCTGGCAGAGATACAACAAAAAAAGAGAATTTTAGACCAATATCCCTGATGAACATCGATGCAAAAATCCTCAATAAAATACTGGCAAACCGGATTCAGCAACACATCAAAAAGCTTATCCACCATGATCAAGTGGGCTTCATCCCTGGGATGCAAGGCTGGTTCAACATTCGCAAATCAATAAACATAATCCAGCATATAAACAGAACCAAAGACAAGAACCACATGATTATTTCAATAGATGCAGAAAAGGCTTTTGACAAAATTCAACAGCCCTTCATGCTAAAAACGCTCAATAAATTCGGTATTGATGGAACGTACCTCAAAATAATAAGAGCTATTTATGACAAACCCACAGCCAATATCATACTGAATGGGCAAAAACTGGAAAAATTCCCTTTGAAAACTGGCACAAGACAGGGATGCCCTCTCTCACCACTCCTATTCAACATAGTGTTGGAAGTTCTGGCTAGGGCAATCAGGCAAGAGAAAGAAATCAAGGGTATTCAGTTAGGAAAAGAAGAAGTCAAATTGTCCCTCTTTGCAGATGACATGATTGTATATTTAGAAAACCCCATTGTCTCAGCCCAAAATCTCCTTAAGCTGATAAGCAACTTCAGCAAAGTCTCAGGATACAAAATTAATGTGCAAAAATCACAAGCATTCTTATACACTAGTAACAGACAAACAGAGAGCCAAATCATGAATGAACTTCCATTCACAATTGCTTCAAAGAGAATCAAATACCTAGGAATCCAACTTACAAGGGATGTAAAGGACCTCTTCAAGGAGAACTACAAACCACTGCTCAGTGAAATAAAAGAGGACACAAACAAATGGAAGAACATACCATGCTCATGGATAGGAAGAATCAATATCGTGAAAATGGCCATACTGCCCAAGGTAATTTATAGATTCAATGCCATCCCCATCAAGCTACCAATGAGTTTCTTCACAGAATTGGAAAAAACTGCTTTAAAGTTCATATGGAACCAAAAAAGAGCCCGCATCTCCAAGACAATCCTAAGTCAAAAGAACAAAGCTGGAGGCATCACACTACCTGACTTCAAACTATACTACAAGGCTACAGTAACCAAAACAGCATGGTACTGGTACCAAAACAGAGATATAGACCAATGGAACAGAACAGAGTCCTCAGAAATAATACCACACATCTACAGCCATCTGATCTTTGACAAACCTGAGAGAAACAAGAAATGGGGAAAGGATTCCCTATTTAATAAATGGTGCTGGGAAAATTGGCTAGCCATAAGTAGAAAGCTGAAACTGGATCCTTTCCTTACTCCTTATACGAAAATTAATTCAAGATGGATTAGAGACTTAAATGTTAGACCTAATACCATAAAAATCCTAGAGGAAAATCTAGGTAGTACCATTCAGGACATAGGCATGGGCAAAGACTTCATGTCTAAAACACCAAAAGCAACGGCAGCAAAAGCCAAAATTGACAAATGGGATCTCATTAAACTAAAGAGCTTCTGCACAGCAAAAGAAACTACCATCAGAGTGAACAGGCAACCTACAGAATGGGAGAACATTTTTGCAATCTACTCATCTGACAAAGGGCTAATATCCAGAACCTACAAAGAACTCCAACAAATTTACAAGAAAAAAACAAACAACCCCATCAAAAAGTGGGCAAAGGATATGAATAGACATTTCTCAAAAGAAGACATTCATACAGCCAACAAACACATGAAAAAATGCTCATCATCACTGGCCATCAGAGAAATGCAAATCAAAACCACAATGAGATACCATCTCACACCAGTTAGAATGGCGATCATTCAAAAGTCAGGAAACAACAGGTGCTGGAGAGGATGTGGAGAAATAGGAACACTTTTACACTGTTGGTGGGATTGTAAACTAGTTCAACCATTATGGAAAACAGTATGGCGATTCCTCAAGGATCTAGAACTAGATGTACCATATGACCCAGCCATCCCATTACTGGGTATATACCCAAAGGATTATAAATTATGCTGCTATAAAGACACATGCACACGTATGTTTATTGCAGCACTATTCACAATAGCAAAGACTTGGAATCAACCCAAATGTCCATCAGTGACAGATTGGATTAAGAAAATGTGGCATATATACACCATGGAATACTATGCAGCCATAAAAAAGGATGAGTTTGTGTCCTTTGTAGGGACATGGATGCAGCTGGAATCCATCATTCTTAGCAAACTATCACAAGAACAGAAAACCAAACACCGCATGTTCTCACTCATAGGTGGGAACTGAACAATGAGATCACTTGGACTCGGGAAGGGGAACATCACACACCGGGGCCTATCATGGGGAGGGGGGCGGGGGGAGGGATTGCATTGGGAGTTATACCTGATGTAAATGACGAGTTGATGGGTGCAGCACACCAACAAGGCACAAGTATACATATGTAACAAACCTGCACGTTATGCACATGTACCCTACAACTTACAGTATAATAATAATAAATAAATTTAAAAAAATAAAAAAAATAAAAAAAATAAAAATAAGCTGTATAAAAGAATGTTACACATTGCCTACAACTGGATGTACAAAAGCCCACAATTAATAAAACGGTGAAACTTATTTATAAGTCCATCTGAGTCTTTCAAGGAAAAAAACCCTCACGTGAAGGAGAAGGGAGCCTTATTAGTTAGGGGACATATATTCATATGTATTTCCTTAATTCCCATTAATTTTGTTTTGAAACAAAATCAGTTGTTCGTTTTAGCAGTAAGATGATTACTGCAGAGATAGAAATGTATTTCCTCTCTTATCTGAGGGATGCCATTAATCATTTGTATAAGCTCAAAATTAACATCCACAGGAGAGATAACAAATAAACTGCATTTTTATTTATCTCTCGGCAAATATTGAGATTAGTTTTATGAAATATTCTAGAATTACTCTGGATGATAAAAATTCTGGTTTAGAAATAATTTCTAATGGCATGAGTAAACATGTAAATTAGTCAATAAACTACCTATACTAAGTAGGTGGTATCTCTTTTTACAGAGCCCTAAATTACTAAGTATTTTAAAGTCATGCACAGGTATAAATAAGAAAGAACACTTGAAAAGAAAGAGGAAGCACAACTCATCTCTTCCTGTGGTTTTCAAATCATAGGTTTCTTTTCATTACTTTTGTAATGGATTTATTCAAAACGTTGGCCATCAAAAATTCGAAGTGACTGCTTTGGGCTGTGAAATAGTATGGTGTTTAGGATTAAGGAACTCTCTCATTGCAGATACTGTCATTGTAAGGTAGCCAAGATCTCACCCATAGCATCAAAAAGAATTGGTGTTGTCTGATAAGTGAATCTAGTAAACTATGGCAGGGCTGAAGACACTGAAGCTGGAGGCACTGAAGGTGGAACACACACAGGAAATTCAAAGCATCTGCTGCCTCTTAGAAACTTTATTGATTTAATACCTCACAAAATCAAATGAGCATGTCAGAGGTGAAAGCTTCTAGAGTCAAACTGAGTCATTCTATGGCAATAGATATGCTATATCCAGCTTTATCCTTTCATTGCCAAAGCCTTTATTCTCTTCTATTTATGCTTCTTGAAGTTAGAATTGGTATAGGACACAGCTCCTCTGGGTCTTCCCTGAGACACTCAATTTCACCCTTCTTGGCTACTAATGTGACTTTCTTAGGACCATCAGGTTTTCATTATAAATATTCATGCTCTAAGTTATAAATTCTAGGGTTGAAGTGAATTTGAAGACAGATTAAATTCTAAATGAAAACTGTAGAGAAAAAAACTTCTAAAATAAGCTTTATTTTACAGACTTAAAACCTGACACAAGTTTCTCAAGTTTTGCCAGATATCCCCTACTTCTTGTTGTTGTTGCTGTTGTTGTTGTTCTTATTCATTCTTTTTTCCAGAAAGACCTTTTCCAGGATAATTATTATTAGAAGCCCATTTATCCTCCAAGGTGGTGCTGCTTGTCCTGATTTTACCAATTAGCTGCTCTCTTTTTTATTTTGTACTTTTTTCGTAATTCTAATTTTTTTTCATTTTGATTAGGTATTTCAAATTCTGTGACTATCGACTGACTCTAAAAGCTTTAATGCAAAGGTTATATCTTCTTAATTTTCATATTTCTCTTATATAATTTTTTAGTACTAGAAAACCACATGGCCACTGAGTAGCCACTTAGTAAACAGCTTCTCAAAAAAAGAAAATAACTACTTCTCATAGAATAAATGTTTCTGATTAATTTAGAGTATCTTTTCTTTTAGGTAGTCAGCTGCTTAATTCTTTGCTAGTCTTGAATCCTTCTTTGGCTGCCTTGAAATCTGATCTCTGTTTTTTGTGGCCTGATATGAACCACCTTCCCAGACTCCAGCCTGACCTTTGCTAACACCTGAACCAGCCATCCATACAGCTTGTGTCTGGCCTGCCTTGGATCAACCTCTATGCCAGCTACTTACATGTCAAATAACACAATATATCCTTCCTACCCCAGTCAAACTTCCTGGTTGTGCCAAGAATTTGCACCATGAATTTTCAACCAGTTTCCAAAATTTTTGATAAGTGACAATTTCAGATATTAGTCTACTTTTCTTTCTATTGAATTGCCTCAGCTGTTTTCACATGTTCTATAGTTCACAATTTCTAATTGTGAACAGAATTTCCAATCATTTCTCTTTGTTCCTAAAAAAGCTGGTATAGTGATGGCTTTGTATGATCCAACTAGTCAATTTAAAATGAGGTCAGAGATTGTATGGTGTTCAATAACTAGCATACTGCATTGAACATTTTATACTTTAGAATGCTCATATGGCTTGAAGTATCCAATCACACTGTGCCAAATATATGTAGCGGTTGTTACATTAGCGTTTATTGAGTTGATCAAATAGATTTACTTATCTTTTTGTAGAACTATGTACAGTAAGCATTAAGAGTTCATATTTTACAGGTAAACTACTTGGTTTGATCACTTACTAGCCACAGGACCATAGGAAATCTATACCCTCTGTTTTAGTTTGTTACATGTACAATGGGCATGACAGTAATAAGACATACCACATAGAGTTTTAAATATCACAATGAAGTCATATATATAAGTTATATTATAATAATATAGAATAACATTTTATGTCTAGATTTATATATAATGTATAATGTATATATGTAATATATTACATATATACATTATTATATAATATCATATAATTATATATGTGTTTACACACACACATAGAATTATACATATATAGATGAGAAACGTGATCAAAATTATAAGACTACTTAGAGTAGATTACTATAATAGAATCTAGACTAGATAAGTGATCATTGCATGTATAAAT
This sequence comes from Theropithecus gelada, assembly GCF_003255815.1. Lineage (NCBI taxonomy): Eukaryota > Metazoa > Chordata > Mammalia > Primates > Cercopithecidae > Theropithecus > Theropithecus gelada. Next base: position 49,472,822 of record NC_037675.1, on the reverse strand, counting down.
ACTAACGATAGGTGTGGTGAGAAGCATGTGACCACAGCATGTATTTTGAAGATAAAGCCAGGGAAATTTTCTGAGGAATCAAATGTAGGAATGCAATAAAGGGATAAGAATGACACCAAAGTGTTTGTCCTGTTCTTTTGGAAAATAATATTTCTATTCTATTCTGAAGAAGACTGTGACAGTATAAATAGCAGGACGAGGGTACTGGGAATAGGAGTGTTTGGGCTCAATATTAGGCGTTTGTGTTAATATGTTAAATTTCAGATATATTTTGGCCAATCATCTAGTTACCTAGCCTTATGGTAACACTTTGAGGAACAGAAAGATTTCCAGTAAAGCCTGAAAGATAGCATTGCTAAATTTGAACCTTCTGTGGCGTTATGTTTATGTGCAACATCCAAAGTGATAGTCTAAGGAAAAATAAGTATGGGATCAAATCCAGAATTCAGTGATGTCCAGAAATATTGGCTTCTTTGTTTCTTCTTTGACTATAATTTTGGTGTTTAGTTATAGCGGGAAATGTTTTACTGCATTACGCAATCTTTACATAATCTTTTTTTTGGCTTGTTAATTTCATGTACTTACAGTTTTTCACATATTGATTCCAAATGGATATGGGATTTAATTAATTAATTAAATTAAAATTAAATTTTATTTTAATTAAATTTAATTAAATCTCATTTATATTGGATTTAATTAATTATATTAAATCCCATATAAATGGAATTCCACTTAATATGGAAATTTCATTTAATTTATATGTAATTTATTATGATGATGACTAATGTATAAATTTCATGGTTTTCCATTTTCTCTTTTGCAAGCTTTGTATATTTTGCTTGTTTTATACGATTCTTCAGAATAATAACTGACTACTTTGCAGTAACATCTGTCACTTTCTTAGGTAAGCAAAGATTAATTTATTGAAATTTTTGATGCATTTAGCTTTACAAAGATTCCCAATTGAGTGAGGAAGAGTAGAAATAGACTCTTCATTTTCCATTTTAGGTAATTTTTCTCATGACTTATTTTTATCTGCAGAATGTGAGTTGTATAATGAATAGGAAGCTTTTTCCTACAACTGCTTCTCAGTAATGACATAGCCTTTCAGGAAAAAAAGACAAATAATATCAAATTAACATTAATATATTACCTTTCAAGGTGTTGCTACATAATACTAAATTAAGTGATTTGTTATATAATACCAAATAAAATATCATACATTATATTTTGTAATATATAAATAACATAAAACTTATTAATTATAATAAAATTATTTTCACCTCTGAGCAAAAGGAAATCTGAATCTTGCTCAACATCCTACCGTCTTCCAAGATTTCTGATACAGGTTTGTACAGAGGATACCTGAGACAATAATCCCGTTAGAGCACTAATAAGAACTTTGGGTACAAAGTCCAGAGAAGGGCTCTGGTGAGACGATCTGGAAAACATGCAGACACCACTAACTCTTAGACTATGGCTCACATTTAAAGCACCCTCTTTAATCACTTTCCTACTTTAATCTTGATTTTTAATGTTTTATATATTAAAATGAATTGCCAGTTTCTAAGTACACTCATGTGTTTCATAACAATGTTTCGGTCAATGATGGGCAACATATGATGGTGGCCCCACAAGGTTACAATGGAGCTGAAAAATTCCTATTGCCTAGTGATGTCAAAGTTTTATTAATGTTGCAAAGCAACACATTGCTTGCATGTTTGTGGTGATGCTGGTGTAAGCAAACCTACTGTGATGCCAGTGGTATAAAAGCGTAGCATGTATAATTACATATATTACATAATACTGATAGTAAATGACTATGTTTCTGGTTTATGTATTTACTATATTATACTTTCTATCATTATTTTAAAGTACACTTAAATACTTATAAACATGTTTTAAATAATAAAGGAGTAAGAAAAAAGAAAAAAGAATTTGAAAAAATGTTAACTGTAAAGCCGTGTCAGGCAGGTTTTCAGGAGGTATTAGAGAAGAAGGCATTGTTATACAAGATGACAGCTTCATGTGTGTCATGTGTTATTGCTGTTGAAGCCCTTCCAGTGGGACAAGATGTGGGGGTGAAAAACAGGGATATATATGATCCTCACCCTGAGAAGGTCTAGACTAAGATTATATCCATTTAAAAGTTTAAAAAGTTAAGAAAAGGTAAATACTTTAAAAATAGGAAAAGCTTATAGAATAAGGATACAAAGAAAGAAAATATTTTTGTACAACTGTACAATGTGCGTTTTCGGCTAAACGTTTTTGTAAGAGCCAAAAAGTTTTAAAAATGTTAAAAGTTTATGAGGTAAAAAGTGATAAAAACCATTTAAAGATATCTAATGTAGCCAAAGCGTCTAGTGTTTATAAAATCTACAGTAGTTTACAGTAATATCCTATCCCTGTATATTCACTCACCATTCACTCACTGACTCACCCAGAGCAATATCCAGTCCTGCAGGCTCCATTCACAGTAAGTATCTTGTATAGGTATACATCATTTTTTATCTTTTATACCATGTTTTTGCTGTACCTTTTCTATGTTTAGATAGGTTTAGATAACCAACTACCTACCAGGGTATTACAATTGTCCACAGTATTCAGGACAGTAACATGCTATACAGATCTGTAAGCTAGGAACAGGCTATACCATCTAGCCTAAGGGTGGAGTAGGCTATATCATCTAGTTTTGTGTAAATACACTCTGTGATGTTTTCACAATGACAAAACTGCGTAACGATGCATTTCTCAGAATGTATCCCCGTCATTAATTGGCACTCGGCTATAGTTGATCCCTTTTAATCATCTTTTTTCCCTCACAGATTTAGCATTTAATTATGATAAAGGAAAAAACTTGAAATGTTTCCTGAATTAGTTAAGTTCCTGTAGCCAATAAACTGCATGTATTAAATTTTAAATTAATTTAAATCAAGTAGAATATGATCTATTTTTCATGTATTGAAAACGTAACTGGACCATGAATTATAAAAACCATAGAAGGGCAAAGTTATTTCTTGGAAACACGTTTTTAGCAAAATGATTATTGTGATGAATTTTAAAAATTGATTTAGTATCAAGAGGAAATGAAATGTGTTATATAGATAGAAATTGTGGAAAGATGTTATCTTTCTTTAGGTTTTATAGGACATAAGTCTAAGGGTAGAGGAAAATATAAGAAAGAAAAAATACTAAAGAAAGTTAGAGATGGAGGAACAAGAGAACATCAATATTAAGTTTATAGTGACCATTTCCACCAAAAGATTTATGTTTGCATTGCCTGTGACTTATGAGCTTACTATCCTAGAACTCAGCAGGCATATGTAGAGTCCTGCAGCCAACCTCAGACACCTCAGCAGGCAAAATGATACAGAGGTACTGAATCAAGTCCAGAGAAGGCCAATTTAAATTATTAAAGAGACAGATATGCACTCTGGAAGAAAGATGAAAAAAGAGTGTGGTCCAGCCAAAAGTCAGAAAATAGAACAAAAATCCCGAATTCTAGAGCTAAAAGAACTTTCAACTCTCTTATACAATACCACCATTTGACAAACAAGGAGACAGTTTCAATAAAGTGACCTTCCCAAAGTTAACTAGCCAATGGAGAGTGAAAGTAGATTTCTGAAAATTATGTTAAGATGCCTCATTGGTAATCTCATGCAATAAACTAAGTTAAGATGCATAACTAAAACTAAAGAAGAGGAGGCAGGATATTGCAGAAGAAATTATACATATGTATATCAAGATGGAGTCTCCCTCTGTTGCCCAAGCTAGAGTGCAGTGGCGCAATCTTGGCTCACTGCAACCTCCTCTGCCTTCTGGATACAAGCTATTTTTCTGCCTCGGCCTCCCCAGTAGCTGGGATTACAAGCACCCACCACAAAACCCAGCTAATTTTTGCATTTTTAGCAGAGATGGGGTTTCATCATGTTGGCCAGGCTGGTCTCGAACTTCTGACGGCAAGTGGTTCATCAGCCTCGGCCTCCCAAAGTGCTGGGATTACAGGCGTGAGCCATCCTGTTGGGCCAGAAGAAGTATTTTCAAAAATGTATTAAGGGATTAAATTTCAGGTGTATATTAGGCCCAACTATATCAAAACAAAAGCATTTTTTGATTAAAATAGTGAGTGGGGGAGAAGTCAGTAATAAATAAATGTTAACAATTCACATACTTTTCTATAATTTATTTTTAAAAACAGTGAAATAAATAGCTAAATGAATGTAAAGCTCACGTATTTTCAGATGTTATCTGTACAATTTATATATTTACATATATGAGTATACAGATTAGTTGAAAAATTTAGGGTGGAGCTTATGGCATAATTTGTATTAAAACATTTTTATTTTTGATCATCTTAAGAATTATCAGTTGTGTGTGTATGGATGTATAATACTTTTTGGAAATAGCCTTTATTGAGTGACTTCTGTGCTAGATACTATATTTTTTATTATCTCATTGATAACATATTATAACTCAGTTCTCAAATTAACAGATTTCCATCCACATTTACAGATAAAGTAGCTAAAATAATCTAAGAAGACAAATAACAAAATCTACCTAAGCATACATAACTAGAAAGCCTATGAAATTTATTTATCTATGATACATATATACACATATTTCTATTTGTGTATGTATGTATATATACATATAAGTATGTATGGGTGTCTGTATTCATATACACACATACTCATATATGCATATGTATGTATATATGTCATTGATATCTATCTACGTATATCCTGATAAGAATATTTCACCTGCTTCAGATGATAGTTAAAGCCTAGCCGGACAAAATTCACATTGAAAAGCTGATTTATAGATTTAAATTACAATTCTGATGTATGATGAAAGACCTGATAGACGATACATCACTTTGTCCAAGAATGATTCCTGAAAATAAAATTCAGTAATTTTATTTTCCTAAGAATAATTTCTTAAGAAATAATTGAAAACAATTTGAATAAGAAAGAATACTCAAATATCAAATTACATAGTGATAATCTGCCTCCACTTAGGTCCATTTTGCATTCGAAGTTTATGGAAGGGAAGAATGAAAAAATATCTACCGTATTAGAACTTTATACGCAAATTGTACATTTATGTGGAATCATATCTAATCATCAAAATTGCATGCTTTCAAATAAATCCCCAAGAAATATGTAAAATATGATTAGGTAAAATATGATTCAGCTTGTATAAATTATAAATGTTTAACAAACAAAACTTTTCCAAGGAGTCTTAATTGAAGAGTTTTTAGAATTAAATACCAAATATGTAAAAATTAGCAGCTGATTTAAATGAAGCCAATAATATTTATTTTAAGAAATAAAGCTTAGTGTTTGGTCTTGATATTTATATTTAAAATAGAAATATGCTAAAATAATCTACATTCGTCTCATGAAATTTTGGAAATATTTTATAAACACACTGCTTAATATATGTATTTTAAATAGAAACATAGTAATTTTATATGTCAATCTGCAAATTCTGAGGAGAAAAGTGAAGAATATGTGATATTTTCAAAATTAAAATTGAATATATTAAAAGGCATAAACTTGACGTATAAATTAATTTATATGCTAAACCTCTCTGGCTACAATTTTTTCACATATTCTCAGAGTTGCACTCATTAGTGTCTACTGAAAAGCCTAGAGAAAAAAACATTGAAACAAATAAAAATGCTGTCTTTCTATTTTTAATGTCACTCTCAAGTTTAAAAGCGGCCATAAGGTTATAACTGTTATCTTCATTTCTGGCCTTTAATTACTCCCTTTTTTTTTTTTTTTTTTTTTTTTTTTTTGAGACAGTGTTCCGCTCTTGTTGCCCAGGCTGGAGTACAGTGGCATGATCTCGGCTCACCGCAACCTCCGCCTCCCAGGTTCAAGCGATTTCCCTGCCAGGCGCGTGCTACCGTGTTCAGCTAATTTTGTATTTTAGTAGAGATGAGGTTTCTCCATGTTGCCCAGGCTGGTCTCAAATTCCCGACCTCAGGTGATCCACCTGCCTCAGGCTCCCAAAGTGCTGGGATTACAGGCGTGAGCCACCGCGCCCGGCCTAATTATTCACTTTTAATTAAGCAAGAAAACATATTTTAATGAATGAGCTCAAGCTTACAGAAAGAGTGTGAGTCTTTTCTACAACTTCCAATCATTCCCCAGCAGACTGATAGAGTCCGGTTTTATTTCTCATCTCCATGGCCTAGTTCTACCCAAGACATACACCTACATCTCTGAAATTCTAGGTCTGATTTCAGGTTATTTTTGTAAATGTTGATGAAAATTAAATGTACTTAAGCTAAAAATAAAACTCATATTTTACCATTCAAAAAGTATGTATTGAACTCCCTACTCAATGCTATATGAGAGATTGGGAATATAAATATAATATAGATATAATTGATGTATGCAAAATGCTTAAGTTCTGCTGGGATGGGACACAGATGAGGAGAAGGTTAATCATCCCTACTTAAGAAAAGAAACCAGTCTGAGCAGAGAATGAAGTTAATCACCATCCTCATTTTTTTAAGTGTACATTATATTAGGCATGCCATCATTTTAAAACAACCTTGCCATAATTTTAAAATCTCCATGGTAGATAATTGTTGTGGTATATTCAATAATTACCCAAATGACAGCACAGATATGGAAGTGAGCTTCATAGGTTAGAGAGATAGCTGCTGCATCTCATAGCAAAAGTGAGCATGCAAATATGTAAAGACAGGATTCATTAGAACATGCAAATATTTGTTTCAGATAAACCACTATAGGAATAAAAAAAAAAAAAAAACTGAGCACTTACAACCTGTGCCATATTTAAACACTGACATTTTTCCTCATTATATGTTTCCTTTCTTATAATTTCATTTGTCAAAATTTCATAAGTTAATATATTACAGGACGTGATTACGTCAATGTGCTATTTAAAGAATTCAACTTTTTGGCTGGATGTAGTGGCTCACACCTGTAATCCCAGCACTTTGGGAGGCTGAGGCAGGCGGGTCACTTGGGGTCAGGAGTTCAAGACCAGCCTGGCCAACACAGTGAAACCCCATCTCTACTAAAAATACAAAAATTACTCAGGCATGGTGGCAGGCGCCTGTAATCCCAGCTACTTGGGAGGCTGAGGCACAAGAATCGCTTGAACCTGAGAGGTAGAGGTGGCAGTGAAGGAAGATCAGGCCATCACACTCCAGTCTGGGCGATAGAGTGAGACTCAGTCTCAAAAAAGGAATTCAAATTTTTTCCTTAAAATTTCTGTGCAACTTTCTAGGTACATTGGGAAGAATGCAATATAGGGACTGAAGAGACATTTATACTAAGAGTACACCGACAGTTAAGAAAAATTTAAGTGAATGGGGACTGATTAGAACTAATGTTATATGGCAGACTTCTACTAACCTAGGTGACTCGATGTTCATTTGTAGTTAAGTTCTTCCTTCCTGAAAATATTTCTGCCGTAGCTCACAAAGGAATCTGCTTCTACTTGATCTATTATTCTTGCCTTTAGACCTCACGTAAAAATTAAGAAAAATGGTTCCATATAGTCATCAAAAATAACTGTTATTGGGTGTGTTGGCATGCGCCTGTGGTCCTAGCTACTCAGGAAGCTTGAGGTGGGAGAATTGCTTGAGCCTGGGAGGTAGAGGTTGCAGTGAGCTGAAATCACACCACAGTCTCCAGCCTGGGTGACAGAGTGAGACCCCCTCTCAAAAAATAAGAAAAATAAACTTTTATTGTCAAGTCTGATTATAAAGACAATATATGTTTATTTCAGCAGATTGGAAAATACACACACACACACACACAACAGGAAAGCCACCAAAAAGTCATAATTTTTAATACTTAAAGATACATATGTTTACAGTTTAAGCATCATTATGCATATCATATGTATGTATATATATGTACGTATATATATCTGTGGATATACACATACATTAATATTTATGTTTATGTTTATAACTTTCAACATTAAGAATGTTACTAAGAAACTAGTCGCTAAATGCGAATGATGACGAAAACTAGATATTCTTACTTTCAAATCTTTTTCTAATTCTTGTTTAGTTATTTATTTTTGTTGTGTTGCCCTAAATCTAGTTTGCAAATTTCCTCTTTTTATTTGGTTTATAGAACATTGCCCTTGGTGTGTTTAAATTTGCTTATGTATAAAGTTGATCTAATTAGACTTTTCTGACATTTTTTTATGGACAATTCTCAGCCCTTTTGTTTTCCTCAAATATTACTTCTGTTCATTGTCTTTCTCCTTTCTCTATTATATTTCTGTTACTCATAGGTTAGATTTTTAAAAAAATTATAGCACACAGCTCTCTAATACTGTTTGTTTTTATTTTCCTTTTTTGCTACAGTTTGGAAATTTCTAATGTCTTTTCTTTGGGTTTACTAATCCCAGACTTTGTTCTACTCTGCTATTAAACCCATCCAATTTGTTTTCAATTGACATATTTTGAAGTTTTAAAATAGACAATTGATATATTTAATAGACTGTAACTGTTGACATTTTCAACATTTTTTCATTTACCCCATTTTTCTCTCATTGTCATTAGTACATTAATTTTTTATTAATTTTAACTTTTGTCTATGATCTACAACATATAGATTATCTTAGTGTGAATTACTATAAAGTATTAATTGTATCACATTGTTCTGCTTCTTCATATGTTAAGTATTTTTTATTTTAATGTTAGATATTGAGTATGAAATGTTTTTGAGTTTTTGGATTACATCGCCTTCTTTACCTACTGTTGGTCTGGCATGTAGTAAATTGCCCCTAAATCTCTTGGAACATATCAAGACAAATTTTCAGGCTTAATTTGGGTGGATCTAATTTAGTTCTATCTAAGTAGCATGTGGTCCTTTCTTTAAGAGTTTGGCTCATCTGGAACATTCACTAAAATCTAGAATATTTGTCTGGGTAAGAACTCTAATACCCCCCCAACACTGTATGGCCTCTACAACTTCTGTTTTATCCTTGGTCTTCTAGCAGCTGTTCTTGTAGTACATATAGACAGCTTAGGGATTTTTAAGGAAGTCATGAAATATTTTCACATTATTTTTGTGCTCCTTCTCTGCAATGCTCTTCTCTACCACCTGGTCCCTTAAATTTCAAGTTCTCTGGTAGTCCTGAACTCTAATCTCTGCTTCCACTACCCAGCAAGGTTGCTATTCTCTGTGTGGGCTTTGTTTTCTAGCACTAGAATATCTGAAAAACACCCTAAGTGAGAAATCCAGGGTCAATATGGAGTTCATGCCTGAAAACAGTTGTTTTATATATTTTGTTCATCTCATAATTATTTAATGCAGGAAGCTGAAGTTTAATATCAACAGTACTATCAGAATTTATCAATATTTAAATAAAATGATTTTAAACTCTTTATTTACTTAAGCATACCATGAACCCTTCAACGTATTATTTTGTGAGAGATGTCTTAAAAAGTAACATCTTATTAATAAAAAAGGACCAACTTTGGTACCTTCATCTGACTTCTTATATTAACTAAGTGACTCCTAACTTTAACTGCAGGTTAGAAGAATCATCTGATTAGATTTTAAAAACTGGATGCCTAGATAATACCCTAGACTAATTAAAAATATATTTATGGGGTCATATCTAAACACAATTAATTTTCTAAACTTTTTAGATAATTGTAATATTTATTCAGTGTTGAGAATTACTCTTATATATGAAACACATGGATTTGTTTAGCAAATTCAAAAATAATATTTGAAATATGGCCTTAGACTGTCTAAGGGTGGGGGAGGAGAAGTATAAATAATGTATACTGACTAAAATCAAATGCACAGGTCTTTTTATGTGTGTTCCCAGTTGGCAAATACTTTATTTAAGGGCCTCAGTATTGAGGAAGCAACATAGGAGCATAATTCAACAGTTGTCATTTTCTGAACAGACAGGAAAGAGAAGCAAAACAAAGAAGATAATAAAATAGAGATTAGCAAAGGAATCAAGGTGAAAACAGGAGATGAATGTATGTGGTGTCAAATACAAATTGGGCTTGGGGTTAACTATGGGTGCAATAGTGGACACCTCATCTTGAGAGATACACTTCATAATTGGTAGAAATTTTATAAAATTTAAAGAATAATAACTAATAATTATTTGATATAAAATCTCTCCATATGTCATCTCTCCATATACACTTTATTAACTCACCTATTATTTGTAGATGAATTTAAACCATTTGTGAAACAAAAATATAAGCAGCATCCTTAAAAGGAGTATCCTCTGCAGCAATAACATCATTACATGGCTGACATCATTTAAAAACAATAGCTAACCTCTTCCATGATTATGACCTAAAAGATCTGAAACAAAAGTATAAGGAACTTTTCTTCTACATATAATTCACTGCTGTCCTTGCTAAAATAAATGACCCATAACAGAATATGTTGACACATAGTCAATGGAAAGAAGTAATCATGTTCAATTTGCTTCAATTCATCTTCCAGCTGACTCAGTAATTCAAATGCAAAATCTCAAACTCAAAAAAGAATTGCACATTCATTACACACCTTGAAGGACTTTAAGTCCAGAGACCATTTAATGAAAACATGGATCACAGGAATTTATGTGCAGTCATGTGTTCTGCTTTGAGAGACAAAATATGATGGGAGGCTAAGGCTTGAGGCCAAGAGTTATAGAACAGCCTGGAAAACATAGCCTCATCTCTACAAAATTAAAAAATAAATAAATAAATAGCCATGCATGGTGGCTGCACACCTGTGTTCTAACTATTCGAGAGAATGAGGTGGGAGTATCACTTGAGCCCAGGAGGTCAAGTTTGCAGTAAGCTGTGATCGTGCTACTGCACTCCAGTCTGGACAACAGAGGTAGACTCTATCTCTAAAATAAATAAATAAATAAAAAGAGTAATGTTGCCATGATAAATAATACAAATGTGTACACTGAAAATTATTAAGATTTGAGAGCAATGGGAAGCTTCTGGAAAAACTGGAATAATTAGGGGAAAATACCAAGAAAAAAGTTTATTTGAGTAGGACTGTTACTTAAAAGACTTTTTTGCAAGTCATGCTGAAACATGATCCTAAAAAAACTACATAAATATTTTCACTAAGTTTGATGAGCCAAGATTAAAATCAATTTTCACTCATTTTTCAGGTTAAAACCAGCTGTTTCAACCAGAATCAACACAGTATATACTTATATATGTCAACACATGTTTTGAATAAAGGACTAACTATATCTTTACACACTTTTAGACTGTGAAATAAAAACCAAAGTATGTGCTATTTACTTACCCATCTCCTTAAACTCCATAACCTAATTAAATCTAGCTCTTCCTCATTTGATTCAAAAATATATTCATGTTCTGTCATTTGGCCACTGCTCTGGGATAGAAATTAAAAGATAAGAGTTTCTTTTCTCAAAATTGTTACTCTCTGACATGGGGAACAGAAAAACACACAGAGTAGCAAAATAAATTATCTATTTAAAATCTTCATAAATTGCTATTGGCTCAAATAATAGAGAAAAGAAGGCTGAGGATGTGTAGAATTTCTGAAATAAAATGTTGGAGCTGAAAGTGGCATAAAAAGTAGGCAAACAGAAAGATTGGTGACCTGTTTGAAGAAAAAAAGAACTATGCATAATCTAATCAGTGAGATAATATGGACTAGACCATTCAAGGAATTGTAAACTTCATATTTAATTAGGGTTAGGGACCTCCAAGGAATGATAAAATCTTAACTGGAGAGATAAACAATGCTCAAATCTTAAGGAGCTTGTATACTATCCTATCCTATCCTATCCTATCCTATCCTATCCTATCCTATCCTATCCTATCCTATCCTATCCTATCCTATGGAGTTATACTATATCACAGAGTTTCATGTGCATCATACATATAATTGGAGTCACTGAAGAATTGTAAATGGATGTATTAAAATCATGAAATTAGTGTTTAAACATATTTACACAACCAATTCTCATTTCAGCTCTAAAATGTGAAAAGCTGAGAAGTCATCACCTTCATTCTTAGAAGGATGACAACAAAATGCTGAACAAGCTGAATTTCAGTGATGTTCTTATACATATTGGAAATGTTTGCAGGATAAATTGTTACCCTAAAAACTGGAAGGACAGAAGAAGACAGCAAATTGAAATGTACTTAACCTGGAGCAGAAGTGTCTGAGTCCACAAACTGAAACTTACATGGTCATTTTGAGATCTGCTAGAGGCAGAGCTTTTGCTAATGTTAATTGAAAGAAACTCCTGGATGTCACAATCTTAGGTGGCTCCAAAACTTACATGGATTTTACTTCAAGGAGTTCCACCAGGATTTCACATACATGAGACAAGAAAAACTGTGTTTTTCGCTCTGGAATGGGAGGAGGGAGGGAAAAAAAGAATTTTGAAGTAGGCTAGAGCTGTATCAATGATGAAGTCCTGCTCTCAAAGAGAAATAACTTTCCCAGAGCTGAATCTTTCATAGGAGGAGAGGGAAATATCCAATCCTCAGCCTCATCTGGCCTTCCTGTCTCACATAGCAGGTAGGGAGCTATAAAGCACCTGACAAGTCACAGCCTGCAGCACATACCTTCTGAAAGAGTAGGGTTTAATTAGGTTTTAGAATGCTTCCCATCCCCCACAAGTTACCAATATCAAAAATGAAAGAGAGGTCATCATTACTGATCCCATGAGTATTGAAAGGATACTAAAGGAATCCTATGAATGGCTCTGTCCCCATAAATTCCAAAACTTTGATGAAATGGAAAAATTCTTTGAAATATGTATCTCTATGGAAGTCACATGGATCATGTGTAAGTTTTGTGGCTGACCTAGCAAAAAGAAATATGGATATTGTTGCTTAATCTGGGAAATAAATGAGGGGGACCTGATAAAGCATTTGCTGAAAGATAGGTAGAAATTAAGAAGAAAAAAGATTGAGGATATTTTGAATTGTAAACTGTAGGGCCAATATACAGAACAATGTCACATTTCTACCTATTCCAATGATATCTCTGTTTGATTCTATCTATTCCAATATATATTCCAATGATCTTAAACTTCAGTTTTTCTCATCCACTCATTCCACTGGTCATGTTATTGGCTCCATAATCTTCAAGCAAACTTTTCTCTGACTACACACTCTTATCTTCCTAACTCATTTCCTCTGTACCTTGACTTTCACAATTCTTTGATTTCTGAATCTAGAATAACATATTTGGGGAAAAATTTTTAGCAAGATTCATTCCAAAGTTTTAATAGTCACTTTTTTTTCATTCTTACAGTCATCATCTTTCTCCTTAATGTTCATCCAAAATGACTGCTGGCATTCTTAAGGAGTTCCACCTCCACCAAGAGTCATCTGTGTATCAATCATTGTTCTACTAATTCCACATACATGTAGGAACATGCTACAAACTTTTCACGGTGTTATATGTCTTAGCTCAAGGCAAATACACTAATCCTTCGTGTTCTTCGCTGATTAGTGACTAAGTGGTACATCAAAAACAGATTTATCCCACCTATTCCATGTAAGCAAAAATTAAGAGAAGCTAGTCAATATTCTTAAAATTAATTTTCATTAATGTTATTCTAATTAATAAGAACTAAAGATAAAATTAAAGACTTTTTCCGTAAAACCATTTTCAGCTAAAAATGGAGTATTAGCATTTTAAAAAGATACTTTTATTAAATTAAAAATACATAATTCAATACTAATTTCCAGTTTATATTCAAACTCATTGAAGGTAATGAATTTCAGAAAAAAAAGTTTTTAAGGAGGAAGTGCAATTATATAGTCACATATAAAATATGATTTGAAAAAAAAGTACCAAATTTTAATTCAGAACTAATCATTCTATTCGCTCCACTGTTTCTCTTGCATATCTGTCATTCTCCACTGCACTGTCACCATGAAAGAATGAGAATACAAAGTTTTTCTATACTCTATCTCCTATTTGGTAGTCTCAGATTAACCTTCCTGGGTAAATGAAAAATTGTCTATTACAAATTTGATGAGAACAGATAAAAGGAATTTAAGAAAGATATTGAAAAAATGGCCTGCTCTTAATAAATCCTGTGAGGATTCTTATGAAACAAACTCTTTATTTTTATTATGCTGCCTGCATTTGTGATGATTCCCTCCAGGAGACTGAGTGCATAAATAAACTTGTCCATAAGATTTTTTTCCATTCTCCCAATTTTATGCTAAAGGGAAAGGCACATAATTTAATATATTATAGTACAATGGTATTAGATGTGTGCTTTTAAAGCAATGTGTTTCATTATTATTTTATAAAACAGGAATCTAACTTTTTCTGTGACATTCGACAGGCTAGATTTGGGGAGTATGTATTTATTCACACAGTAATTTTAATATTAAAAATTTGAGTATAATTAACAAGTTATTTTAATGTACATTTTTATATTAAATATTTAGAAAAACTGTTAGTTTTTTATATTTCTAAATACTAAATGTTAACAGTTTATTTCAAGAATAGATTCTTTGAGGCATACTTTAAAACTTTTTCTGAATATGTATTTATAATATTTATTTCATTTAAATATGATATTTAAGTATGGTTATTTAATTTCAAGCAGCATTACATGTAAATTTGTGAACTTACTGATGCTTTCATCTACCACAGTAACTCTTTGGCATTTTAAGATTTAACATGTGTAATCCAACCCATTCTGAAGAAATGTGACTTGCTTCTACAAAGCAGCCATGCAGTTTATAATTCAAAAACATTTCTAACATTCTGGTGGTAGTTAACATAGTCAAATAGATGACTTTTGTGCCGTCATGATATTCACAAATGTGGAGATTTTTATTTTGTGGTCTATCCTTCTCAAATGTCAAAATGTACTATTTATTCAAATGCCTGCTGGGCGGTTTGCTGTCACCTCAAAATGAAAAAATGCACTCATCTCATTCCAAATCTGTTATCCTTTATGATCTTGTATATTGTTAATGGCAACATAAATTTCCTAAACTGCAGTCTCATTCCTCTCCTTCATGCTGTGTTAAATCAGTCACTAAGTCCTATAGAATCCTGCTACAAAGTGCCATTATTGTTGCCTCTTCCTCTGATTTTCTGTGACTTCATTTTCTCCTCCAAGTCTTGTTTTTTATCGTTAACTAACAGTCTCTTTCTGGATGTCTTGATTGTCCACCCACGGTGGAAGTTACTACCTCCTGAACTATATTCAATACTGACTATAAGATGAAGAAAGAAGAAACACCTGCAAAAAAAAAAAAAAAAAAAAAAAAAAAAAAGGGTGGCCTCCAGAAGCTGGAAGAGGCTAGGACCTGCTGCTCCTTTAGAACTTCCAAAAAGGAATACAGCCCTTCCAAAATCTTGAATTTAGCCCCATAAAACACCTGTCAGACTTCTGATCTAAAAAATTATAAAATTTAGTCCCACATCTATGAAGAACTTAATTCTGCCAACAATCTGAAACAGAAATCCCAAACAGCATCTGGGAGAGAGGAACAAATACTGCCTTGCTGACACCTTGTTTTCACCCTGGTAAGACCCCTGGCAAACTTCTGACCCACACGAGTGTGAACTAATACATTTTTTTTGTTTTAAGGAGCCAAATTTCTGGCAATTTGTTACAGCAGCAATAGGAAACTATTGCCATGACAATAGCAGACAAGATACTGCCAATACTTCATCATGCAAAATTTTTGTGTCTATTTTAGCAGCACAACATTAAGAAGATTCATGATTTCCCAGGATAATAGATGTTAGACATTTTATTGAATTTTTATTGCTGCATAACAGATGCTCACAGATTTCGTGACAAAGTTGCACCCATTTCTTAAGTTACGTATCTGTAGGTCATTATTTGGGAAAAGGCGTGGTTGGGTTCTTGCTCAGGATTTATAAGGCTGAAAACAAGGTGATGCCTGGGCTGTGTTATCTTTTAGAGGTTTGAATAAGGAAGAATCTTCTTCCAAGTTCATTCACTTTATTGGTAGAATCCAGTTGCTTGCAGCTGAAGGGCTAAAATTCTCATATTTTTGCTGGGTATCTCTGCTCTTGTAGTTCACTGACCTTCCCTGCCACACGGCCCCTACCATTTTGAAATCTAGCAATGGAGAGTCTTCTTTACATTAGGCTCTTTCAACTGTCTTAATCTCTTCCACTAGGAAAGGCCCATTAATGTCTCAACTGATTAGGCCCACAAAGATAATCTTCCTGCTTTAAAGTCAGCTAATTTGGGAACTTACTTCCATCTGTAAAGCCTTTCACAGCAACACTTCGAGTACTGTTTAGTTGAATAACTGTAGAGGCCATCTATACCAGGAGGCAGGAATTTTGGTGCCATCTTATAATTGTGCCTATACTCTATCAAATTTCTAGAAAAGTATATATTTTAAAAAATTTCTTAGTTCTCCTCATGGGAATTGCCCTTATATTTATGTTTTGGATTTTAGCAATAACACTTAATGTTTGGTCCGAGATTCCCAAGTATCATCCTTTTAAAAATATGTAAAAACCTAATGTTTATGATGAAAGTAAATATGTGTTTATTATATTGCACTTAAAATTATGAATATATGTTGACAAGTTGTAAATTCTAAATGTCACTTGCATTCAACAAGTAAGAAATACCTGGGCTTTGCTTATTCAAATGGCAGATGAATATGGCAAAAAATAGTTCTGTGAGAGATATAAATGATAGACACAGATCCACAATTATTGTCTCTAAAATCTCATTCTTCCTGAAGTCGAGTGGCTCTGAACAATAAACATTTAGGCTGATAACATTTCTTCCTGGTCTGCCCTCCATACAGATAAAGGCATATAACCACCGGAGCATACAACCGGGGAGTCAGCGTGTCAGACATTCTTTGGTTCTCTAACAGAGAATGCAGTCAACCATAATGATGTCAGCATGTTGACCCAGCAGAGGAGACCATTTTCATTTACATATGTTAGTGTGAAGCACAACCTGGCTATCTGGAGGAAGATTTTTCTCATGAAAGCAGTCTTAATATGACTCCACATAATGTGCAGGCTTTGAAAAAACAATTCCTCTGGGCTAAATAGTGTTTTAATCTGTTGACAGCATTTTAATTTTCTCCTTCTGAAGAACGTCTGAAGAAGACCCTGTGGAGAGAGAAAGCAGGTCAAGAGGAAATTAAAAGTAGAGATCTTACTTTTTCACAACTGGGATAAATCTGTTAATTAAGCCAACCCAGAAAAATGTAGGCAATTTTTAATTTACAAACTGCTGAAAGCTTGCTATCAAATAAATTGATTAGCAGTACCATAATCAAAAGCTCTGGATTAGTAGTTAATTTGTGGAATCAATTAATAGAAGCATTTATCAAATATATTTGCCTCCAGAGATGACAAATTCATTGTTCTGTGTTCCTGGAGATAAGAAACCTTGGACTCTGAGATAGGCAATGATTCCTGGGGATACGGCTTTTATGTGAGTTTGCTTTTTCCTGATTTCTTGTTTCAGGAAACGTGCTCTTGAATATCTGGACTAATTTTTTCCTTTTGTATGTATAATATTAATGAATGATATGTAAAATTATTTACCAGATAGATTTTTCACCTTAATTTATTATACTGTTCTACTAGATTATTTGTCCTAAATATTTACAACTAATTCACTTAAAGCTTGATAAATATTTTTCCAAATTAACAAAATCACAAATGGTCTAAAGTTCGTACCTTGGTTATATTTCAGATAAAACAGATTCTGCTCATTTAGAATACAGGACCTGCTTACAGCTTTTTCCCTCCCTGAATATAACGGTTTCGTATAAGTGCTTAAAACTGTGTAAATCCTAATTTACAGAAGTTTTAAAATAAATACTGGGCATGTTACTGAAGTCCACTTTTTAATATGCAAATTAAAGGAAGTTCCTTAAGGCAACACATTTTGTGTCTACCCGCATTGAGTACATGTACCTAAAAGTATTTTCTAAATATATTTCGTAAATCACTGATTTTCTTATATCAAATTGTCATGCAAACTAATCTTACATTTTGGCATTTAATTATATATTAAGAGAGACGATAGATGCGTATTATTTGATCTATGAGGAAAAATACTCAAATAAATAATTACTTAACCAGTATTTTAAAACCTCAGAACAAATACATTTAATTTATGCTATCTTTTCTATAAAGAATACGTACCACCTCAGTATATTTTGTATTATTCAACTCTTTTCTGCAAAGTTAATTTGATGCTGTGCCTGGGAGAAGGGTCAGTTGTACTTTATCATAATTAAGACAACATTTAAAAAAATCATTTTAATGTATTATGAAGCACCATAAGCAATACCACATTTCTATTTAATGCCAAACTTAATGCCAACCAAAGGAAGCTAAAACTACTCCGGAATTTTCAGACGTAATGCAAAAATATATTCTCATTTTTGTGCACATAAATATCTCACAATATTTCAAAATAGCAATTGCTTTTTAAGTAAAAGTGAAGAGGAGGTTCCAGAAAAATTGACTTTTTAGTTATTGTCAGTTTATTCTGCCTAAATAGTCCAATCTTATATTCATACATGGTAACAGCTCAAAATGACCTATCAGGAAGTTACATCTTGGAATTGGAAAAGAGCATCTAAAATCAGGTTCTGCTAATTTTAAGGGAAATTTATTTTAACACAGATCTCTCTATTATATTTCCACATTATATACATTACATGAATTTTCTTAAGTTACATAAAAATATTTTAAAAATTGGATATTGATTTTTATTCCCAACAAACCTAGAGTGACAGGGACTGACTTCACCTTTCCTGAAATGACTTATAAAACAGACAAACTATTTAAAACAACAGTACTGTTTTTACTGTATGAACATTAGGAAATTACAAATAGTGATCCCTGAGTGACAGAACACAAACAAGATGAGCCCTTTGATTGCACTAGCTTACTACCTAAAGAAAGGTTCCACCTGTGGCAAAGATAGAGGAACCCAGGCACAGCTATAAGCTGAGGAACTGGAGCTGAGCGTCCTGAGTAGCCAAAAAGGCTGTAATTCATATTAAAGAGTACAGAAGAATGAGCTGCACATATAGAGACTCCAGGAATCTGCAGAGCATTTCTCTCCAGTCTTCTAGTATGTATAAGGAGTTGAGGAAACTACCAGCAAGGAAAAGAACCACTCAAAATCATCAGAGGGAAAAATTTGCAGAACTCACATATAGCCAGCTATAGTGCCAATTACTGCCAGTCAGATTAGAAAGCCTCAAAATTCACCAGGCATTGTGATAGAGGAGTTAAAAAGAAATTATTTAGGCAGATAGTGAAGGTAAGGAAGTCCTTGGTAAGGCTTTCCTGTTAATGAAAAACAGTCTCAAAATTATTTTATTCTCTAATGAAAAGCAGCCTATAAAATGGAGCTGCAGACATAGACAAGCAAACTAGAAGATACACAGTCTGGAACTGGTGGGTTCTTGGTCTCACTGACTTCAAGAATGAAGCCCCGGACCCTCATGGTGAGTGTTACAGTTCTTAAAGATGGTGTGTCCAGAGTTTGTTCCTTCAGACGTTCAGATGTGTCTGGAGCTTGTTCCTTCTGGTGGGTTCGTGGTCTCGCTGGCTTCAGGAGTGAAGCTGCAGACCTTCACGGTGAGTGTTACAGCTCATAAAGGCAGCATGGACCCAAAGAGTGAGCAGCAGCAAGATTTATTGCGAAGCGCGAAAGAACAAAACTTCCACAGCTTGGAAGGGGAACTGAGTGGGTTGCCACTGGCTGGCTTGGGAAGCCTACTTTTATTCCCTTATCTGACCCCATCCACATCCTGCTGATTGGTCCATTTTGCAGAGAGCTGATTGGTCCACTTTACAGAGCCCTGATTGGTCCGTTTTGACAGAGTGCTAATTGGTGTATTTACAAACCCTGAGCTATACACCCAGTCACACAGTGCTAGTTAGCTAGATACAGAGTTAGCTAGATACAGAGTACCAGTTGATGTATTTACAAACCCTGAGCTAGACACAGAGTGCTGACTGGCGCATTTACAATCCTTGAGCTAGACACAGAGTCGGAGGGCTAGTCCTCCAAGTCTCCACTAAGTGAGCTAGATACAGAGTACAAATTCGTGTATTCACAAACCCTGAGCTAGACACAGAGTGCTGATTGGTGCACATATGATCTTCCCGCTAGATATAAAAGTTCTCCAAGTCCCCATCCAGTTCAAGAGCCCAGCTGGTTTCACCCAGTGGATCCTGCACCGGGGCTGCAGGTGGAGCTGCCCGCCAGTCCCAAGCCAGGCCTGCACTCCTCAGCCCTTGGGCTGTCCATGGGACCAGGCAGCACGGAGCAGGGTGCAGCACCCATCAGGGAGGCTCAGGCCTCCCCAGAGCCCACTGCAGGGGGAGGAGCTCAGACATGGCCGGCTGCAGGTCAGGGAGTCCTGCCCGCAGGGAGGCAGCTAAGGCCCAGCGAGAATTTGAGTGCGGCCCCAGGGGGCGGCACTGCTGGGGGACCTGGTGCAACCTGCGCAGCTGCTGGCCCTGGATGCTAAGCCCCTCACTGCTCTGGGACCACCAGCCTGCCGCTCAGTGTGCAGGGCACCCGCAGGAACTCACACTGGCCCGCCAGCGCAGCCCCAGTTCCCACCTGCGACTTTCCCTCCACACCTCCCCACAAGCAGAGGGAGGAGGTTCCAGCCTCAGCCAGCCCAGAGAGGGGCTCCCACGGTGCAGTGGCAGGTTTAAGGGCTCCTCAAGCGCGGCCAGAGTGGATGCGGAGGCTGGAGGCTGAAGAGGCGCTGAGAGTGAGGGCTGCTAGCACATTGTCACCTCTCAATTGCAGTGGTGAATGCCAGCAGTTGTGCCAATAGGAAAAGGCTACCGGGGACTAGGCATGTTCAAGATGGTGACTCTTTGTTCCCTTCTCTTTGCCAGCCACATGTACAGTAAGGAGCAGACAACATGGCACAGGCCAAGTGGAAAGCCCATTTGCATAAGATTAGGGTGGGATGGCCAGCCTTCCCTGTGGCTATGTAACATCACACTTGGTCCAACCAACCTGTGGGTCCTATGTAAATCAGACACCACCTCCTCAAGCCTGTCTATAGAATCTGGTGCACTCCACCTCGGGCAGGAATTTCCATTCAGGCATACCTCTCTTGCAAGAGAGCTGTTCTCCTTTCTCTTTCTTTTGTCTATTAAACCTCTGCCCCTAAAGTCACTCCTTGTGTGTGTCCATGTTTTTAATTTTCTTGGCATGAGATGATGAACCTTGGGTATTTACCCAGACAACAATGCCTCTTCATTTGGATAGAGTAGTCAGAATGGTAATGCCTTAGTAATCAAAAAACTAGTTCTAGAGTACATGCTGTTCACATTACCTAACAATTCTTAAAAATAAGGCCTGAAAAAATCAAATTGTTTCTAGGTAACTTAGATGCATGCTGGAATAAAGCTTAGGAATAGTTATTAAAATAAAAATAGTCTAGCACTTAACAAGTTTCATATTATCTGTCATTCAATGAAAAAAATTACCAAAAATACAAAGGTGTAGGACAATCCAACACAAAATAAGGAGAAAAATCAATCAATTGAAACAGACCCAGAAATGACACAATGATGGAATTAGTAAGCAAGGACAAAGAGTTATTACAGATGTATAGATTAAGAAGCTAGAGAAAATATTAACTGAATTAATAGAGAAAAATAAGATATTAAAAGAGAACCCAAATCTAATTTCCAATTATAAAAACTACAATATTTGTGACAGAAAATATATTTTTTAGATGTATTGACAGAAGAAAATATATCTCAGGAAAAATAAGATTGATGAACCTGAACCCAAATAAATAGACACTATCCAAAATAGAAAGCAGAGAGGAAACAGAATGAAGGAAAACATGAATAGAGTATCATTCATGGAATTGGAGTCCCTTCAAAGGGAGGAAGGAAACAAAAAAGGTGAGATGATGAAAAAACTATGTGAAGAAATTATGGCAGATTTTATTTCTAACTTTGAATTTTAACAAACAATAAGACCACAGGTCAAAGAAACTCAACAAATTTTTAGTACAAGAAACATGAAGGAAACTACAACTGTGTTGTATAATAAGTAAAATGCTTAAAACCAAAGATGAAGAAGGTATCTTAATAGAAGTTCAAGGAAAAGGATACATCACTACAGATAACCCAGATAAGGATAACAGCAGTTGTCAGGGCAAAAATGCCAGATAGAAGATATTGGAGCAACATCATTAAAGAACTGAAATAAATATGTTGAAACTGCCTTTGCAAGGATTATGACAGTGAGAGAAATCTGATGTGGCGGACTCCATCTTGCTTCTCGCGTCCCTGGCTGGCTGTCTTGGCTCATTCCTGGGCATAGGCCAAGTTAACTATGGGAGGAATTTAGTTTATAATTTAACTTTGAAGCAAGGATGATCATAGCCCCTCCCTAAAACTAGTCCCCTCTTTGTTCAAGGGCTGAAATTGCCTTTGTAAGACTAATGAACGGCCACAAGATTAGTTTTATAGCAGAGACCTGAATTCTGCTAAGTAGTTTCCATAATGGCTTACTGCCCCAGGATTCATGTGGTCAGAGGTCACAAGGTTTGTGATTACCCCAATTGGTCTTATGGATAACATCACTACTGTAGAATCTAGGATTGGTCTTCCGAGATGTTTTTTAGACTGATCCCACCCAGACTTGTGGCTCATGACTCAACCAGTCCTGTGGCCCCCCACCTAGGGGTGGACTCAGCTCATGTGGTCCATTTTCCACACCCCTGTGATTGTATTCCCAGCCAATCAGCAGCACCCACTTCCTAGTCTCCTGCCAACCAAACTGTCCTTGAAAAGCCCTAACCTCTGAGATTGATTAGAGTGATGACTCCAGTTCTTCCTTGTGTCCAGTCTAGCTCTAATTAAATTATTTATTTACCATGGTGTAAGTGAACCTGTTTTGTTTGTGAAGTGGGCAGGAGGAACCCATCAAGTGATTCCATTGTCAAAGTAGACTTTTGTACCATCAGAATATACTTTTCAAAATTTAACATAAAATAAATATTTTTCACACATGCAAATGCTGAAGAAATTCAACACCAGCAAAATTAAATTATTTTTTTAAAAATGTAAGAGGCAGGAGTAAAATGATATCATGTAAATGACATAAACACTTCAATCAAAGGCAGCGATGATCAGATTCCATGAAAAAACAAAACACAATTATATACTGTGTTCACAAATGGTATATTAAACAGAAAGAAACAAAGAGGTTAGTGTTAAGTGAGAAGTTGGGAAGAGAATGAGGTACTGAGATGTCACCCTACTTATACAGTTATACTCTAAATAGATAAGTGCACTGATAGACAGCTACATAGATATATACATTCTAGCAGAAATAGTGTTCTGAGTCAGAGACCAAAGTACATAGTTTATTTACTCAAAGCAAAACAGAATGGAAAGTAACATTATCACAATGGTCCCTCATGCCTGGTACCCTGCAAGTGGCATGAGGAGAGGCAAATGGATAATCCTATCTCTATGGTAGGAGCAAATTACAGGAAACACAAATATGAATCTGAGAGTTTGTGTAGAAGAGAGGCAATTGTTCTCTCTCCACTCCTGATAAAAGAAAAGAAATCTTTACTTCCAAACACAAATTCTCCTCTAGAATAGAGAGTATCTTAGGTTATCACCCTTTTCAATTCAAATAAGTATCTCCAAGAGTAAGGCAAGACTATTATCTTCCAAGTTTAACCTCCTTGAAATATAAATGTATAAAGAGATAGTCTCTACATCCAAGAGAGACAAAGGAAATTGTCTCTCTGTGAGTGTGTGCGTGCACCTGTGTGTTTGTGTGTGTGTGTCTGTTTTGGGGTGGGAGATGGATATGGTTTGACTCTGTGTCCCCACCCAAATCTCATGTCAAATTGTAATTCTCAGTGTTGCGGGAGAGACCTGGAGGGAGGTGATTAGATCATGGGGGCACATGGAGGCAGATTTCCCTCATTCTGTTCTCATAAGAGTGAGTGAATTCTCAGGAAATCTAATGGTTTAAAAGTGTGTGCCACTTACGCTCTCACTTTTTCTGTCTTCTGTTCCACTAAGGTAAGATGTGCTTGCTTTCCCTTCACCTAGTGATTGTAAGTTTCCTGAGGCCTTCCCGACATGGTTCTTATACAGTCTGTGGAACTGTGAATCAATTAAACATCTCTTCTTCATAAATTACCCAGTCTCAGGTAATTTTTTTTTCAGAGGCTCACTCTGTTGCCCAGGCTGGAGTGCAATGGTATGATCTTGGCTCACTGAAAACTCCATTTGCCAGGTTCAAGTGATTCTTGTGCCTCAGCCTCCCAAGTAGCTAGGATTACATGTGTGCCACTATGCCCAGCTAATTTTTGTAGTTTTAGTAGAGATGGAATTTCACCATGTTGTCCAGGCTGGTCTCAAGCTCCTGACCTCAGGTGATCCACCCACCTCGAACTCCCAAAATGCTGGGATTACAGGCATGCACCAGGCCTCAGGTAGTTCTTTATAGCAGTGTGAGAATGGGCTAATGAAGAGATATTTGTTTATTTGTTTTTTTGAGTGTTTAGACACAAATACTTCCATAATAAAGAAAGCAAGTGGCTGCAGGTTCAAAACTCATGCCTTTAAAGAGGAAATGTTTCTAGGAAAATGGAAAAAAAAAAAAAAAAACCAACATGCAATATCTTTAGAGCATATCAGTTTCCAAGGCTCAGGTGGCCAGGACTTTCCAGGAATGCAGAAATGCAGGGAAATTTTGACTTTCCACATCTAAAAAGATGGAAAAAGATAAAAAATGTTAACATTATTTCAATATTAGAAAAAGTAGTTTGGCCAGGTGTAGTGGCTCACACCTGAAAGCCCAGCACTTTGGGAGGCCGAGGAGGGTGGATCACCTGAGGTCAGGAGTTCCAGACTAGCCTGGTCAACATGGTGAAACCCTGTCTCTACCTAAAGTACAAAAATAAGCCAGGCATGGTGGTGCACAACTATAGTCTCAGCTACACAGGAAGCTGAGGCAGGAGAATCGCTTGAACCTTGGAAGCAGAGATTGCGATGAGCCGAGATAGCACCACTGCACTCCAGCCTGGGCAACAGAGTGAGATTCCTCACAAGGTCAGGAGTTCGACACCAGGCTGACCAACATGATGAAACCCTGTCTCTACTAAAAATACAAAAATTAGCCAGGTGTGATGCCACACACCTGTAATCCCAGCTACTCAGGAAGCTGAGGCAAGAGAATCACTTGAACCCAGAAGGCAGAGGTTGAGGTAAGCCAAGATTGTGACACTGCACTCCAGCCTAGGCGACAGAGCAAGACACTGTCACACAAAAAAAAATAGTAATTTTAGAATAAAAATATTATCAAGAATGTAGAGAATCTTTTCATAATGATAAAGAGATTATTTATTTTAGTAGACATAATAACCTTAAATATTTAGACATATAAGAAAAGTTCTACCAATACAAAAAGCAAAAACTGAAAGAAGTGCAGGAAGAAATAAATAAAGCTATAATTATGGTCAGAGATTTGTAATATCCTCTGTCAATATTTCATAAGGAAATAACTCAGAAAATTAGTACGAATATAGAACGCTTGTATCCTGAGACTTTGCTGAAGTTGCTCATCAGCTTACGGAGATTTTGGGCTCAGACAATGGGATTTTCTAAATATACAATCATGTCATCTGCAAACAGAGACAATTTGTCTTCCTCTCTTCCTATCTGAATACGCTTTATTTCTTTCTCTTGCCTGATTGCCCTGGCCAGAACTTCCAACACTATGTTGAATAGGAGTGGCGAGAGAGCGTCCATGTTTTGTGCCAGTTTTCAAAGGGCATGCTTCCAGCTTTGGCCCATTCAGTATCATATTGACTGTGGGTTTGTCATAAGTAGCTCTTATTATTTTGAGAGATGTTCTGTCAATACCTAGTTTATTGAGAGTTTTTATCAGGAAGGGGTTTTGAATTTTATTGAAGGCCTTTTCTACATCTATTGAGATAATCATGTGGTTTTTGTCATTGGTTGTGTTTATGTGATGGATTACGTTTATTGATTTATGTATGTTGAACCAGCTTTGCATCCCAGGGATGAAGCCGACTTAATCATGGTGAATAAACTTTTTGATGTGCCGCTGGATTCAGTTTGCCATTATTTTATTGAGGATTTTTGCATCAATGTTCATCAGGGATATTGGCCTGAAATTATCTTTTTTTGTTGTTGTTGTGTCTCTGCCAGATTTTAGTATCAGGATGATGCTGGCCTCATAAAATGAGTTAGGGAGCAGTCCCTCTTTTTCTATTGTTTGAAATAGTCTCAGAAGGAGTGGTACCAGCTGCAGTTCCTTTTTGTACCTCTGGTAGAATTCAGCTGTGAATCCAACTGGTCCTGGACTTTTTTTGGTTGGTAGGCTACTAATTACTGCCTCGATTTCAGATCTTCTTATTGGTCTATTCAGGGATTTGACTTCTTTCTGGTTTAGTCTTGGGAGAGTGTATGTGTCCAGGAATTCATACATTTCTGCTAGATTTTCTAGTTTATTTGCATAGAGGTGTTTAGAGTATTCTCTGATGGTAGTTTGTATTTCTGTGGGATCAGTGGTGACAATTCCTTTATCATTTTTTATTGTATCTAATTGATTCTTCTCTCTTTTCTTCTTTATTATTCTGGCTAACCATCTCTCTATTTTGTTGATATTTTCAAAAACCAGCTAAAAATATCAAGCATTCCTATACACCAATAATAACCACAGAACCAAATCATGAGTGAATTCCCATTCACAATTGCTACAAAGAGAATAAAATACGTAGGAATACAACTTACAAGGGATGTGAAGGACCTCTTCAAGGAAAACTACAAACCACTACTCAAGGAATTAAGAGAGGACACAAACAAATGGAAAAACATTCCATATTTATGGATAGGAAGAAACAATATTATGAAAATGGCCATACTGCCCAAAGTAATTTACAGATTCAGTGCTATCCCCATCAGGCTACCATTGACTTTTTCACAGAATTAGAGAAAACTACTTTAAATTTCATATAGAACCAAAATTAGCCAGTATAGCCAAGAGAACAAAGCTGGAGGCATCATGCTACCTAACTTCAAACTACATTATAAGGCTACAGTAATGAAAACAGCATGGTACTGGTACCAAAACAGATATATAGACCAATGGAACAGAACAGAGGCCTCAGAAATCATGCCACACATCTGCAAACCATCTGATCTTTGACAAAACTGACAAACACAAGCAACGGAGAAAGTATTCCCTATTTTATAAATGGTGTTGGGAAAACAGGCTAGCCATATGCAGAAAACTGAAACTGGATCCCTTCCTTACACCTTATACAAAACTTAACTCAAGATGTATTAAAGCCTTAAAAGTAAGACCTAAACCCTAAAAACCCTAGAAGAAAACATAGGCAATACCATTCAGGACATAGGCATGGGCAAAGACTGCATGACTGAAACATCAAAAGCAATGGGAACACAAGCCAAAATTGACAAATGGAATCTAATTAAACATAAGAACTTCTGTACAGCAAAAGAAACTATCATCAGAGTTAACAGGCAACCTACAGAATGGGAGAAAATGTTTGCAATCTATCCATCTGACAAAGGGCTAATATCCAAAATATACAAAAGACTTCAACAAATTTACAAGAAAAAAAAACGAACAACCCCATCAAAAAGTGGGCAAAGGATATGAACAGACACTTCTCAAAAGAAGACATTTCTATAGCCAACAAACACATGAAAAAATGCTCATCATCACTGTTCATCAGAGAAATGCAAATCAAAACCACAATGAGATACCATCTCATGCCAGTTAGAATGGCAATCATTAAAAAGTCAGGAAACAACAGATGCTGGGGAGGATGTGGAGAAATAGAAAGACTTTTACACTGTTGGTGGGAGTGTAAATTAGTTCAACCATTGTGGAAGACAGTGTGGTGATTCCTCAAAGATCTAGAACTATAAATACCATTTGACCCAGCAATCCCATTACTGGGTATATACCCAAAGGATTATAAATCATGCCACTATAAAGACACACGCACACATATGTTTATTGTGGCACCATTCAGAATAGCAAAGACTTGGAACCAACTCAAATGCCCATCAATGATAGACTGGATAAAGAAAATGTGGCACATATACACCATGGAATACTACACAGCCATAAAAAAGGATGAATTCCTTTTCTTTGCAGGGACATGGATAAAGCTGGAAACCATCATTCTCAGCAAACTAACACAAGAAGAGAAAACCAAACACCGCATGTTCTTACTTATAAGTGGGAGTTGAACAATGAGATCATATGGACACGGGGAGGGGAACATCACACACCGGGGCCTGTCAGGGCATGGGGGGCTAGGGGAGGGAGAAATACCTAATGTAGATGACAGGCTGATGACTGCAGCAAACCACCATAGCATGTAATGTACCTATGTAACAAATCTGCATGTTCTCCACTTGTATCCCAGAACTTAAAAGTATAATTTTAAAAAAATCTAAAACAAACAAACGAAAAAGAACTATGAAATAAGAAAAAAGAATATAGAATACTTGAGCACCATCTTTAATAAACCTGACCTAATCGGGCTTTATATGCATTCTTCACAACAGCAGTGTATACATAGCTTTAAAACTCACATAGAACACTTATCAATAGTAATCATATTTTGATCATTAGGAAAGACTCAATAACTTTCAAAGGATTCAAATTATATGAAGTAATTATCTAAGGAAAATGAACTAAATATAAAAACCAGTAACTGGAAGTTCTCTAGAAATACTCAAATATTTGGAAACAATACTTATCTAAGTTGTCATGGGTCAAAAAAGAAGTTGAAATTAATATTAAAAGGTGATTTTACTGAATGAAAATGAAAACAAATGAAAATGAAAAAAGGTCACAAGATGCAGTTGCAACAGTCTCAAGAGGGAAATTCATAGCACTGACTGACTACGTTAGAAAAGAAGCAATATCTCAACTTAGTGACCTTAAATTCCACCTGAAGTAACTGAAAATAAGAAAAGCATATTTTAATAAAGGTAAACAAAATATGAAATTTAAAAGATTCAAATGCAAATTGATGAAATATAAACGGAAAAAAAATATTTGCAAAGTTCAGTACATTGATAAATCTCTAGACAGACTATAAAAAGATGTAAATTATGAATGAAGACTGAGCAACTCTAACGTAAAAATTTTAAATCTGAACTGCTCCAAAATATAAAACTTTTTGAGCATCGATTCAAAACCACAAGTGGAAAATTTCACATCTTATCTTATGTGATGTATCGTAGTCAAAACACACATTTCATTCATAATCCCCAAAGGCCAAAAGACCCTCCCCAATCCCCTGTAGCTGTGATGTATCTTTTCTGTACATGCCCAGATTCCCCCATACAAGCACTTCCACAAACGGAACAGAATGTACAAAATGGCACATGTGCAGTCCAAACACACTGACAAAAAGTTCCTCAGCATTCCCCGTGTGGGACCAAGACCCTTGTGCATTAAAGCTTGCATCTGACATCTTTACATATGTGAAAATATACCTTCACAGCCTGTCAGTAAGCTGTAAGAAGTGGATACTGAAGATTAATTTAAAATAATAAGTGTCCAGTTGCTCATTCATTGACTGATGGTGAAATTGCCAAACGGTTCTGAATCAAGGCAATAGTGATAACAGAGATGATGAAGACAATGGTGTTATCACTGCAGAAAAAGCACCTGAGATAAAGGTATATTTTGTATATTTGCCCCAACCCAAATCTCATGTTGAATGTAATCCCCAATGCTAGAGGTGGGGTCGGGCAGGAGGTGTTTGGATCATGGGGTGGATCACTCATGGCTTGGTGTTGTCTTCATGATAATAAGCTCTCATGAGAACTGGTGATTTAAATGTGTGCGGCACCTCCCCTCTCACTGTCTCTCTTTTGCTCCTGCTTTAGCCATGTGAGACACTGGCTTTCCTCTTCATCTTCTGCCGTGATTGAAAGTTCCCTGAGACTTCATCAGAAATCGGGTAGAAGCCAGCACCATAATTCCTATAAAGCCTGCAGAACCATGAGCCAATTAAGTCTCTTTTTATTTTAAATTACCTAGTCCCAGGTATATAACGATACAAGAATGGACTAATACAGATAACATGGTGAAAATGTGTGATGGGCTTATTGAAGACAAGTGTAAGAAATTATGCCAGATTATAAAATCAAAGAGAAACTTCTAAGACAAAACCCATTGTTAATTAGTCAGATAACTCTGGGGAAAACATTTTAAAAACCACCCAGAAGAATGTCTCTTTATCCCTAAAGGAACCACTTCCTGGTCCCTCAACTGCTTCTGATGTTTCTTTTCAAAAAAAAAAAAAAAGCATTGTACCACACAGAATTATAAATAGAGACTGAAAGCCTGCCATTGTTTGTTATTGCTGTTGTTTGACAGCTGACACAGGGATTCTGGAGATGCAACTGTGCTGCTTAGTGACCCTGCACCTATTATTTTTTCACTGTATTAGTGGTGTGTCATATTTTTTACTGTTCAATACTTATGTGTGAATTATTGTAAGAAAATGATTGCTTACTGGTAACATATAAATTCAGTGTCAGGAATGATGGTGATGTCACACAACCACAGATTGTCCTCGTGGGTGACTGAGATAATGAAACATTTAGTTTCTGATAGTTTAATGCAAACAAACTTTGTTTCATATATAAAATTATTTAAAATGTTGTATAAAGTTACATTCAGGCAATGTGTAATAAGGCATACATGAAACATAAATGAATTTCACTTTTAGACTTTGGTTTTATTCTTAAGATAACTCATATTGTCTATACTAATATTCCGAAATCCACAAATAAATTTAAAACCCAAAATCTCTGGTCCCAAACATTTCAGATAAGAGGAATTCAACCTATATTAGGGAAAGCATATTGGGCACCATAACAGATTCCACAGAGATTAAAAATAATAATAATGGTATAAACAACTTTATGTTAATACATTTAAAACCTGAGATGAAGTAGACAAATTCCTTGAAAGAGAAAAATCAGGAAAACTCACTGAAGAGAAATCAATAACTTGAATATCCCTAAATTTATGAAAGATTGAATGTGTACTTTAAAATCATACCAAAAAGAAAAATCATGGTTCAGATGGCTTGACTGGGGAATTTCCTCCATTTGCTAAGTGAAAATTACCCATGCTCCTAGCTAAAAACAAAACTTTTGTTGGTGCACTACATCCCATCTTTTTAATGTACCAAGGAAATCTTTCCATCGACTCTTTCTGTGACCTGCATCATAGGTTCTCCCATTTTACTGGATAATTCTTAAAAGGAAACAGACATACTGTTGTTTATCCCACTTTTAAAAACAAAAAAAAAACCTCTTTACGCGTATTTCTCTTATCTCTTTCTCCTGCCCGATTGCTTTCCTTCTATTCACATAACGTCATCTTGGAAATATTGTCTGTACTGTCACTGCACAATAAAACTTTAAGTGATGATGGAAATCCAGGGATTAATATAATTTCATTTTAACAGATTTAAAATAGAAAAAATTGATAATGTCAAATGTTGTTGACAATGTGGCATAATCTGAATATTTTCTAACATGTGGCTTTTTACAATGCTTTGGAGAAAGAGAAAATTAACACTTAACAGATGTTTTTGTGCTATCTTCTCTGGCCCCGCCATTTTGGTGTAAGTAAACTTGGCTTCCAGTTGCCAGCATCTGCATATTTTTGCATGAGAGTTTTATCTACATATACTCACTCCAGGAATGCACAGCACAGCACACAGGCAGGTCAGGCCAGCAGTGCTAGAGAATTAATGGCCCTCGGAGCAGCGTTCAACCAGTAACAGGAAAGTTGGTATGTAAATGCTTCAGCTCCCTCACACTTGGGGCTGGATATTTCTGAAGCCCAGCCACATGCTACACTGGTTATGACAGGTTCTCAATAGTATTAAGCACCGGTTACCCACAATGGGAACTTCCTTGAAAATTCACCCATTACTAGCTGAATAATGAGTGAATTTGTTTCCTTTTATATCTCTTTCTACTGGAATCACCTTTCAGATAAACTACTCATACTTTGTTCCTTGTTTCATGGCCTGCTTCTCAGGAATCCAAACTATTATAGTTATTTTCAAACAAAATTTGAAGATGAGAATATCAATAAAACAGCAATTTGAATCCTAGGCATTTACTTTAGAGGATCAACTTCATATGTGCCCTGGGAGACACCTCCAAAAATTTCACAATATTCCATTTTGTGTTAGCAAATAAATGGAAAAATGAGAAAGGATAAATAAATTATTGACTTCATAACACTACCCAGCTGGAAAAATTAAAGAATTATAGTTATAAGTACCATAAAGCAAAAATCTAAAAAAGAATGCTCAGTCAAAAAAAAATTACACAATGAATGCCTTGTGATTCTCTTTTTATAAAGTTAGAAATGCAAAAAATGAAAAAAAGTGTTTAGGGCTACTAGCATATGTGACATGTAATAATACTAACGTATGTGATAATACTACCAAGAAAAGCAAAAAATAAAAAGTGTAAAATTTAGGATAATGGTTACCTCTGAAGAAGAAACAAAGTAGATTGGAACGGGGCATAAAAGATCTTCAAAAATGATAATAGTCTCTTAATTTAAATGAAGTGGTAAGTACATTGCTGATCATTGTAATATTATTCTTTCTAAATTATGTAAATTTTATAAATAGCACTTTGTGTCTACTCAATATTGAAATTAGAAACTTTAAAAATTGAAACTTTGATCAGAAAGGTAGTTTCTCTGCAAAATCAGTTATATATCTGCTTGAAAGTAAGTATGTATTTGGTTCTATGTTATGTAACATCAAGGAGAAATTCAGTTTTCTATTAAAAGTAGCAAATGTTTGGATTTTAGTCTTACATCCCAGAAAGATTGGAAATTTGTTTTCTGACTAATCAGTCAAGGGTAAGTAATCGCTTCTGGGTTTTGGCTACCATCTGAAGTTATATCTTCAACAATATATTGGATATAGATTTATATTTTCTCATCTGGAAAATACTCTCCATCTTAAATTTTGAGTATATAGTATACAAAATACAAACATGCTGAAAGACTACAGAATATATTCAGCATGCAAGGAAGGTTATAAAAGCAATACTGGTTAAGATGGACTTCATGGATGGAAAAATAAAAAAAAAAGATCAAAGTTTCATGTATCCAAGTATCCAAGTGATTTATTTATCTATTTATTGAGACAGAGTCTCCCTTTGTGCCCAGGCTGGAGGGCAGTGGTATGATCTCTGCTCACTACAGTTGCAACCTCCTCCCGCTCAGGTGATCCTCCCACCTCAGTCTCCAGAGTAGCTTGACCCACAGGCAAATGCTACCAGATCCAGTTAACTTTTTTTCTAGAGACAGGGTTTGGCCATTTTTTCTGGCCTGGTTTCAAACTCCTGGCCTCAAGCGATCCACCCGCCTTGGCCTCTTAAAATGCTGGGACCACAGGTGTGAGCCACCGCATCCTGCCTAGCCAAGTAATTTAAAGGTTGAATATAACATTTTCTTTATTTAAAGTCTTGTCTTTATGCTAAGCCACCCT
Source organism: Theropithecus gelada (assembly GCF_003255815.1). Classification (NCBI taxonomy): domain Eukaryota; kingdom Metazoa; phylum Chordata; class Mammalia; order Primates; family Cercopithecidae; genus Theropithecus; species Theropithecus gelada. The sequence goes on along the minus strand of NC_037675.1, from coordinate 49,439,200 downwards.
AAATGTTTCTGATTGTCGGTGATTTGTCTTTGCATGAACACTTCAGTAACTGCAAAACCACATAGCATGCTAGAGGCTCCTGGAACACCTAGTGATTCAGCCCTCTCTGCTTTATTTCCACTGCTTCTGTGAAAAGAAGACAGCATTGTTTCTATTTCTTGAATTGCCCTTTCTACATTTAGACCTATTTTTCTGATTATCGAGACAATTTAATCTGTAAAATAATACAAAAAGCCATGCTTTTACCACTAAACTTATGATTGAATAGAGACAAATAATATAATAGGTGCTAAAATGCTTTGTAAACAGCAAAAGACTCTACATACAAGCAAAGCATTTGGCGGGTGGGGGGTTATTTTATTGATTCTTGTTTAGGGTTATGCAAAATGACATTTGTATTCCTCTTACTTGATTCTGTAAATAAATACTTTAACTCAGAAATCTCACCCTTGCAAAATAAAAAGCAGCTAAGTATTTTTTAATATTAAATAACATATTGTTAAACTCAACACCTCAGAAACAGCATAGTGAATATTTGTTGTTGGATATTGCTGTTGTTAATTGGTTATACAGCTTTCTTTTCACTCCCACTTCCGTACATCACACCTCCTTTCTCTTTTCCATTTCATTTTGTGGGAGTAGGGTGGTTCCATATTTGAAGCGTCTTGCCCATCTGAAGTCCAGGGTAGAGCATGTGACATAAAGTGGTGAAACAGATGCTCTCTTTCCTAGGGTTATTTTTTATTGATCCAAGTAATGGATGAATTGGAAAGATTGGTTGGAAAGTTACCACCTGCCTAAAAGTTTCAAGCCTGACACTGGGTTTCTAATCATCAAACCTTCCCCAGTTGATCCCACAGATTTCTTGGCAATACTCTGAAATTTCACGCCAATAACTTAGGCTTAAAAAGAGCATTTTATGTGTTTAATTCCATAGCAATGACAAGAAATTGGAGCAATAAAACAGAGAAGTGTCCAAAAATGATTGAAACAGATCAAAAGATATTTGGAGATAGACAAAAGCAACTAAATTTATTTGGCTGATTATTGTCTTTGAATGCTGGTTATTGTTTTTGGATTATTATTGTCTTTGAATATCTTCACCTTTGTTATTTCAGTTAAAAGGTCACCAAGTAATGTAAAATGTTCATCATGCTTTCAATGGATACCATACATACACAATTTTCACGTTTTTCCCAACATAAATTTTTTCTCTGGAGAAATTTTCTAAAACGTATCTTTTCATCCAGGATACTTAAGAAACATTAAAGTGTACAGTGGCATAACTAATAAGCCACTCGTTACTCATACAAATCTATTGCTTGGGCAATCAGGGTACCAGGTAGTATAAAATTGCTTTATGGGGGATTTATCTTACTAGGGATTAAAGTTTATACAGCATTTCTAAAATTATTTATAAAAAATAAATTTATGTGTCACTTTGTGTCTGCCAACATATTTTTCTAGCTCTTACAACCAAAGTACAGCCATAATGACCCAGAAATGCCCAGAAAATGTTCATTAAAATTGATTTTCCTGTCCAGCCATTGCCAGTGAAAATGTATGAAACACATATATTTCATTTAGAGGGCCAGTTTTCTTCTCCTATAATGGAACATTCTTAATAAAATGATTTTTAATAAGAAGATGTTTTTAAAATGGGACAAAGCATAGGAGCTCTGATTTTTAACATAAAGTTAAGAACAAACTTTTGCACAGAGAGAGTGCAATTTTTTGAGTTTCTGGTTTTGAGTTCTAATATTTCAAGAGATGTGGAACATATTTCTACACCCAATAATTGCTTTATTTTCTTGTTTTAAAAAATGTGATGAGCAGTTAGAAATTAACTAATAGCTGGATGGCAAACTGTGGTAGTAGAAGACAAGAAGGAAAACAAATGGTACTACACTTGTCATTACCTGAGAGCTTAAATTTTACAGATAAGGAAGAACAAGAGGAATAAAAACAAAGGAGATTAACTATTAACGCTTGTAAATTAATTGGCATAATAATTGTATACATATGTAGTCAGAAAGAAGTGGGCTTTATAATTTTTTTGTTGTTGTTTTGTTTTTTGTTTTGTTTTGTTTTGTCGTAGTCTCGCTCTGTTGCCCAGGCTGGAGTGCAGTGACGCAATCTCCGCTCACTGCAACCTGCGCCTCCCGGGTTCAAGAGATTCTCCTACCTCAACCTCCAGAGTAGCTGGGACTACAGGCGCGCACCACCACGCCCGACTAATTTTTTGTGTTTTTAGTAGAGACGGGGTTTCACCGTGTTAGCCAGGATAGTCTCCCTCTCCTGACCTCGTGATCCGTCCTCCTCCGTGTTTCAAAGCGCTGGGATTACAGGCGTGAGCCGCCGCACCCGGCCATAATTCTAATTTTATTTGTGACAATCTCAATCAAAAAGATAAGGATGTCATAAAATCTATGGCTGCAACATCAACTCAGCAAGTGTATATATTCATTGTGTAAATTCTTAGAGGTTATTTTAACTAGAAAGTGTTAACTTTCTTCTGATTGTCACTGCTATTTACCTACCACAACCGAAATATAGATATTACATGGTAACTGTGCTGCAAAGTATTTTGCTCTATGTTCACACGTATGCACATGCATTGGTCCTGTTTCTGAATTAAACTATTTCTGTATCGTATAAGTTGGTTTTCAGACACGAAGGACTTGCCTGCTCAAAGTGGACAATAGGTGAGGGCAATAATGGAGGAAAGCTGTGAGGGCACCGAAGAATAAGAGGTGTCCGTTTAACCAGAGAATCTGACTTACCTGATAATAGTTTTCACGTGAACGAATTGCTTGACGCACCTCTCTCCAGTATTATGAAAGAGTAGTTTCCAACTGATCCATTGTGAGACTCAGTTACAGAAGACAACAACATAATGCTAGAAACTTGTATTTTTTTTTCAACTTAAAAACATAATCATATTTCTTTATTGTATTTGCCCCCAAGAACATCTAGTTTCAAAACTGAAAATAGCGAAGTGATGCCACAATTCTCCAGCACCTTCAACTGTATTCTACAGGCTGCTTGCTTAGAGTTTTAATCCCTGGCAGCTTGCTTTGGCAAAAAGCTGTAAAGACTGTGTGTCAGCCACAGAGCAGAATAGGAAAAGCGAATATGGTGGTTTACCAAATTAACAAGAACAGCTATCTTCCTTGACAGATTGCTCTGTTTAATTATAGCTGTTGGGGATGGAGTCAGCTGCTTGAGCAACAGGAAAAATCAGAGGGTCATTAAGATGGTCTATTAATTTTCTGTCATGGGTAGCTGCATATCCACGATCTGCACATGAGGTGTGGCAGAACACTTTCCAAAATACTGGCCTTGAAAACTCTTACGGTATTTTCTTAAAATCCCTGTGTTAATTTAAGAAATAAGAAAACTTATCCCAAAACTTCCATTTTGGATGCAATGAAAAAATAGTTTAAATTCATCTAGTAGAAAATTTTCAAAAATAAATCTGAAAATGTATTTTAAAAAGAAAGAAAAAGAAAATAAATTCAATATATTACTCTCTTCTGATAAAACTATTACCTGCTCTCACACTGAACAAATAAAGGACACATTACATTCAACTCCATGGTCCACCATTTCGTTGAAAAGAAAAGACATCTTTTATGGATATTAAAATAAATGTTTGGGGGGGGGGGAAGCCCTCCACTGATTGCAATACAAAGAGACCAAAGAACTACCATAGCTGGAATTAACATATTCTTCAGAAATGCACTTTTGGAAAAAAAAAAATCAAAGCGTTCATTGCGTATCAGGAAAATCACTGGAGCTGGAGCTGTAATGGTATTTATTTGGTGACAATGTAAACTCTAAAAAGAGCCTAAAACAACAACCACTTTGTATAATTTAACAATCTATAGGAACATCCTCCCGTACCCTCCCAGGGGCCTCAGAATGCTGTAAAGATTTCCAAGTCCTAGACACCAACATGGAAAAGAAACTAGAACTCAAGTTGGCAATTCATGACTAATAAAGGTTGTCCCAAAAGTTCTCTTGAACTTCTGGAACACACAGTTGTTACTATCTCCATGACAGCATAGATCACTTTTCTGCAGATTGTGTTCAGAAGCTAGAGCTCTCTTCACAGATGCCAAGATTGGCTAATTAGCTTTGCTAGAATTGAGGATTGAGAAGGGAGGTAAATATCAATTTAGAGGCACTTTCTAATGGATGTGTCTGCCTATACAAAAGAAAATACTATCTGTATTTTTCAAGAATGGGAGAGCATTTAAATAACCCAGTAGGAGAAAAAGAGGAAGTAAGAACAATGACAGCACTCTGGTGATCTTATTGTACCAGATGCCTGGCAGAAAATGCAGGGCTCAGAAGTGATCTAAGTTCCTAGAATTTAATATGTGAATTAAGCAATGTAATTCTTTATTGAATAAAATTGTACCCAACATTGTTAGGGTTTTTAAAAGTATTTTGTATATATAAATATATATACAATCTCATTGAAACTGACTGGCCATGCATAACACAATTTCAAGAAAACCTTCCAAACCTCTCTTTTCAAAGTGATCTAATTTGTTATTTATACTGTAAATTTTAATAACCAGTTTCCCTTTATTGAAAATATCTCCAAAGCGAATTTTAATTACACTGCTTCCATTTTGTTCTTTTATACAATCGCAATGAAAATTATTTATCTTCATAAATGAATTAGTCCTCAATGAACTAGAAATAATAAATTAGCCAAACACCTTCATCTAAACTAGTCTGGCAAAAGAGGTATAGATGTTGAACACATATTTATACATGTGCTTATTTACTCACCATAACTTTGCACTATGAAATTATCAAAAACTGCATTTTAGAGGTTTTTAAATGAAATTCAGTGCTATATAAAGATCAGAATGATGCCCTGAAGGCTCACTGCTTTCCCTTTCTTTGATTATCAAGGAGCTGCCACAGCAAACCTGAGTTAGCTCAATGTAAAACAGTTTGGTAGAAGCACTGCGTTGCAGAAGTTCCCCCTTTTTTTTCTAGACCAAGGAGCTCCCCGTCTCCCAGATGTTTTCTGCCCTGCTCTATTTACAAATATGCAGTTCTATGCGGATTAGGTTCCTCTTCTGAAGCTTTCTCTATGGTTCAGCTGGCTCCTCAATACCCAGTTGAGGTATATCTCTCTGTGTTACATTGTAATAGTGGGGAAATATGTGCACAGTGGGTTTTGTTTTGTTTTGCTGCTTTTAAATTTCTTCCAATAAGCAATCATTTACCTTTACATGACTTGGTTTCAGTAGCTCCCCTTGTATATGAAACAGAACTATGAAAGCTACACTTGATTTAGATGCATCATCTCCCACCTACCTGCCAAATTATTGGATGTAACAAAATATTAAAAATAATGTTCACCTTCCTGTGTCCAAGTGTTCTCATTGTTCAATTCCCACCTATGAGTGAGAACATGTGGTGTTTGGTTTTCTGTCCTTGTGATAGTTTGCTGTGAGAATGATGGTTCCAGCTTCATCCACATCCCTATAAAGTACATGAACTCATCCTTTTTTAAGGCTGCATAGTATGTATATGTGCCACATTTTCTTAATCCAGTCTATCATTGATGGACATTTGGGTTGGTTCCAAGTCTTTGCTATTGTGAATAGTGCCACAATAAGCATACGAGTGCATGTGTCTTGAAAGCAGCATGATTTATAATCTTTTGGGTATACACCCAGTAATAAGATGGCTGGGTCCAATGGTGTTTCTAGTTCTAGATCCTTGAGGAATCGCCACACTGTCTTCCACAATGGTTGAACTAGTCAACAGTCCCACCAACAGTGTAAAAGTGTTCCTATTTCTCCACATCCACTTCAGCACCTGTTGTTTCCTGACTTTTTAATGATCACCATTCTAACTAGTGTGAGATGGCATCTCATTGTGGTTTTGATTTGCATTTCTCTGATGGCCAGTGATGATGAGCATTTTTTCATGTGTCTATTGGCTGCATAAATGTCTTCTTTTGAGAAGTGTCTGTTCATGGCAATGCAGGTTCTTTTTTGGTTCCATATGAACTGTAAAGTAGTTTTTTCCAATTCTGTGAAGAAAGTCCTGTCATGGGATGGGGGAAGTGGGGAGGGATAGCATTAGGAGATATACCTAGTGTAAATGATGAGTTAATGGGTGCAGCACACCAACATGACACATGTGTACATATGTAACAAACCTGCACTTTGTGCACATGTACCCTAGAACTTAAAGTATAATAATAAAAAAGAGAAAATAAAAAATAAAATAAAAATTAAAAAAAATTAAAAATATACGTTTTTGACCGTATATTTTTGATAAGGCAAAAAAAAAAAAAAAAAAAAACTTTTTTGCATAGAAACTGTTCAACCCATAGAACTTAACCCACAGAACTCACTTTATTGAAGACAGAGACATTTGTATTACAAAAAGCATTTGATTCCATAGACAAATATGACACCTAAAATAGGGGGAGTTATTACTGTGGTAGCAATGATCTGGTCTTCAAGTTAATACGTAAAAATATTTTGTAAATAAGTTTTAGAGTCATAAAATGCTACTCCATATGTTAAACTGAAGATAGTTGTTTTTTCCCGAGAAGTTAGTATTCAGTATGACTTATCTGTCAGTAGAATAACCTATTTAAGTATATTGCTGTAAATAAATATTTTACATAAATTTGTTAAGAAAAGAAAATACAATTTTAATGTATTTGGCAATTATTCATACTTTTCCAAATGTGACTTAATTTATACCAAGGACATAATGAGATTAACTAAGACTTTTTAAAAATATGATTTCCATTTACCTCTTAAGAGAAGCTATTCTGTTCTCGCTATTATGTGGAATTTGATGCAAATTACAAACTGTTATACGTAGTAGAAATAATTATTTTTCCTAAACAGTTGTGAATTTTTGAAATAAGTATTATTTTGAAAGGATTATTTTTCTTTTTTTTAAATTTATTTATTTATTATTATTATTATACTTTAAGTTCTAGGGTACATGTGCATAACATGCAGGTTTGTTACATATGTATACTTGTGCCATGTTGGTGTGCTGCACCCATCAACTCGTCAGCACCCCTCAACTCGTCATTTACATCGGGTATAACTCCCAATGCAATCCCTCCCCCCTCCCCCCTCCCCATGATAGGTCCCGGTGTGTGATGTTCCCCTTCCCAAGTCCAAGTGATCTCATTGTTCAGTTCCCACCTATGAGTGAGAACATGCAGTGTTTGGTTTTCTGTTCTTGTGATAGTTTGCTAAGAATGATGGTTTCCAGCTGCATCCATGTCCCTACAAAGGACACAAACTCATCCTTTTTTACGGCTGCATAGTATTCCATGGTGTATATGTGCCACATTTTCTTAATCCAGTCTGTCACTGATAGACATTTGGGTTGATTCCAAGTCTTTGCTATTGTGAATAGTGCTGCAATAAACATACGTGTGCATGTGTCTTTATAGCAGCATGATTTATAATCCTTTGGGTATATACCCAGTAATGGGATGGCTGGGTCATATGGTACATCTAATAGATCCTTGAGGAATCGCCATACTGTTTTCCATAATGGTTGAACTAGTTTACAATCCCACCAACAGTGTAAAAGTGTTCCTATTTCTCCACATCCTCTCCAGCACCTGTTGTTTCCTGACTTTTCAGCATACGGAAGGATGAGAGGAAGAAAGAGATGAGATTTAAAGTTGTGTTTATTGAGCAGAATTTTGAAGGAAGAATAAAAGTTATATAGAGTGGGGAAATATGATCTATACACTAAAGACAGTAAGATCAAAATAAGCTTTACACTTTTAGAAAACAAAAGTATAATTTGAGACATCAGTGATACAGTTTGGATATTTGTCCCTGTACAAATCTCATGTAGAAATGCAATCCCCAATGTCAGAGGTGGGACTGGATGGGAGGTGTTTGGTTCATGGAGGCAGATGCTGCATGGCTTGGTGCTGTCCTCACAGTCGTGAGTTCTCAAGAGATCCGGTTGTTTAAAGTATGAAATACCTCCTCCCACTCCCTCTTGCTTCCATTCTCCCCATGTGAGTTGCATGCTCCGCCTTCTGCCATGAGTAAAATCTCCCTGAGGGCCCTCCAGAAACTGAGCAGATGGTGGTGCCATGTTTCTTGTACAGCCTGCAGAACCATGAGTCAATTAAGCCTCTTTTCTTTATAAATTACCCCGTCTCAGTTATTTCTTTACAGCAATGCAAGAATGGCCTAACACACATAGTATGGTGCAGAATGAGGAGTAGTCATGGTGAAAGTAATGTTGATTAAAGTGAGATGTCGAGTTTATATACTATTTCATATACATAGATTTATCTATGGGAATACAGAGATTGTGGGGTTTTTTTTCCTTTTTGTATTTACAACAGTAAAGTCAATGCCTAGAAAATAGTTATTCTGGTTGAATAATACTTTGAAGCATAGATTTTTAAAAAATTAAATGAGTATAAGTGAAAGAATGACATGAATATATTTAATTTTGGAGAGGATCATGCAAAGGAAAATAATAAGGAGAACCAGAAAAGATACTGGTTACCAGAAGACCTAGGTCAGGGCAGGCTTCAGGCCCTGCTGGCGATACCAAATGGTGGTGGTTATACGAACAGATTTCTATTGCCTAATATAATGGCAAAGTGTCCAGCAGATGTGCAGGAAAAGACATTTTAAAAACTTTTTAAAGATATGTGTTTAAAAACATCAGAAATATTTGAAGCAATATTCAATAAAAGGGACTAACATTTCTGAAATGTGAGAATTACAAATTGGTACACTGATTATCAGCATCTATTTCCTCCCTGGAGACATTTTCTATTTCTGGTGAGGGCAAATTGATGACAGTCTAGGCTTTGTCTAGACAGAGGGCCCCAACTGGGGGCCAGCAGGACCAGGATGATTTTTTTTAGTGGTTTTATAGAGCTGGAGTAACAAAATTGGTACATACAATCACTTTACACCTCAAGACATTTATCAGATTCCTATGCTACAGAGCACAGGAGGTCAAAGGGCTAACATTACAATCTCAGGAAATTAGACCATCATTTTCTTGTGCTGAGGAGAAAAGATGAGAGGTTAGATTCTTCCAGGGAGAGGCATCCTGGTGAACATATAAAATGAATGCCTTGACATTCTGTATAAACAAAGGAAAAATGTAGTGGTAGATGAGTTCTTATCAAAACAAATTCCCAGCCTTGCCTCAGCTTCATACCTGATAGAGTTAACCTAATCAGCTTCCTCCTTACAAAGGAAAGAGTGGACCCTTGCTGGAGAAAGATAGCATGATATACAACAATGCTTCCCAGCATTCAATCAAGAATTACCACGCTTGTGAAGAGACAGTGTCATATGGCGGATAAACAAGAGAAAAACTGACAGTAGAAACAACAAAAATTTGACCATCTATTAGAGTCATCAGACAAGATGTAGAAGAAAATAGAGTAGAATATGAGGCAGAAAAAGACTAATTTCATCAGAATATTACCTCTAGACAAAAGAATAAAATATTTCATAACTTGAAATATAACATTCCATATGGAACTTAAAAATTTGACTTAAAAATAAATCAGAAATAGTACAGACAATATTAGTGAGCTAAAAAATAGATCAATACATCGTATATAAACAGATTCACAGAAAAGACAAAAATGAGAAAATGTGATAAGGGTGTAAAGACTTGTGATGTGGTTTTGAAATGTTCATACACATGTGTGATTTAGCTCCCAGAAAGAGAGGAGAGAATGGGATAGAAGTAATATTTAAAGGGATAATGAACAAGGATTTTCCACAAAGGAAGAAAGATGCCAACCTATGAATTTTAAAAGTCTCTATAAACTCAAGGAATAATAAACACAAAAGTGGCATAAATCTTGAATCAGAAAAATTAGCAATATAAATAGACTAAATATTCCAAATAAGAGGCTAAGATGATGGAAATTGATTAAAACAAACTAGTAAACAAAAACAAAATGCAATTGCCTTTTCCATAAATGTATGAAGACAAAGAAAGACCAAAAGTAAAATTATGAAAAAATTTATGCCAGTAAGCATTGAACAGAATTGTTACTATATAAATATCAGACAAATAAAATTTGAAGTTAAAAATTGTAAGTAGTGATAAATAGGGAAGTTTCCTAAGGATAAAGAGTTCATGCAACAACAACACATATAATAATTGCAAATCTGCATATATTGCATTAGGCATGAACTCTTTATCCTGAGGAAATGTAGTAAAATAGAAATAGTCAACTTCATAAATATATATTAAACACAATAAATAATAGAAAAAATGAATAACACTCATGTAAAGATTTAGGAAATTTAAACAACATAATTAAAAACTTGATCTAATTTATACCACACCCCAAATGGAGAATACAGAATTTACATTCTTTTAAAATGCACAAAATTGAAGATAAGCTGGTTTGTAAACCACACATCAACAAAAATGAAAGGACTAAATTATTTCAGAATTATTTCTTTGACCACAGGGAAATATTTCCTAGCTCTTCCTATTTTATTTCCATCATGTAAAGAACTCATCCTGTGTTTAAAATGAGAAAAGTTCAGACAAACTAATTTTTTCAAACCTATCACAAAACCTATCACAGAACTACAGTTGTGAGGCCAACTGGTACTGCAAAACCTGGAGGAACAGGTAAAAACAGAAAGACACCACAGCCCAGATCCGCTTATCCAGAAGAGAAGCTCTTGTAGCCATAAACTTAAATTGTAATTATGATGTATTCCTACTGATGATGGCTGAGTGTAGACTAGAGTGAGAGACACAAAATTTGGGGAGTTTCAGTCTTAGGGGAGCCACCAGGATCCCATGCTTTCCCTCAATGAACCCTACCTGGTTCTCACAATAAGGAGCCAAGAAAGATCCCCTCATAGCTCTGGCAGGCGGTGGGAAAGAGTAAACATTGTACAATAGCTCCACAACCTTCCCCATAATGAAAGTCTAATCTCCAGGAAACAGGACTTTGCCCAGAGAACAGTTCTGAGAAAATTACTTAATACCACAGCTCTTTCCAGCCTTGCTATCTCACCTATGGAGGTGAGGGGATGAATGTGGGGAGGAAAAGGAAGCAGAGGAGGAAAAGTATAATCAGCAGGAATCAGGGATTCCAGGAACTATATTTGGAATGCTGCAGCCAAAGTAGGGAGTAAGAGACAGGGAATGTACAAGCCACACCACTGGAGAAACAATTGTGAAAAGTTATGTTGCAGTCTTGCCAATACACCACAATGTTTCAATTTTGTTATCTGAAGTAGGACCCCAGTTGTCTCATCACAGAGAAAATTAAAGAGCATGGACACAGGGGTGAGGATGGAGTGAAAATTTAATGGGTGAAAGAAGAAAGCTCTCTGCAGTGAAGACGACAAAAGGGATGCCATTCTACAGTTGCATACAAGGGTTTTTATAAACAGGTTACTAGAAAGGAATGTTTCATTCACATAAGGTATAAAAAACTGGTTAGGGTTAAGTGTTTCATTTGCGTAAGGTGCGAATTCCTGAGAGCTCCTCCCTGTCCTTTTAGTGTGCATGCAGATTCTTAGCCTAAGTTACTCCATGTTGCTTAATTTCCCTTATTGTGCATGTGTTAGGGGGTGCAGTTCTCCACTGTGGATGGATGGATGTGCCTGGTTCTGTGCAACTCCCCTTGTCTGTGACCCTTGTTAGTTATACAAAAGGCATTTTTTTATGGTGGACCTAGCCCCTTTATCTTTGCTTGCAGCTTGGTCTGTCAAGCTGTTCCTTTGTTAAAAAAGGAATTCGACCAAGGACTTGCTGTAGCTCTCTGCCTAACTGGTTCCTTTTTCTCTCTTCTCTTAGTTGCAGCCCTGAGACACAAGCCAATCAAAGATTGAGACTGCATCAGAAGATTCTAGAAAGCCCCTCTTCCCTCACACCTTATCAGCATACCACCAAGAACCACACCAACAGCTGAACAGAGAATGATAGGGCTGCAAGATGCAGACACTCTCTGAAGAGGAGCACTCAGGGAGGGTCAAGATAAGGAGGGCAGATGGAAAGAAATACATTAGATGAATTTGAAACCTCTGGTATCTGTAGCTGCAATAAATATTAAATACAGCCCAAATCCTCATCAAAATAATAGAAATTCTCACACTAAAGACCTATGTATCTCAGTTTCCTATTACCTCATATAACATACCCAACTTTCAACTAAAAATTACAAAGCATGACACAGGCAAGAAAAAACACAGCCTGAAGAGACAAGGCAATCATCAAAGCCAACTCTCATACGACACTAATTTTGAAATTATCAGATAGAAAATTCAAAACACATACGATTAATATATTAAGGGATCTGTATTCATAAGGGATCTCCAGAGAAAAAGAACAAACAGGATATACATATATATGTATGTATGGGGAGAGACAGAAAAATTAAGGAATCAACTCATGCAACTGTGGAGGTGCAAGACCAAAACATGCAGTAATAGACAGCAGGCTGGACATCTACAGAAGAGTCAAGAGCAAACTCCAAAGGCCGCCTGGTATCAGGATTCATTCTTGTTCAGGGGAAGTCAGTCTTTGTTCTGTTAAGGCCTTTAGCTGATTGAATGAGGCCTACCCACGTTATGAAGGATAATCTGCTTTACTTAAAGTCTACTGACTTAAATGTTAATCTCATCCTAAAAATACTTTCACAGAACATCCAGAAAAAGGTTTGACCAAATATCTGAGCCACATAGACCAGGCTGGCTGATATAAAATTAACCATCACATGTCCGGCCCTTGTCAATGTGCCACCCATACTCATCTCCTTACATCATACTTAAGCTGCAAATAAAAAAAGAGCAAATTCATACTTTCACCTAATATGATATAGCTACCCTGCCTACAAAAAAAGTGCTTTAGGTCCCCAGAAAATGATGCAAAGTCCATAACAACATTTACTCTTTTCCTTTATAGCCTATAACTTAAAAGCAATGTAAAGTTATATAGCCTATAACTTAAACGCAATGTAAATATATGTACAATATTCAAATACATGATGTACAGTCAATACATTTTATGTTACATAAGAGGATAAAGGAGGATAGAAAATAAAGATATTGCTGCACACATATGCAATGGCATCCTTTTAATTAAATTTAAAAAATTCATGTAAGTTACAGCTCTAGTTTCTGTAACTGGTTGTGTGATTGTTAGCCTTTATTTATAACTATCTCCTTCCACTACCCATTCCATATTTCCCTTTGCCCTCAGTATTCATCACAGTTTATTACCTGGTGAGGTGACCCAAACTAGGCAAATTCATAAAGGGTTTGGACCACAAGTAGTCCTGTCTGAATTGCATTATAGTATTTCATTAAATTTAATCACAGGGTGCTATGGTTTGAATGTCTCCTCCAAAACTCATGTTGAAATGTAATCACCACTGCAACAGTATTAAGAGGTGAGAACTTTAAGAGGTGATTAGGACATGAGGGCTCCACCTTCATGTTTGGATTTAATGCTTTAATAAAAGAACTTTCAGGTGTGGTTTCTGTCATCCTCTCTTTGTCCTTCTACCATATGATGCCTTCTGCCATGTGAGAACAGAGCAAGAAAGCCCTCATAGATACCAGTACCTTGGTATTGAACTTCCCAGCCTCTAGAACTGTGAGAAATAAATTTCTATCCTTTACAAATTACCCAGTCTGTGATATTCTGTTATAGCAGCACAAAACCTACTAAAACACAGAGACTAAACACCTACTAAACACAGTAGGGTGTTACTGCGCTATCATGAAGCTCAAAATTAAAAACCTGAATTACATCAAAGAAGTCAAGATGCGTGCTTCATCCTCTATGTAAAGCACGCAGCTGGCTAAATAATTCATTTCAGAAATATTTACATTCCAAACATTTGAGAAGCTCTGATTCCAGAATAGTTCTAAAGTGAGATCCTACTAAAGGGAAGGGCACTGAGTAGGTAGGACTGATAGAACATGGCTTTACCAGAGGATTCTAAACACTCTACCCTTTGGGGAAATGCCAGGACCGTTCATAAACCTTTATCCTTTAGAAGTACCATAATAAGATTATAAAATAAACATTTTAAACATTGTATTTTGCCCTTATTAATTGTTGTCTAAACACACATTCTTTTCTATAATTCAAGACAACACAGGATACTTAATAGGTATCTATACTAACGTTCATGAACAAAGCTTGAAAATACTGAAAGGTCAGTAGATATCGTTATATAAAACAACCCAAGACAAGTTGAATGGCAAGTCCACTATAAATGACTTTGTTATAAATACAAAGACAAAAAAAAAAAAAAAAAAAAAAAACCAGAGAAGATGTATGTAATAAAAAATAATAGCTGCAATCATTCATTTTGTGCTCATCTTTATTAAAACTATTTCAAAAAGTTTCAGATATTTTAATTAAAAACAGTTCTACAAGGATGAAAGTTTATGCCATGTTACCAAATGAAATTTAGCAAGAAAAATATTTTGTTTTGTTTTTGATACAGGGTCTTACTCTGTTGCCCAGGCTGAAGGGCAGTGGCACGAACATGACTCATTGCAGCCTTGACCTCCTGGGTCCAGAACTTCCCCCACCTCAGCCTCCTGAGTAGTTGGGACCACAGTCTCACACCACCATACCCAGCTTTCTTTCTCTTTCTTTTCTTTCTTTCTTTCTTTCTTTCTTTCTTTCTTTCTTTCTTTCTTTCTTTCTTTCTTTCTTTCTTTCTATCTTTCTTTCTTTCTTTCTTTCTTTCTTTCTTTTTTTCAAAAGGTTCTTAAACAATTTCAACAAATTATTTCCTTCACTCTCTTCCACTCTGAGCCCTTCAGGGACAACTTGTTTTTAATCTTTCTAGCTGCATGATCATAAGCGATCGCAGCCTCTGAAGCTTACTTGTCATACCATCATACTCCTCTCATGAGTCTACAACCTAGAGCAATAGAGTGGATTGAATGTGCCCACCATGTTAAAACTTATTTTCTTGATTCCTAAAGGAACAGAATTTTCTTCTGGATTTATTATTTTATCTATTTTTAACTAACCACCTTATAATCTAGTGTTACAAAGGACACTCAAACCATGTTTGATGATTTATGCTAATTCTTCAAGGGATTTTTGGTTTGCTTTTATTTGAGTTTTACAGTTGCTTGCTTGTTTGTTTGGTTTTTTTTTTATTTCTTGTTTTTTAAACCTGTATAGTGAATTTGTAGAAGATTTTATGTTAAACCATTACCAGCATTAAAACATTTATATTTACTTTGTACACAGTTTTGGTAGAGATTTTATATTCATCCTAAGTGTTTGGTTAAAAGAGTAACACTAGAAAATAGTCTCATCTATTCTGTGAAAATTAAAATCTTTAGGTGGCATAGGCTGAGACGGATGCATTTCAAATTTTATTCAAAGATAAGGAGACTAGAAAGAAGGAAGGAAAAAATTCTAGTGATTATTGGTTGAGATATTGGTTAACAAAAGGACTGAAAGACTTACAACCTAATTTTAATTTATTACATTATAGTCTTCATAGTGTTCTTAGGTACAAGTACTATATTTAGAAAAGCAGATTCTTCTTTGAAGGTATCATGGGCCAGCACTAATACACAGATATGTGGATAGCAAGAACCACAAAGTTTCAGACGTGAAAGGTTCTCTTAGAGAATATCCTAGTCCACACCTGATTTTACAGACAACAAAACTATAGTACAAATAACCTAGGTAATTTATAGAAAGTTACACATTATTTAGTGACATAATCAAAATGCTAGTTTCCTGAATTACTTCTGTCCTGCCCTTACGTTACTCAGGGACAAGAAAGAGGGAAACAGGAGAAAAAGAAATCATTTAATTAAATGAAGCTAATTCTTCTTTCACAGATCTGTGCTGCTCTTGCAGAGTGATGGACATAGGGTAATCGGTATAAGAAGGCTTAAGAAGAAGTCAAGGGCTTTGTCATTTTTTTTAAAAGAGCTATTGCTTTTTTCCAGTTTAACAGGTTTATTTTATCTTCTGATGGAAAGCAAAGGTATAATATTCAGTTCTAGGAAAAAATCTTGCCCTCTTATGCTATTCTGTTATGTAACCCTCATCCCAATATAACCAAATGATTTTTTGTTTTGCACAATCTGTTGTTCATTGCTTGTCCGTCTCTCTCCTAGCCATCTATGTTCCCTGCACGTAGCCTGGATACACTTAGTTGGTCATATGGGGGCCATGGCTATTGAACCCCTAAAGGCTCACTGAAAAGTTACTGGCATCAGGTAGATTAAAAGGAGAGAGGGCAATCATATTTATTTAGTGTATATACACAGGAGTTTCAGAATAAAACTAGATACTCCCTTTCATTGATTCCAGGTCTTTAGACGAAGTCTTTCAACAAGTTCCCAATCAGAAAATCTTTGAATTCATCTATATCCTGGAAGCCTCCACTTTGAGTTGTCCCACCTTTCCAGGTCAAACCAATGTACATCTTACATGTATTGATTGATGTCTTATGTCTCCCTAAAATGTATAACCAAGCTGTAGCCTGACCTCCTTGGTCCGTGTTGTCAGCACCTCCCGAGACTGTGCCATGGACATGTTCTTAACTTTAGCAAAATAAACTTCTAAATTGATTGAGACTTATCTCAGATACTTTTTGGTTTACAATACCATCCTGAGACCACAGTAAAGAATGCAGACTCAGAGCATGGCTCTAAACAGGTTATGTTGATAAATCAGGTTTATTGGCAAAATGGGTTATCACAGAAAGTAAGGGAGAAGCTTGACTATCAGTGGTGGCCCTGTTATGTAGATGAAGCTTCCCTCAGAGAGAATAGATGGTAAATGTTTATTTTCAGACTTTTAAAGATGTCAGACTCTCAATCTCTCTGGATCCCAGAAAGAAATAGAAAGGAGAAGTGTGGCTATCTTAATGGAGATTCTCTAAAGATACAAATTTTCCCCACAAAGACAGATTTGCAAGGCCGCTTCAGTTTGCTGACTCTGCAGCGGCCATTTCAAAATATGTCAAAGAAACATATTTTGCAGTAAAATATTCTGATTTATTTCAGCCTCATATATTTTGAATTAACTAATTCATTTTTCCTTTAAGTTCCTTATTTTTTCCTGTAAGTTTTTCCATTTTCTTACTTAACTGCTCTTCCATCTTGTCCTAGGGCTTTATAAAGCTTTTCCATCTATCAGACACCTCTCTAACTGCAAAATTACCTCTTTTTTTTTTTCATCTAAAACCTTTGTCTCTTTGTGCATGATCTCAGAAGTTAGGAAATAGTTTAAATAGGTTCACACTTAAGCATAGGTTACTATTGAAGTAAAATTATTTTTAGGCTCATCACTGGGAACTTCCTCTGCCTTTTTAGATAAAAGTCACTATATTGGCACCCACTCTCATGCTTTCTTACAGACAAAGAAATAGATTGTTCTTATCCTGCCAAATCTTGACCCCCACACCATCTTGTTTCCTTTGAAAATTTACTCCAAAGAACTTTCCACCCAGGTACTAGTCCCTTAGCTTAAGATGTTTCATCTTAGTTTGTACACACACACATATTCGCTGTCCAAGACCACCTTAAGGTTTCCCTCAGTCCAACTAAACTTGAGACATACCTCTTTCTGACTATTGGATCCCTACTTCTATTTTTGTAGAGCATTTGACTTAGAAAACTTGCCATTGTAAATTCTTTCCTTTCTCCTTTGAGATGTAAATCTTATGTCACACAGAAATGTCTTTTTCAAGGATCTGGGAACCATTTCTTTGAAGTGTAAAAATCAAAAAAGATAATAACAGGGCCTCTATTTCCCAGTGTCTGGGGGAAAGTAGGAGCCTAATTTAAGGGCCAATTAGCAAATGTAGATGCCTTCATCTCATTGACCAACCTCCCCCTAATGCCTTCTGGTGTTTTTCCATTAGCTTACCCAAGTATTTAAAAACTCTCCTGTCTTTTCTTTCAGTGTCTTTCTGTTCAATCTCTCTCCCTTATTGCAATAACCTTGACCCGTTATTGCAAGAGCCTTGAATAAAGTCTTCTTTGCCTATATAACTCTTTAGATGCAGTTTTTCTTTGACAACACACATACATACACACACACACACACACACACACACACACACAGGTTTTTACTATCTTAAATGGTCTTCTACTTGCTATTCCATTGTTATAGCTGTAATTAGTAGTTAATATTCATGGTCCAACAGTCTGTCATTCCAGTTATTCCTTATTCCACTTCAGTAGCGCATCTGTCAACTGCCTGCAATTAATAACAGACAAAAATTTTCTGGTTCTTAATCTTACCTAAAATGATCATCAGACTCAAAATTTAACACTGCTGACAACCTCCTTATGAAATGTTCTCCGCTCTTAGTTTTTTTTTGTTTTTATGTCATTTTCACAGGGTATTGGACCCTCACATCAGACATGTTGGTAGTTCAGTCTTCAAACATTTTGTTTTTCATAGTCTCTAAATTATCTCTGGGTGATTTCATTTACATCCAGTTGTCATCTACCATATCCCTGTTGTTGATTCTTAAATCTGCCAGTCAACTGGATTTTTCCTCTGAGTCCCAAACACTTATATCACACTCTTCACTGGATACTTATATTTGAGTCTCAGAGGCAATTTAATTCTAGCATGTCTAAAGCTTTACTCATTATTGCCATTTCCCCATATTTTCCAACCTATAACTGGTCTTCTTATAACAATTCAGAATGCAGGCTGCCAACATATAGTCAGTTGCCCACAGAAGGCATCAGTCATCCTTGATGTCTGTTTTATCTTCACATCTTGGGACCGATCAGTCATCCAGTCTTACCTAAATTCCTAGCATCTCCAGAATATGAGTGTTTCTCCCATATTCAGTCAAGTCATTTGTTCCAGCCTTATTGTTTTCTACTTGGATTGTTTAATATCTGCCTCACTGATCTTCCTGCCTCTTTTCTTTCTCTGTCTCAAACCATTCTCCAAACAGCACCCAGAATGACCTTTTTAAAACAGGAATTCACCTTTCATTTCCCATACCCTACAGAATAAAATACAATTTCATTATCATGACATACTGAGCCCTTAGATCAATCATTCCTCTTTACTAGGTGTAAGATCTTAGACAAGCCATTGACCATCTCCATTTCCCAATTTCCTCATCTGTAAAGTAAAAATAATAATAATGTCTTCTTTACAGTATTATTATTGAAATAACTTAGTACAGAATCAGTAACATTGTTGTTGTCATTAATGTAATTGGAATGAAGTTTGTCTAAGAAATTATAATTTAAACATTAGTTAAAACATGTAGTGGATGAGAAAATAGCATCTTGAGACTCTCTGTGCCAGTTTTTACCAAGATTGTGGATAAAATTATTCTCAAGATTGTGAATTGAGATATATTTATGATTTCTTTCTTTTTTTTTTTTTTTTTTTTAATTCTTAAACAGGCTTTTGGAATTCATAGCTCTACTCCACCTGGTGGCATATTAGGCATATTGTAGATGTGCTTTGCAAGGACTGGGAAGCAGAAAGGAGTAGGAAAAGACTTAAATATACTGTTCCTTTATAGTTTTCTCCTCTTTGAATGTGTTCTATTACATTTGTACAGATGGCTGACATTTAGATAATAAAGATGTATTAGGCAGTTGCTTTACAAAGTATGGCCCAAAAAACAAAATCACTGACATCACCTGGGAGATTATTAGAAGTAACTAATTTAAGGTCCCACTTCAAACCTACTGAAATAGAATCTGTATTTTAAAAGATTCCAGATATCATTTATACTCACACTAAAATTTGACAAACTCTGCTCTACAGAAATTTCAGCCTTCCTATATTGTATTTTCAGGTAAAGTGAAAATGACAGCCTCAACCTCTTTATTAAATATAATTATATTTAGTATTTTGAATTTTGAATTTAAGTGACACTTCCTACAACAGAGACATAAGCTGTCAAACAAATATAAAGATACTAAGCTTTTGGTAACATGTTTGATTCTCGCTATGAACAGTCTGGTCTCATCACTTCTACACAGTTACCAAGGCCTGGGCAAGAACATGTTCCAGAGGCTAATTTATTTTGTGATGCCATATGGAATTATATTTTATATAATGTTTAATTTGCTAGTTTAGACTTTAGAATACACCTCAAAGCTTCTATTTGCTCATTTGGCCCATGTGATACAAGATGGTTCTGGAATATATTAGCAATCACTTCCTTCTTCAACTTTGAAAACTATACAAGAAATTTTTTTACAAACAATATATGTCTTTGATGTTTAGTCATCTTATAAATTTGAAAGTCTTTAGAAAGTTCAAGAACAATTTCCAAATATGAAACTGTATGCATACTCTTGAAGTAGTATTCCAAGTGTATGAAAGAGGTTTAAAAAACAACAACAAAAAGAAGAAAAAAATGTAGTGAATCCTAAACAACAAAAATCTAAAATTGTCACTGAAGAATCTTAGGATTTAAGTTAAATGGTATCAATGCCATACATTCATTTAATTTAATTTCTGTGCAATATAATCTCTTTCCAATTTGTGAAATTGAGTAGATCTTTCTAAAACAAACAAACAAAACATTTTCATTTGTTATCTCTCTGGCTAGCATTGTATTTCCACCATCTCTTTCATAGTAAAAATTTTGTAAGCCTGTCTCCAACTCTTTAAGCCCTATTCGTTTCTTAAGCAGATTCATTCACATATTGGGCATCCCTAGCTAACGAAGCATGACCAAAGTCATCAGTATTCTATTTGCTAAAGCTAATGTTCTTCTTTGCTTTTTTCTTCCTTGACCATTCACCATTTTCTGATACTATTTCTCTTCTATTTTTATTGGAATTCTGTTTTCCCCAATCTTCTAAGAGATTGGACTCTCCTGATTCCTATTCTTTTTGTCTATTTTTTATAGCTATTATTATCCATGATACTTCTATTCACTTCCTGTCTTGACCTTCCAGTTCTGTAATTAATTCTGTTTTGGGTTTGCCATTTTCATGCACACAATCTCTTTTAATAGTTTTATCCAATGTTATGATTTCAACTATACTTTTTAAACATAGAATTTGACAGCTTTGTCTCCAATACATGGCCCAATAGCAAACCACTACATTTTCTGGCTAACTACTTGAACACACAATTTCCTAGAACTGTTCTGTTAAAAGCTTTATTTTCAGTTTTATCCTTGCCACTGGAAAACAACATCGTGCACCACATTAGAAACTTTACAACTTTATAATCCATATTCATTTAACTTCTCAGAGTTATTTCTTCATGGAAGAGTCTTTTCATTTGCAGATGAAGAAATTTAAGTTCAGAGTTATTAATCAATATCCTTAGAAAACCATCTAAATTGTGACAGACCATTTAAATCAAAGTTCATATTAGGGAATTATCAGAGACTTTCAAAATAGTACAAACTTAGCTGTAGCTTGAAATATGAAGACGAATTTGACAATGAAATAATGAAGAAAAAAGAAAACAGTTCTAGGAAGAGGATTAATTCAATATACAGGTGTAAAAGCCCAGTTTATGGTACAAAAAAAATGGGGTATAGTTCGGTATTGATATAGTATAAGCAAGCACAAGAAGTCAAGAAGTGGACCATCAAAATGTGTACAGGAATTTTATCAAAAAGGATATTTTATGCCATGACACAAATTGTATTTTGAAAAAGAATGTACTCTATTGAGAGATTTTAAAATTCAGAGTTGTAGGGTAGTATTTTATAATAATATAAACACATGCACAAACACAAACACATTCTGGTATCTAAATAGAAGACTGAGTTACATGACTATGAAAGGTTACCAGAGGAAACAAGACTGGAGGCAGGTTACAAGTTCTACCGATATTTATAATAAATAAGTAAAACAATGAAGGTCTAAACTAGGAGGAGAGACACATGGAGAGAAGATAAACTTCCAGCTTACACAAAAGTAATAAAATTAGGGAGAAGAACATGTGGAGCTGGCAGAAGTAAAAAACTATTCCTCTGCTTTTGTTTTGATATACTCTAATTTTTGCAGTGAGAAAATAGAAAAAGAAGAAGTTGAGAGCAGGGGTGATTGGACAAAGATTTAGAGCTACTGAGTTGAGATACAGGGATATCATGTTGTATTGCATTTAAGTTTTATTGTACTTTGCAGATTACTTTTTAAAATATAAATTAGAGGCTTGTGGCAACCTTGCATCAAACAAGTCTAATTGGCATCATTTTTCCAACAGCAGGTGCTCATATTGTGTCTCTGTATCACATTTAGGAAATTTTTGCAATATTTAAACTCTTTCACCATCATTATATTTGCTATTGTGATCTATGATTAATGTTATTCTATGTAAATACTGTAATTGTTTTGGGGTGCCATGAACTGCGCCCTCATAAGACTGTGAACCTAATTAATAAATGTTTTGTGTGTTCTGACTGTTCCACCAACCAGTCACTCTCCTGTCTTCCTCTCTACAAACCTCTCTATTCTCTGAGACACAGCAGTTTCGAAATTAAGCCAATTAATAACCCTGCAATGCCCCTGAAGTGTGTGCTAGCAATGATTAAGCTTAGTGATAAAGGCATGTTGAAAGCCAAGATAGGACAAAGCTAGGCCTCTTGTACCCAACAGTTAGCTAAGTTGTGAATGCAAAGAAAAAGTTATTGGAGAAAAGGTATTAACTCTCTTTAATACTTTGAAAGCTAGGAGGTGAGAAAGGTATAAAAGAAAAGTCAAAAGTTATGGTTGGTTCATGAGGTTTAAGAAAGGAAGCCAACTCC
Organism: Theropithecus gelada; assembly: GCF_003255815.1. NCBI lineage: Eukaryota > Metazoa > Chordata > Mammalia > Primates > Cercopithecidae > Theropithecus > Theropithecus gelada. The sequence goes on along the minus strand of NC_037675.1, from coordinate 49,416,441 downwards.
ATAACATAAAAGCTCAAGTTGTAGCAGCAAGTGCTGATGTAGAAGCTGCGGCAAGTCTTCCGGAAGATCTGGCTAAAATCAGTGATGAAGGTAGCTACACTAAACAACAAATTCTCAATGTAAGCAAAACAGCCTTCAATTGGAAGAAGATGCCATCTAGGACTTTCATAGCTAAAAGAGAAGTCAATGTCTTAGTTCAAAGCTTCAAATGATAGGATGATTCTCTTGTTAGGGGCCATTGCAGCTGGTGACTTGAAGTGAAAGCCAATGCTTATTTACCATTCTGAAAATCCTAGAGTCTTTGAGAACTATACGAAATCTTCTCTGCCTGCATTCTAAAAATGGAATAACAAATTCTAGATAATAGCACATCTGTTAACAGCATGGTTTACAGGATAGTTTAAGCCCATTGTTGAGACCTACTGCTCAGAATAAAAGATTCACTTCAAAATATTGCTGCTCATTGGCAATGCTCCTGGTCACCCATGAGCTCTGATGGAGATGTACAAGGAGAATAATGTTGTTTTCATGCTTGATAGTATAACTTCGATTCAGCAGCCCATGGATCATGGAATAATTTGACTTTCAAATCTTATTATTAAGAAATACATTTCCTAAGACTATGGCTGCTATAGATAGTGATTCCTTTGATGAATCTGAGCAAAGTTGATTGAAAACCTTCTGAAAATGATTCACTATTCTAGATTACATTAGGAACATTCTTGATTCATTAGAGGTCAAAATATCAACATTAATGGAAGTTTGGAAGAAGTTGATTCCAACTCTCCTGGATGACTATCAGAGATTCAATGTTTCAGTGGAGAATGTAACTGCAGATATTGTAGAAATCACAAAATAACTAGGATTTCTGAAATCTCATGATAAAACTTGTAATGAATGAGGAGTGACTTTTATAGATTAGCAAAGAAAGACGTTTCTTGACACTCTCCTGGTGAAGATAATGTGAACATTGTTGAAATTACAACCGAGGATTTAGAATATTATGTAAACTTCACTAATAAAGCAGCAGCAGGTTTTGAGAGGACTGACTCAAAACTTGAAGAAATTTTTACTGTGGATAAAATGCTGTCAGAAAGCATCTCATGCTATAGAGAAATCTTTTGTGGAGGGAAGAGTCAACTGATGTGCCAAATTTCACTCTTTCTTATTTTAATAAATTGCTACAGCCACCCCGACTTTCGTTAAGGTATGTATATTATATTTTATTTTAGACAAAATGCTATTACACACTGAAGAGACTATAGTATATTGTAAAAACTTTTATATACACTGGAAAAAATACATCACTCACTTTATTGAGACATTTACTTTAATGCTGTCTGGAAACAAATTTCCGATATCTCTGAGGTTTGTTGGTCACAGAGGAAAATGCTAACTCAGAAGTGATAAATCTGTAACTCTGATACTAAGAAGCACAATCTAGTTTGGAGATACAGGTTTTAAAATCATTTGCATACAAGTGGTATTGCATTGAAAACTCTGTCAGTCTCACCAAATTATTCTGCCATACAACAAAACTTCTGTTCTCCAACTGCACCATATTCTCTTAGGATTTCTACTAGTGCATATGCTCTGCTGTGAAACCTCCAACTTAGTTCTTCCACATCAAAACTGCTGTGAATCTTTTATTTCATTTATCTTTCCATATAAACTTGGATATTTCTTTTTTTAAAAAAGTACTACAGGAATTTTATTGGTATTGCCTTAAATCTATAGATAAATTTGTGGATGATTGACCTGTAAACAATATTGAGTCTTTCAAACTGTAAACATGGTATGTATTGCCATTCTTTTTCTTGCTTGATTGAATTGGATAGGATCTCTAGTATGATGATGTATAGCAGTAATGAAAATGGATGTCACTACCTAGTTTCTGATTTTAGAGAAAGCATTCTGCCCTTTACCAATAAGTATGTTGTAATCAGGGCTTTATTTATTCTTCTCCTTGTTTTTCTCCATTTTCTTCTTCCTTTTCCTCCTTCTCTTTAAAATTCTCTTCTTGTCCTTTTTGATAGATTACTTTTATCTAGTTGAACAAAACCTGTATACTTAGCATTGAATGAAATCCAACTCCTGACCTCAAGTGATCTGCCTTCCTTGGCCTCCCAAAGTTTTGGGATTACAGGCTTGAGTCACTGTGCCCAGCCCCAAAATATTTTATTTCTAATGGAAATTTAGTATTGGGAGAAATGTACTTGGAGCTCAATACTAAAGAAATTATTAGCTATTTTTTCTAAAGCCACCTTCTACAACAATTTCACCAGGGTCAGGTATTTGGAAGCAGTCGCAAGACTTCTCAGGGGGTACTAATGATAGGCTTGAATCAAGGTAATAAATATAGTATAGCAGGAGAAAGAAAGCACAGGCAGGCATCAGGAGCTGAGAGACGTCCCGGCACAGCTCCACAGGATTCTTTCTCGGTTACACAGGACGTACTTTGTCTCTGGAATATAAACCACTAAGATGAGTGTGAGAAATTTTGGTTTCTCAAGAGCTTGAGCAAGATTTTTCAGTGAGGTCTTTTATGCCCCTTTGATTATGCAGCAAAGTGGGACTTTGTAACTGGTTAAATCAGGTCTCTGTCATCAATTTACAAGTTAACTCTAAACAAGCTGGCCCTGGGGACGATCTTAGGGTTTTAAACTTGAGGTTATAAATAGCATTTTGTAAATTATTTGATAGCTCATTCTATCCTTATCCTAGACAAAATTCAATACCATGGCATTCTTGATGATAAGCACAGAACTGTCCCTATTAAGCTCTAGGATAATTCTATCTTATATACCATCAAAATGTACTTTCTATTACGTGTGCTTTTATTTAAACTGAGCAAATGCAATCAATGGCTTAATGCTCTATTTGTCTAAGGCATTAATAAGGAAAGTGATATCCTGAGAGACACTAATGAGGAAGATATTCCATTTGGTCAGCAACCTGAAACTTCAAATGGCATCTAGAACTTAATGAAAAAAGATAGGTGTTTAGCTAAAAGATCTCCATGACTTAATTCAGTAAATAGTCGCATCAGAAGAATTAATACCTGATATTATGGGCAATAGAAATTCACCTATGCAATTAGCTTTTACGGCTTCCTTAACACAATATGAAAATATACTCATGCATTGCTTAAACATGGGGATACATTCTGAGAAATGTGTCATTAGGTGATTTCATCATTGCGTGAACATCGCAAAGTGTACTTACACATAGAAATTATAGCCTATTACACACCTATGCCATCTGGCATAGCCTAGTGATCCTAGGCTGCAGACCTGTACAGCATGTTACTGTGCTGAATATGGTAGACAATTGTGACATAATGGTAAGTGTTAATGTAGCTAAATATATCCAAATATAAATAAGATACGGTTAAAATATAGTGTAAAAGATGAAAATGGTACACCTGTGTAGGACACTTACCATGAATGGAGCTTACAGGACTAGAAGTTGCTCTGGAGTCTGAGTGGTGAGTGAATGTGATGACCTAGGACATTACTTTATACTACTGGAGACTTTATAAACATTGTACAATTAGGCTACACTCCATTTATCTAAAATAAAAATTAACTTTAGCTTACTATGACATTTTACTTTATAAACTTTTAATTTTTTAAACTTTCTGACTCTTTAATAATAACATCCAGCTTAAAACATAAACATAGTGTCCAGCTGTATCAAAATATTTTTTATTCATATCCTATTTAATAAAATTTTTCTATCTTTACATTTTTACTTTTCTTAATTTTTAAACTTTTTTGTTAAAAACAGACAATAAGACATTAGCCTAGGCCTACACATGGTCAAAATTATGAATATCACTGTCTTTAACCTCCTCATCTTATCCCACTGGAAGGTCTTCAGAGGCAATAACATGCATGAAGCTGTCACCTCATGATAATAATGCCTTCTTCTGGAATGCCTCCAGAAAGACCTGCCTGATGCTGTTTCACAGTTAACTCTTTTATATATATCTATAAGGAGTACATGCTAATGATAAAAGTATAAATAGTAAATATATACACCAGTAATTTAGTCTTGCATTATTATCATCAAGTATTATGTACTGTACATAATAATATGTGCGATACTTTTATATGACTGGCAGTGAAGTAGGTTTGTTTACAACAGCATTACCACAAACACAAGTAACACATCGCACTGTGACATTAAGATGGCTACATCAGTAGGTGATAGGAATTTTTCAGCTCCTTTATAATCTTATGGTACCAAGTTCATACGTGGAATCTGCCATTGACCAAAACATGTTACAGAGCACATGACCAAGTGTAATATTATAAGAGTGCGTTTATCATGGAACAGAAAGAAAAAGGTAAAGGAATTAGATGAGCATATTGTAAACTAAAACTAAAAATAAAATCCTAACCCCCTCCCCACCGACTGGATGGACCCCCTCTTGGGCATAAACATCTTTAAAACTGAGTTCCTGCCTATGACAGGACAGGAGGCCCTTCCTTTTCCAGTTTAGACACAACAACTGACCAGCATTCATGTTCAAACAGAGGCCATAACAATGACAGAAGATACTTTTTGTGGCAGTAAGATGCCAAATTATATACAAGACCAGAGACCATGTCCAGGCAAGGGTTAATTCACACACTCCTAGACATAAATAAACTATTTTAACTGCTACGAGGCTTTTCCTTTTCTGTAGTAACCAAATAAGCACTGACCTCAAGATAAGCAATATTAAAACAATTACAACTTAAGCAACTCATAGGTGTTAACTGAACCCCTGTTCCACCAGTCATAACTACAGCTGTAATTGCACAAGAGAGTGATTTCAGTAACTTTCTCCTGATAAGAAGACCTCCAACCACGGACTACTTCTGGCCAGTTTACAGAGGCTGCATACTTATGTGCCTTCATGTCCTGAAAATACCTTCTTGGGCCTATTTGTAATATATCTGAATGTTAAGTCTCCACCCCAAGGTAAACATGGGTCGTATGTTACATGCATGTTTGTTCAATATGCATGTGTCAGGACCACCTTCATGAATATTCATAGCCTCTTCTATAACCTGTTGAATATGTATGTTGAACAAACTTTTTCAGTATAAAACTCTTATCCTAACCGCTCCTCCTTTGAAGTGCCTGTCTCTGGTCTTTGCTGGAGGCTATACTCCCCACCTGCAGGATGGCTGCCTTGCAGGCTGTAACCCTTTATGGAAAATAAAGCCTCCTCTCCTTTCTCAATTTATTTTTTGAGTTAACAATACACATCTAAAGCAGCTCAAATCCTGGATTATTTCACTGAAATCTGAATAGGGATGTTTGTGACAAAGCCTGCATTTTGCATTTTTAATTCAGTAATGGATGCAGTATGTGTGCATTGACATAACTGCAAAACAGATATTTAGAGGTAAGAAAACAGTTTTCAAAGGTACAACTAATGCTTCCTTTCTTGCATCGTAGAGAGAATGAGACAGTTCTAAATACTGTTTATCTGAATTTGATATTTAGATAGGTAGAAGAATGAATTTTTAGGCAATTATTATTATTACTATTATTGATGCAAAGTCTTGCTCTGTCGTCCAGGTTGGAGTGCAGTGGTGCGATCTCAGCTCAGTGCAACCTCTGCCTCCCAGGTTCAAGGAATTCTCCTGACTCAGCCTCCCAAGTAGCTGGGATTACAGGCACCCACCACCACATCCTGCTAATTTTTGTATTTTTAGTAGAGATGGGGTTTCACTATGTTGGCCAAGCTGGTCTTGAACTCCTGACCTCAGGTGATCTGCCCACCTCAGCCTCCCAAAGTGCTGGGATTACAGGTGTGAGCCACCGAGCCCAGCCTTTTTTTTTTTTTTTTTTTTAACTATGATACATTACCATTCCAGTTAATTCACTCTAAGCTTTTTCATGAACAACCCATTTGTTTGAGGGGTGTTTTATATATAATGGCATAGATTACGTTATGATTTGTGTATTTGAATCCTGCTTTATCAGAGGATTATCTTTATTGACTGATTTCTTAATAGACTTTTTTTTTTAACAGCCTTTTTAGGTTCACAGCAAATTGTACACAAAGTACAGAGAGTTCCATGTATCTCCTCCCACATATGCACTGCCTTCTCCATTACTAATATCCCACAACACAGTGGCACATTTGTTACAACTGATGAACTTATATTGACATATTATCACCCAAACTTTTATGTTAGAGTTCACTCTTAGTGTTTATAACATGTTTCTACCATATTTCCACCATTATAGTATCACACTGAATAGTTTGACTGCCAAAAATCCTCTGTGTTCCACGTCTTTATCCCTCTCCTGCCTCTAGCCCCTGGCAACCAATGATTCCTTTTTTTTTTTTTTTTTTTTTTTTTTTTTTGAGATGGCATCTCGCTTTGTTGCCCAGACTGGAGTGCAGTGGCACGATCTCGCTCACTGCAAGCTCCGCCTCCCAGGTTCATACCATTCTCTTGCTTCAGTCTCCCTAGTAGCTGGGACTACAGGCAACTGCCACCATGCTGGGCTCATTTTTTTGTATTTTTAGTAGAGACCGGGTTTCACCATGTTAGCCAGGATGGTCTCGATCTCCTGACCTCGTAATCCGCCCGCCTCGGCCTCCCAAAGTGCTGGGATTACAGGCGTGAGCCACCGTGCCTGGCCCAATGATCCTTTTACCATCTTCCTAGTTTTGCCTTTTCCAGAATATCATAAAGTTTTAATCATACTGTATGTAGCATTTTCAAATTGCCTTCTAATACAGTTTAGATACCTGTCCCCTCCAAATCCCATGTTAAAATGTGATCCCTAATGTTAAAGCGATCCTGGTGGGAGGTGTTTGGGTCATGGGGTCAGATCCCTCGTGAATGGCTTGCTGCCCTCCCTGCAGTAGTGAGTTCATGGGAGATCTCGTTATTTAAGAGGCTGGCATCTCTCTTGTCCTCGTTTCTTGCTCCATCTCTTGCCATCCAACACACTTACTCCCATTTCACCTGTCACCACAAGTAAAAGCTTCCCGAAATCCTGAGCAGAGGCAGATGCTGGCGCCATGCTTCTTGTACAGTCTGCGGAACTGCTAGTCAAATAAACTTTTCTTCATAAATTACCCAGTTTCAGGTATTCCTTTTAGCCATGTACAATGGACTAATACGCTTTCTTTCACTTGGTAATACACATTTAAGTTTAATCCATCTTTTCATTGCTTGATAGCCATTTGTTTTTAATGCTGAATAATATTCCATTGTTTTGATGTACCCTAATTTATTTATCTATTCACCTACTGAAAGGCATTTAGTTCCTAACATGTTTTAGCAATTATGAATAAAGCCTCTATAAATATCTTTGTGTGTTTTTTCGTGTGTGGACGTACGTTTTCAACTTATTTAAGTAAATAGGAAGAAATTCAATTGCTGGATGATATGATAAGAAGATACTTAGTTCCGGAAGAAACTGCCAAACTTTCTTCCAAAGTGGCTGTGCCTATTTAAATTTCCATTAGTAATGAATGAGAGTGCATGGTTCTTCACATCCCTGCCAACATTTTGTGTTGTCAGTGTTCCGAATATTGGCCATTGTAATAGGTGTGTGATGATATCTCATATTGTTTTAACTTGCATTTTCCTAGTAACGTACAATGTGGAGCATCAAACCATATGCTTATTTGTCATCTGTATATCTTCTTTGATGAGGTGTCTGTTCAGATCTTTTTGCCCATTTTTAATTGAGTTGTTAGGTTTCTTAGTATTGAGTTTTAAGGGTTCTGTCTATTTTTTATAACAGTCTTTTATCAGATATCTTTTGCAAATATTTCCTGTGGAAATTACATTTTGTTTCACAAAGTTTATTTTTCCATGCCTATCTTATTTTTGACCCCCATGATTTCTTTTTAGCTTCAAAAAAAGCAATTTTTACATAAAAGGACACAATAAAACGTACTTTTGTGAGGATGTATTATATATCAACTGTTTGACATATTTGCTTTAGGTTCCGTGACATTCTTACAAAAAATACATTTGTAAAATTACACATTTCCTAAATTAATATTCTAATACATTATTTGGCAATAAATGATATAGCATCTTTTGACTGTCATGACAGATTTCACGTATACACCTACTGAAGATCATTTTGGCAAATTTAGTTACTTTTTTAGGATAAAACTGTAATTTCATTACTCTTCTACTGCTTGAAAGCTATATTTAAATATAGTAATATAAACATGGTTTATTTAGTGACAAATTTAGAGATTGAATATTATCAAAAGTATATGCCTACTCTGACATACAACATATGCCCAATGTTAAAACTCAATGACATCATATTCTTTAGAATCTATAGTGCTCTTATCTCTAATAGTGTTTTGAAAATTGATATCCTTGTTAGCTTGAATCCTCCAAGAAGCTGACATCAAGACAGGATTAGCAAATTCTATGTTGAAATGGAATGATTTATAATTTCAATAATATTTAGTAGATGGAGTCTTAACAGTAATGCATTGACAACAATGTTATTTGAATTTATTTTGAAGTTAAGGCTTATATTCTTAGAGAACTTTGATTCTTCCAGTGACCAATAAGCATTCATGTCATCCTCTCATAGTTATTGTACCCATGCAGATGCCAGCTCCTACAGAAGATAGTCACACTTTACTTCATAACAAACAGCAGGACTTCCTTCACAGAATGCAGACAATTTGTCATAAATACAAACCTGCCAAGACATTATCAAGAAAGAATCTACACTGACTCTAATCCATCTCTTATGGATCAATGACCACTGTAGTAACACCCCTTCCTCTCATTTATATTCCAGTCTAGTGCAATCCTTTAAATGATTTGGTCTTTCTTGCTCTGTATCCAATTGCTACTTCCTCATCTCCTGGCTAAATCTTTCTTTATGTCTTTCAGAATTCCTACTGGAAATATTTTTTGAAGTTCTCTTTCCTCTCCATCTCTGAATTTTACTTCCACCTCTGAAATGCAAATGATGACCGTCTTACACCATTTACCTGTGTTGCTTCAAGTGCATTCTTTCACATCATATGTACATCAAGGTCTAGATCCCAAAGTCATTCTAATTACATTACTTATCTACCCCATACTTCACTGAGACTCCAGGTTATAAAATTATATTTGTCTTCTTATTTCTGATACATAGTTTCTTGCCATCTCTCATTATTTAAAAACTTCAATCACTCAGTCATAATCTTTTCTCTCTACCACAGTTTTTCTGTCATCATCCTAGATGTCTTCAAATTCCATACTGATGATGTGTCCAATTCTAACCTCTCATATCCTTGGACACTTTATTTTCAATGAAGTTATCCTTTCTTAAATCTTTCCAAATGTCAATATTCAAAACTTATCACTCACAAAATCAATAAGTCAAACATCCCATTTTCTGAACAAAATCTCTAACCCTCCAAATTTTCTTACTCAGAAACCCACCTGTCATTTTCTCCTTTATCTCCTTCTGTAACAGCCTCTTCCTACTTACCTTAAATTTCACTTTTTGTCAATGTAACCACTTCTCTGAAAATTATTTTAAATCCTTTTCTCTTTGTCCTCAGAATTCCTGGAAAATTCAAAATGTCGAATGGATCAATTACCCATTTTCTTTTTGACTTAAAACAAATGATTAGAATTTCTCTGAGAGAACTAACATAAAAATGTAAATTAATACCATTGAAATTAATTATGTTTTTAAATTTTCTGTGTTTTATGTTTTTGACATCTAAAAGAACTTGCTATCAGTTGATAGACTACCACTCTCAGGTCTAGCCAATTCCAGATGGCAAATGGGTTGGCCAAGTAGGAGCATGTCTTTTATATGCAAACCAACCAATCCCAATCTTATAGTCCAAACCGCTTCCTTAACTCTCACCCCCCAAGATTTCCCCTGCCCTAAATCACTGCAGGACTAGGTTCCAGTAGAGATTACCCCTACTGCCCATGGAAATTATTCAAGCCAGCCAATCCTTAACAGTTTACTTTGCCACGCTTTATCTTTCCTGCAGAAACCCCAATAAAGGATTGGGTGTAGGCTTCTCCCTTGCTCCTGCTTCTGGCTGACCAAACCTGGAATTTCTTTTGCGGTCCTATATGGCATGGCATGTCCCCTTCTTTTGGGAAATGTGAGTAATAAAATCTTCTTTCAATGGCATTGACCTCTTCATGTTGGCACTCGGTTGCCTCCATTAAAATCCCCCAGATATACTTTTAACACATCATTATAAATAGTATGTACAAAATATTAGTGTGATAAGCAAATCTTTCTATTTCTATATGGAAATTCTAGGTAACTAAAATGTTATTGCCTAAGAAAAAGCCACACTTGAACTTTAGTTGCATTTATCCCCGTGTATTTATGTGTTGTAAAAATGTAAAGAAATTCACTGAAGAATTCAAACATATCCTCAGTTCTACAAGGTAATCTGTCATTAGCTCACTCCCCCATCTCCCTGGAGCTATCACCAACTGTACTATGTTCACTCTCTAACCATACACTATGAAGGTGACCTTGCAATGTGCTTCATTTAGAAAATAAAAGTAATCCATTTAAAACTTCTAAAAGTTTGGCTTCAAATCAATACATTTGCCTTAATCTCTACTGATCATTATTATCTCCTCTAATAAAAATGAAAAAAAAAAATGCCGATCTCCAGTCTCATATGTTACCTTTCTTCTGAATCTTAGCCCCTTGTTTTCTTTCAACAAGGTTAAACCTTTATCTATCTCTTGCTATCCTGTATCTGTAATCCTCTTACTTCGTACTGGATAATTTCCATCAGCATTTAAATATCCAGACTTAAGAATTATAGGCTTCCCTGTATATGACATACCCTTGCAGCTACTATACTTGAAATCATCAATAACTTCCAATTTCCTAAATGTAATGGACACTTTTCAGTCTTCATTAATTCTGTATTTTTATTAGACCTAATTGATTTGGTCATTTTCTCCTTATTGAAAGCTGAGATTTAAATTGTTTTTCTCTCATCATTATGGCTGCTGCCTAATTAGTCTCTCTTTATGGCCTAAAGTTAAAAAGGTAAAAGTCCCCCAGATCTAAATTTAGGTGTTTTTCTCTGTTCATTGTTATATTCTAACCCTAGACACACTCAACACACACATTATCCCTATCTTGTCAATTACCACATACATCAGTCTTTCCAGGTTAATAACTGAACTACAATTTTCTCTGAGATCCAGTTCCTTATGTGTCTCCGTATAATCTCAGGAACAAAAAGTTCAATAAGTGAAAAAATCCTCTCCCCTAATCTACTACATATCACCAAGCCTTATCTTTCTTCACTGAAATTACTCTTCAGAACAGTTGTTGAGGCAACAAAAGTTGAATCATACTTATTTTCACTCACTTTCTTTGTCAACTTTTTACATGAATAAATTAACTTTTTCAAAATTTTTGTTTACTGAAGCAGAATTTACATACCAAGATGTACATAGTTTAATTGTACAGTTTGAGTTTGACAAATGTATGCTCCAATAAAATTACCAATCCGATCAAGGCACACAATATTTCATCACAACAAAAAGCTTCTTCATGCTCCTTTCCAATCAATTTCCTCTGGCCAGAGATCAATTGCTGCCATTATTTCCCAAGCCAACATCTATGTATCTATGTATCTAGCTTTCTAGCTATTTAGCTATCTATCAATCTATAATTTTAATTTTTTTAAGTAATTACTTTACTTTTCTAAGTAGGCTTATCTTCTCTTCTGTAGCTCTTCTGAAATAATATTTAAACCTGATGTCTGTGAAGTATCTTTAAACACATTGTGAAACTATATGGAAATATATTCTGAAACTACCTTGCATACTGAACTAAATACCTTCATGGAGACCTGCTTCTTCATCTTCCATGTCAATTTCTTGGTGACTTAGTGTCATTGCTCTCTGCAAATCTTTCTTTCTTCATTGAGTGCTCTTGATTCATCGATTCTTACTACGATTCACTCAATCTCTGATTTTTTTAGCTGTGCTAATTCTTCTCTGATAAGTTTAGATCAGCGCTTCTGTTGGACCCTGATTATCTGGAGGAGTTCATCAACTTCACAATCTGGAAGATCGCCCTGAACAACAAATATAGAATAGCTCCCTATTGTAAGCAAACCAAGCAAAGTGCAAGGTATTTGTTTCATGGTAATTCTGTACTAAATCAGGAACTAAATCATGTCATTATCATCATCAAATATTTCCCTTGGATTTTGACATATCCAATATATATTTTTTCAGTCTTTCATTATATAGGAGCTTCAGATAGAAAGAATATATTTTATTAATCTCTAACTATAAACCAATGTTCTTTATAATTGCCTATAAATGGCCTTTCATTTATAAGATCAAGCCTGAGCCTCTGATCAAGACAGTGTTTGATACTTTAGATTTGAATAGGATTAGTTCAAATTCTAAACTTTCAAGGCATTGCTTATAACTCTTTAAGGAATTTTCTAGCACAAGAAGAAATCTTAACTTCTAAAGAAATTTCAGTTGTTCAGCTTTCACTAAAGTCTGTACTCTACCATAGAGGTCTTTTTACTGGGCCTCAATTCTGGTTGCTAGAAATCCTAGTGCAGCGTCAGGCTTAATTGATTCTAGGACTCAATGACATTATACAGGACTTAGGTCCTTTCTTTCTTTCTTTTTGCTTGCTCATCCTTTGTGTGGCTTCATCCTCAGCCGATTGCAGGATGGCTGCAGCTGTTTCAGGCATTACATCCAGATACACATAGGAAAAAGAAAGATCATCACTATCTGCACTCTAAGGAACAATTTATCATTTTTTTAATGGAAGTATTGCAATAATCTACTAACAAGTTTCTACCTGTGTAATCCTGTCTTCTCTTCCAAACCAATAACTGTCACTGAAATAGTTATAATTAAATTGCTAACATGTAGATATTTCAATCTCATTCAAATGCTTATAGCGTTAAATATCTTCCTGTTACATGTTCCAAATTTTTAAAAAGTGTAGAGATAACTTTACAACATGCCTCCTGTCAATCACCCAGAGTTCTCAGGAAACACCCTTTCTCCTTGATCACTATTTCCAGGAGCCTAGTTTGTTTGTTTGCCGCAAACTCCTTCCTGTTTTATTGTGTTCTTACATGCTAAGCTTAATTGTTGCAATATTTTTTTCTCCTTCCCCTTAATATTTTTCTTCTAATTAGCAACTTTTTTCCATCAATTTTCAGGAAATTACCCCAGGTTAAGTCAGTCATCTATATTTCATGCTCTCACTGTACACTCTGCTTTTGCTTTGAGGAACTTATATATAAGTTATATATAAATATATATATTATATATAAATGAATAATTATTTTTATAATTTCTATCCTTTAAAAGTACCTCTGTTTCCTCATAGATTCTAAGCTTCTTGAGGGTAAATGCTATTTGTCTCTCTTGTTCTGCTGTGTTCTCAGAAAATCTGAGAACATACCTCATTGAAAATAGAAGTAATAACAGTCAAAGGTAATTTACATTTTATATAGAAATAAAACGTAACTGCTTTTTCGCAACGGGTTTGCCGCCAGAACACAGGTGTCGTGAAAACTACCCCTAAATGCCAAAATGGGAAAGGAAAAGACTCATATCAACATTGTCGTCATTGGACACGTAGATTCAGGCAAGTCCACCACTACTGGCCATCTGATCTACAAATGCGGTGGCATCGACAAAAGAACCACTGAAAAATTTGAGAAGGAGGCTGCTGAGATGGGAAAGGGCTCCTTCAAGTATGCCTGGGTCTTGGATAAACTGAAAGCTGAGCGGGAACGTGGTATCACCATTGATAGCTCCTTGTGGAAATTTGAGACCAGCAAGTATTATGTGACTATCATTGATGCCCCAGGACACAGAGACTTCATCAAAAACATGATTACAGGGACATCTCAGGCTGACTGTGCTGTCCTGATTGTTGCTGCTGGTGTTGGTGAATTTGAAGCTGGTATCTCCAAGAATGGGCAGACCCGAGAGCATGCTCTTCTGGCTTACACACTGGGTGTGAAACAACTAATTGTTGGTGTTAACAAAATGGATTCCACTGAGCTACCCTATAGCCAGAAGAGATACGAGGAAATTGTTAAGGAAGTCAGCACTTACATTAAGAAAATTGGCTACAACCAGTAGCCACAGTAGCATTTGTGCCAATTTCTGGTTGGAATGGTGACAACATGCTGGAGCCAAGTGCTAACATGCCTTGGTTCAAGGGATGAAAGGTCACTCGTAAGGATGGCAATGCCAGTGGAACCATGCTGCTTGAGGCTCTGGACTGCATCCTACTACCAACTCGTCCAACTGACAAGCCCTTGCGCCTGCCTCTCCAGGATGTCTACAAAATTGGTGGTATTGGTACTGTTCCTGTTGGCTGAGTGGAGACTGGTGTTCTCAAACCCGGTATGGTGGTCACCTTTGCTCCAGTCAACGTTACAACTGAAATAAAATCTGTCGAAATGCACCATGAAGCTTTGAGTGAAGCTCTTCCTGGGGACAATGTGGGCTTCAATGTCAAGAATGTGTCTGTCAAGGATGTTCGTCATGGCAGCGTTGCTGGTGACAGCATAAACGACCCACCAATGGAAGCAGCTGGCTTCACTGCTCAGGTGATTATCCTGAACCATCCACGCCAAATAAGTGCTGGCTATGCCCCTGTGTTGGATTGCCACATGGCTCACATTGCATGCAAGTTTGCTGAGCCAAAGGAAAAGATTGATCGCCGTTCTGGTAAAAAACTGGAAGATGGCCCTAAATTCTTGAAGTCTGGTGATGCTGCCATTGTTGATATGGTGCCTGGCAAGCCTATGTGTGTTGAGAGCTTCTCAAACTATCCACCTTTGGGTCGCTTTGCTGTTCATGATATGAGGCAGACAGTTGCGGTGGGTGTCATCAAAGCAGTGGACAAGAAGGCTGCTGGAGCTGGCAAGGTCACCAAGTCTGCCCAGAAAGCTCAGAAGGCTAAATGAATATTATTCCTAATACCTGCCACCCCACTCTTAATCAGTGGTGGAAGAACGGTCTCAGAACTGTTTGTTTCAATTGGCCATTTAAGTTTAGTAGTAAAAGACTGGTTAATGATAACAATGCATCGTAAAACCTTCAGAAGGAAAGGAGAATGTTTTGTGGACCACTTTGGTTTTCTTTTTTGCGTGTGGCAGTTTTAAGTTATTAGTTTTTAAAATCAGTACTTTTTAATGGAAATAACTTGACCAAAAAATGTGTCACAGAATTTTGAGACCCATTAAAAAAGTTTAATGAGAAAAAAAAAAAAAAGAAATAAAACGTAACTGAGAAAACTAATGTACTTTCTTGTTTTTGATAGCAAGGTTGTTTTTACATTTCTTCATTATTTTATCATTTAGATTAAAATTATATTTCTTAAAACCTTGAATATATATACTTTGTAATTTCCTCTGATGCATTTATCATTTATGTGTAAAAAACACATATGATGAAACTTGAATCAATTGGGAATGAGATTCTTTCTGGTAAAATAATGGACCACCAGAGTTAAGGAGAACAAGTATTAGCAAAACAGCCATTGGACTGATGGTACATTGGGGCTTTGTGCGGATTATGAAAAAAAAAGAGTCCAGTTCTAGGGTATGGGAATAATACAAGTATAATTAGAATGAGGTTCAGACCGATAGACAGTGAAATGGCCAGGGAGGGGGAAGAATAGTTTTAGAGGTGAATTTTAGTGATGAAACAATTCTAGATGATAATAGGATGATAGGGTCTATTATTCTATCATAGATATGTAGACTGGAAGGAAATGAAGTTAATTGGCCAAATGGCCTGTACATACACACACATGCACATCTATATACACAATGTGTGTGTAACTTAAAGTGTATGTGTGTGTGTGTGCATGTGTGTATACCATATGGGATAGACTAAGAACATACCAAAAAGCCAGTTCCTTAAAAGAATATTGGTGATTGACCAATCTAACTATCTGGGATCATTTGGAATTCTGTTCTACTGTTAGGGCAACAGTCTCTTCCACAACTACCAAAGTGTTCATTGTATGTAAAAAGAACAACTCTCTGGAAAATCTCTCTTTCACCATTTAAAAGTAAGAAAAAACGTATACTTCAGTGTTTTGGGATTTGTAGTTGAGAATACTACTTTTGTGTTAGAATACTCTTCCTCTCCAGTGACATATTTCTCCAGAAAGCACCAAGCGAGTGAGTTCGTATGTTCAAGTGGAATGGTCTTACCCAGCTAATTGTCACTGTTTTGACCTTGCTGTGTTAAGATGTGAGCTGTCACCATAGCAGAAAAGAAAATTGGAAAAATATATTGCACTTTAGAGGTCAGAGTAGAAAGGTTTGGGCTAGCAGAAAGTGAAGTTTACTAGGACCAGATTAAATAATATAAGAGGAGTAGGGTAATAAACATCTTTGTGGTAACGAATCATCTGGAAATTTTGGGATTCTGGTTATAAAAAAGTAAACAGGAATGTGAAGAATCAGCGTTTTAAATCTCAAAGGTAGAAGTTTTTAATTAGTAAAAATGAAAGTCTCAGCTTTTAATACAAATTTTATTTATGTATTTGTTTGTTTTAAGGATGGGGTCTTGTCTTATTTTGTCACCCAGGCTGGAGTGCCGGGCGAGCTCATAGCTCACTGCAGTCTTGAACTCCTGGGCCCCAGGTTTCATAAACACTTCAGGTTTCAGATCACCTCTTGAAAAGGACGACTATCCTTAAAATCCGGTGCTTTAAGTACTCAGATATAATCAATGAGCTCTAATTAAATACATTTCTCACTTTAAACTGGTGCCTTGTATCATTTTGATAAATAAACCCAAATTAAGTAGCTCCAATTATGAATCTCTCTAGTCCTCTCTCTCTCTCTGTCTCTCTCCCTGTCTCACACACACACACACACACACACACACACACACACACCCCACAGTTACCACTCTTACAATCTTAAACTTTTACTTTTGTTCATGAACTGTCATATATGCTTCTGTAAAAGTAGAATAGAAAGGGTTGTAGCTGAAGAATTGTCACTAATACCGTATTGAGCTCATGGAAAGGGTTTTTTACTGTAGAAAGCAAATCAGATCTAGAGAACCAGATGTCTTTGATTCAAATTTTACCTCTGTTACTAAATAGTTACAAATCAGTTATCATACACAAAACTTCACTGATAGATTAAGGTTCCTCTTTTGTGAAATATTGATGTTATTTTCAAACTGTTAGTACTGTTGCTAGGACTGAATGATAAAACATGTAAAACTGAACAGTGCCTTGCATATGTTCATATTCAATGAATATTAACTCGTGTTTTGTTGTCCTTGTGTGCTGAAAAAAATGGAGATCTACTTTCATTATTTTCAATGACATGAAGGGAGGTTACATAAAAATTAGAGAGGTTAAAGAGTGAAGAAATTACTTTAGCTATTTTCAGCTTGATTTTCATAGCCATATAAGGGACAGAGACAGATGTTGTCTTCCAGTTCTAAGATTCTATTATTCCATAAATAAGTTTACCTATAAGTAAGATTTAAAAAATCATAATAGACATATTTCTAATCAATAATTAGAAATTATTGATTAAATTAATCAGTAATTTAATCTATTGTCCAGGATACGATACACTCATTCAAAACAAAACAAAACCCAACACAAACCTAAAGCAAAACAGACACACATGTCATTTCCAGAATCATGTGGATAACTATTTTAATCATCATTTTTATCTTTTACAGGTATAATAAATCCCATAGTATTATAGCAAGTTGTAACACTTGGGAAAATACAGAGTTTTTTAATGTATTTCCCAGACATGAGAACACCTTACTTTTATACCTTGCATGTTAAGGAAGTCCCGAGGCATGCTCAAATCTTTCATCAACAATTAAGGTCAAGTAGGTTAATATTTTCCCAGTACTATTTTAGATTCCTTCTCTCCAAGCTATGTACCAACAGCCATTAATCAATATGTTTTTCTTTTTCTTTTTATACATAATAGTTAAACATTCATCACCAATTTGTCGGTAAGATGACTGTTATTGCCCTTAAGCTATGTCTCTGGTTTGCTCTTTTAAAGCTATTTTAAAATACATTCTTGGCAATATTTTCATTTCCTTGGGATATAGTTTAGGTATGCCTTTATTAAACATTAATGAGTCATAATCATACACACAAATACACACACATATATATATAATTTTAAATGTGTGCTGTGAAAAAATCTTATCTAATAAATGACTATCTAATAATAAATTTTAATAAATACATATTTTAAATAATCACTATTTGATAAATATAAACAAATAAAGTAATTGTGCATCCATTTATACTGTCTTTCATATAGTAATTGATTTTTTCAGATCCCCTACAGCAGTGCTGCTCACACTTTTATAGATTATGGCATGCAGAGAAAATCACTACAATTCTTTATCCTGGCTGCAGAAATTGTCTACATGTGGTTTCTCTGCTCACCACAACCTACACACATGCACAACACTGGGGCAGTCTAAGGACAGAATCACCCAGCTTGGCACTGCCTCCATTCAGTGGCTAAGCAGTCCCCCAGGAGATCGGGGCATTGCCCTGCCATTATGGTAACCCCAAGCATGAGTGTGCAATACCAGGGCCCTAACAACTGGCCCAGAACACCTGCTACCAGTGCCTAGGTATGCTGTCAAGAAGCCCGGGGATCTTCACACCCAGCCACCACTGCTGGCATCTGTGAACTTCTCCTGGGTGCCTGAGGATGGGGCAACCAGCCTGCAACTACCACTACTGCCAGCATCTACCTGCATGCACCAACTGGGGGCCTGGGACTCACTCACCATTCCCATTTTAGTTGTAATTAATATAAGTATGTGCCTCTTGGAAGCCCAAGGGTAATACAATTGAGAGATCCAACAATGAACTATATCAAACAGAAGAAAAATCTCAGAATGTAAACATGTCTTTTGAAATAACCCAGCCATACCAAAATAAATAAATAGAAAAGACAAAAGAAGAAAACCCTATATGACATAAGGGACAATATAAAGTCACCAAATATTCAATATTTTCATGTTCTAGAAGGTGAAGAGAAGACCAAAGGCATATAAAACCTATCTAATGAAATATTAGCAAAAAAACTTGCCAAGTCTAGAATACAGTTACACATTCAGATACAGGAAGACCAAGAATCCTAAGTGTATATAATCCAAAAACTTATCCTCCAAGGCACGTGTATTAGTCAGGGTTCTCTAGAAGAACAGAATTAATGGACTCTATATAGGACAGTTTATTAAGTATTAACTCACATGATCACAAGGTCCCACAATAGGCCACCTGCAGGCTGGGGAACAAAAGAGCCAGTCTGAGTTCCAAAACTGAAGAACTTGGAGTCCATTATTCAAGGGCAGGAAGCATCCAGCACAGGAGAAAGATATAGGCTGGGAGGCTAGACCAGTCTCACTTTTCACATTTTTCTGCCTGCTTATATTCTAGCAGTGCTGGCAACTATGATTAGATTGTGCCTAACTATGTTAAGGGTTGGTCTGTCTTTCCCAGCCCACTGACTCAAATGTTAATCTCCTTTGGCAACACCCTCACAGATACACCTAAGATCAATATTTTGTATCCTTCAATCCAATCAAGTTGACACTCAGCATTAACCATCACAGCACATTAGACTAAAATTGTCAAAAGTCATAGAAAAAAAGAATCATAAAATCAGCAAGAGAAAAAGGTCTAGTCACATGTAAGATAATTTAATCAAACTAAAAGTAGATTTCTTAGCTGCAAAATTATAGACTAGGGGAGAATGGAATGATATATCCGAAGTGCTGAAAGAAAAAAAAAACCTGCCAGTCAAAAATACTATACCCAACAAAGTTATCCTTCACAAATGAAGAAGAAAAAGTTTTTCCCAGACCAGAAAAAACTGAAGGATTTCACCCAATAGATCAACCCTACAAGATATACTTAAGGGAGTCCTACACCTGGAAGCAAAAGAAGGCTATCACTATCTACCATTATGAAAACACACAAAAGCATAAAACTTAGTGGTAGAACAAATACACAAATGAGAAAGAGGAAAGACTAAAAATGTTACCCCTACAGGAAACCACCAAACTTCAATGCAAATAGTAAGAGAGAAAGATACGAACATGAGATACACAAAACAATCAGAAAACAATTAACAAAAAGACAAAAATGAATCATCACGTATCAGTAATAACTTTGAGTGTAAATGAATTAAATTTTCCACTTAAAGATTAGACTGGCTGAATGGGTTAAAAAAATATGAACTAACTCTGTGCTACCTACTAGAGGCTCCCACCACTTGTAAAAACACATATAGTAGTAAAGTAAAAAGATGTAAAAAGAGATTTCATTCAAAAAGAAACTGAAAGTAAGCAGAAATAGCTATACTTACATTAGATAAACAGTCTTTAAGTAGAAAACAATAAATGGGCACAAAGATATATCTTATCTTATATAATGAAAATATATTCTTCACTAGAATAATTGTTGGGGACATTCATACCCCACTCTCAGCATTATACTGATTATCTAGATAGAAAAATTAACAAAGAAACATTGAATTTAAGCTGGACTTTAGACCAAATGGACCAAACAGACATTCACAAAATATTGTATGCAACAGCTGCAGAATACACATCCCTTTCATCAGCACAGTAAAAATTATCCAAAATAGCCCACATATTAAGCCACAAAATCAATCTTATCAAAATTTTAAATACTGACTTCATATCAATTATCTTCTCAGACCACAATAGAATAAAACCAGAAATCAACAACAAATGGAATTTTGAAAACTGTACAAATACATGGAAATTACACAACATACTCCTAAATAACCAGTAGGTCAAGAAAGAAATTTTTAAAATTCTTGAAATGAATGAACGTCAAAACACAACATGCCAAAACCCATGGGATTCAGTAAAGTTAGTAATAAAAGGGAGGCTTATAACAATAAACATCTACATCACAAAAGTAGAAAGATTCCAAATAAGCTAGTTGTTCTTTTCAAGGAACTAGAAAAGCAGAACAAAGCAAACCCAAAATTGGTAGAAGAAAATAAATAATACAAATCAGAGCAGAACATAAAAAATATATATTTAGAATAAAAAACAATAAAAAGGATCAATAAAACAGAAACTTGGTTTGTTGAAAATATAAAGAAAATCAATAAACCACTAACTAGTCTAACAAAAAAAAAAGAGAGAGAGAAGAACCAAAACAAAATCAGAAACAAACAAACTAAAACAATGAGACATTACAACGAATAGTACAGAAATACAAAGATCATCAGAAACTCCTGGAGAAAAATGAATAAATTCCTGGACACATACAATCAATCAAATTTGAATCAGGGAGAAATAGAAAACTTGAAAAGGGTAATAAGTTTAATAAGTTTGATGAAACTGAATCAAAGGTCTCCCAAGGAAGAAAAGTCTAGGACTGAATAGCTTCACTGCTGAATTCCACCAAATTTTCAATGAAGAACTATCACCAATTTTCCTGAAATAATTCCAAAAAAAATTGAAGAGGAGGGAATTCTCCCTAAAAAATTCTGCACAATCAGTATTACCCTGATATCAAAACCAGACACACACACACACACACACACACACACACACACACATACACACACTATAGACCAATATCCCTGACAAACATAGAGGGGAAAATCCTCAACAAAAATAGCAAACCTAATCTAATGGCACATTAAAAAAAAAAAAAATCATGATCAAGTGAGATGTATCTTGGGAATGCAAGAATGGTTCAATATACACAAATCAATAATGTAATATGTTACAGCAACAGAATGAAGAACAAAAACAATCTGATCATCATAACAGATGCAGAGAAAGCATTTGATAAAATTTAACATGGCTTCATTTTTAAAACTCTCAACAAACTAAGCGTAGAAGGAGAGTACTTCAACATAATAAAGGCCCTATGTGACAAACCCACAAATAACATCACATTGTATGGAGAAAAACTGAAAGCCAGGTGGAGGCAGGGCCAACTAGAAGCAGAGGTGATGGAGGCTCCCATAGAAAAGAACCAAAACAGCGTGTGAATCCTGCGCAGGCAACCGAGGTATCCAAATTTTGTCATCAAGACTGACTAGGCAGCTGGCGTGACCCACAGAGAGGAAGGAAGAGCACTGTGGTGTGGCAGTCCACCTGAGAGCCACATGGGGCCGGGGAGCCTCCACCCCAACCAAGGGAGGTAGTGACTGAGCATGCTTCCCAGTCTGGGAAACTGTGCTTTTCTCACGGAAATGTGCAACCCATGGATCGGAACATCCCACTCATGATCCTAGGCCACTGGGGCCTTGGGTCCCAACCATGGAGCTGCACAGATTCTCAACAGCTTCTCAGCTGGAATCTGCCTAAGCCTGCCAAGTTCCCGAGAGAGGGGCAGCCATCACCACTGCTTCTGCTTGCGGTTTAAGCTGTCTCAGCTCCTTGTGGGAGGGGCGGCAGCCATCACTTATAGCTCCAGGCCGCGCTTTTCTCCTGCTGGAGCCCAGGGAAGTTAGTCGGCTTGGTCCTAAAGAGGTATTCGCCACAGCCTAGCACACTGGCTGTGGCAGATGGCAGCCAGACTGCCCCTTCAGGACAGATCCTGAATCATCCCTCCTCATTGGGTGGGGCTTCCCTGCAGGAACTCCAACAACTCCAACCAGGGCTCAGGGACAGAACTCTGATCTTCCTGGCCCTGAGCCCCTAGGGGTGGGGGGCCATACTCTCTGAAGACTAGCAAACTCTTTCCTCCTGCTGGCTCTGAGGAATCTGGGCAGCACAGAAAAGTGGATTTTCCCCCAGTTCAGCACACCCCCTCCACCAAGGAACAGGCAAAATGCTTCATTAAACAGATCCTGCTTCCGGTACCACCCAACTGGGTGAGAGCCCCCAACAGGGGTCGTCAGACACCCAAAGAGGAGAATTCCTACTGGCATCAGGTCAGTGCCCCTTGAGGTCAGAGATCCTAGAGGAAGGAATAGGCACCCATCTTTGCTGTTCTGCAGTCTCCTGGAGTGACATCTCCAGGCATGGGAGAGAACCAGATGAATAGGACTTGAAGTGAACTCTCAACAAACCACAGCAGCCTTACAGAAGAGAGACCTAACTATTGAAAGAAAAACAAACAAACAGAAAGCAACAACAACAGAATCAACAAAAACAGTTCCCACGAAAACCTCACTCAAGGGTCACCAACCTCAAAGATCAAAACTAGACAAACTCATGAAGATGAGAAAGAACCAACAACAACAACAACAAAACTGAAAACCCAAAAGACCAGAGTGACTCTTCTCCTCCAAAAGATCACAACACCTCTCCAGCAACAGCACAGAACTGGATGGAGTATGAGATGGACAAATTGACAGAAGTAGACTTCAGAAGATGGGTAATAACAAACTTCACTGAGGTAAAGGAGCATGTTCTAACCTGATGAAAAGATCCATAATAAAAGGCTACAGGAGCTGATAACTAGAATAACTCATTTAGACAGGAACATAAATAACCTGATGGAGCTGAGAAACACAGCACGAGAACTTCGTGAAGCATACACAAGTATCAATAGTCAAATTGATCAAGTGAAAAAAAAAGGATATTAGAGTGAAGACTATCTTGCTGAAATAAGGCAGACAGACAAATTAGAGGAAAAAAGCATTAAAATAAATGAACAAAACATCTGAGAACTATGGGACCATGTAAAAATACAGAACTTATGACTGACTGGAGTACCCGAAAGTGACGGGGAGAATGGAACCAAGCTGGAAAACACAATTCATAATATTATCCAGGAAAACTTCCCAAACCTAGCAGGACAGTCCAACATTCAAATTCAGGAAATACAGAGAACACCAATGAGATACTCCAAAAGAAGATAAACCCTAAGACACATAATCTTTAGATTCTCCAAGGTCAAAATGAAGGAAGAAATGCTAAGGGTAGCCAGAGAGAAGGGTCAGGTCACCTACAAAGAGAAGTTCATCAGACTAACAGCAGATCTCTCAGAAGGAACCCTATGAGCCAGAATAGAGTGACAGTCAATATTCAACATTCTTAAATAAAAGAATGTTCAACTGAGAATTTCATATTTGGTCAAACTGAGCTTCATAAATGAAGGATAAATAATTTTTTTTTCAAAAAAGCAAATGCTGAGGGAATTCATCATCACCAGGTCTGCCTTGCAAGAGCTCCTGAAGGGAGCACTAAATGTGGAAAGGAAAAACCAGTACCAAAATATCAAGACCAATAACATAATGAAGAAACTACATCAACTAGTGTGCAAAACAACCAGCTAGCATCATGATGACAGGATCAAATATATACACAAAACAATATTAACCTTAAATGTAAATGGGCTAAATGCCCCCCAAAAAAGACACAGACAGGAAAATTGGATATGGTCAAGACCCATCAGTGTGCTATATTCAAGAGACTCATCTTATATGCAAAACCACATATAGGTGCAAAATAAAGAGACAAAGGAAAATTAACCAAACAAATGGACAGCAGAAAAAACCAGGGGTTTCAATCCTAGTCTCTGACAAAACAGACTTTAAACCATAAAAGATAAAAAAAAAGACAAAGAGGGACATTACATAATGATAAAGGGTTCAATTCAACAAGAAGAGCTAACTTTTCTAAATATATATGCACCCAATACAGGAGCACTCAGATTCATAAAACAAGTTCTTAGAGACCTACAGAGACTTAAACTCCCACACAATAATACTGGGAGACTTTAACATCCCACTGTCAATATTAGACAGATCAATGAGATAGAAAATTAACACAAATATTCAGGACTTGAACACAGCTCTGAATCAAGTGAATCTAATAGATATCTACAGAACTCAACACCCCAAATCAACAAAATACATATTCTTCTCAGTGCCAATGACACCTAAAATTACCCACATAATTGGAAGTGAAACACTCCTCAGCAAATGCAAAAGAGCTGAAATCATAACAGTCTCTCAGATCACAGTGCATCAAATTACAACTCAAGATTAAGAAATTCTCTCAAAACCACAGAACTACATGGAAATTGAACAACTTGCTCCTGAGTGACTCCTGGGTAAATAACAAAATTAAAGCAGAAATCAAGATGTTCTTTGAAACCAAGAAGAACAAAGAGACAATGTACCAAAATCTCTAGGATGCAGCTAAAGCAGTGTTAAGAGGGACATTTATAGCACTAAGTGCCCACCTCAGAAAGCTAGAAAGATCTCAAATCAACATCCTAACATCACAATTAAAAGAACTAGAGAAGCAAGAGCAAACAAATCCAAAAGCTAGCAGAAGACAAGAAATAACTAAGATCAGAGCAGAACTGAAGGAGATGGAGACACATAAACCCTCCAAAAAATTAACGAACCTAGGAGAAGGTTTATTGAAAAAATTAACAAAATAGATAGACCACTAGCTAGACTAATAAAGTAGAAAAGAGAGAAGAATCAAATGGACACAATAAAAAATGATAAAGGGGATATTACCACTGACCCCACAGAAATATAATCTACCATCAGAGAATACTATAAACACCTCTCTGCAAATAAATTAGGAAATATAGAAGAAATGGATAAATTCCTGGACACATACAGCCTCCCAAGACTAAGCCAGGAAGAAGTTGAATCCCTGAATAGACCAATACTAGGTTCTGAAATTGAGGCAGTAATAAATAGGCTACCAACAAAAAAAGTCCAGGACCAAACACATTCACAGCTGAATTCTACCAGCGAAACAAAAAGGAGCTGGTAGCACTCCTTATAAAAGCATTGCAAACAACTGAAAAGAAGGGACTTCTCCGTAACTCATTTTATGAGGCCTGCATCATTCTGATACCAAAACCTGGCAGAGACACAACCAAAAAAGAAAACTTCAGGCCAATATCCCTGATGTACATCGATGTGAAAATCCTCTATAAAATACTGGCGAACTGAATCCAGCAACACACCCAAAAGTTTATCCACCACAAAATAGTCAACTTTATACCTGGGATGCAAGCCTGGTTCAACATATGCAAATCAATAAATGTAATCCATCACATAAAAAGAACCAATGACAAAAACCACAAGACTATCTCAATAGATGCAGAAAGGGCATTCAATAAAATTCAACATCACTTCATGTTAAAAACTCTCAATAAACTAGGTATTGATGAAACATATCTCGAAATAATAAGAGCTATTTATGACAAGCCCACAACCAATACAATACTGAGTGATCAAAAGCTGGGAGCATTCCCTTTGAAAACTGACACAAGACAAGGATGCCCTCTCTCTCCACTTCTATTCAACATTGTATTGGAAGTTCTGGCCAGGGTGATCAGGCAAAAGAAAAAAATAAAGTGTATTCAAGTAGGAAGAGAGTAAGTCAAATTGTTTCTGTTTCCAGATGACATGGTCCTATATTTAGAAAACCGTATTGTCCCAGCCCCAAAACTCTTTAAGCTGATAAGCAGCTCAGCAAAGTCTCAGGATACAAAATCAATGTGCAAAAATCACAAGCATTCCTATACGCCCACAACAGACAAGTAGAGAGAGTCAAATTGTGAATGAACTCCCACTTGCAATTGCTACAAAGAGAATAAAATACATAGGAATACAGCTAACAAGGGATGAGAAGGACCTCTTCAAGGCGTACTACAAACCACTGCTCAAGGAAAAAGAGAGGACACAAACAAATGGAAAAACATTTCATCCACATGGATAGGAAGAATCAATATTGTGAAAATGGCCATACTGGCCAAAGTAATTTATAGAGTCAATGCTATTCCATTGAGTTACCATTGACATTCTTCACCAAATTAGAAAAAAAAAAAAAAAGAAGAATTATTTTAAAATTAATGTGGAACCAAAAAAAAAAAAAAAAAAAAAGCCTAAATAGCCAAGACAATCCTAAGAAAAAAGGACAAAGCTGGAGGAATCACACTACCTGACTTCAAACTATACCACAAGTCTACAGTAATGAAAACAGCATGGTAAAGGTACCAAAACATATATATAGAAAAATGGAATAGAATAGAGACCTCAGAAATATCACCACACATCTACTATCATCTGATTTCAATAAATCTGACAAAAACAAGCAATGGGGAAAGGATTCCCTACTTAATAAACAGTGCTGGAAAAACTGGCTAGCCATATGCAGCATAGCCATATGTTAAAACTGGACCCCTTTCTTACACCTTATACAAAAATAAACTCATGATGGATTAAAGACTTAAACGTAAAACCCCAAACTATAAAAACAATAGAAGAAAACCTAGGCAAGACCATTCAGGACATAGGCATGGGCAAAGATTTTATTATGAAATCGCCAAAAGCAATTAGAATAAAAACTAACATTGACAAATGGGACCTAATTAAACTAAAGAGCAAAAGAAACTACTCTCAGAGTGAACAGGCAACCTACAAAATGAGAGAATATTTTTGCTATTTACCCATCTGACAAAGGTCTAATATCCAGAATCTACAAGGAACTTAAACAAATTTACAAGAAAAAAAACAACCCCACCAATAAGTAGGCAAAGGACATGAACAGACACTTCTCAAAAGAAGACATTTATGCAGCCAACACACATATGAAAAAAGAAAAAAAAACTCAACATCACTGATCATTAGAGAAATGCAAATCAAAACCATGGTAAGATATCATCTCATGCCACTTCAGAATGGTGATTATTAAAAAGTCAAGAAACAACAGATGCCTGTGAGGCTGTGGGAAAATAGGAAGGTTTTTATACTGTTGGAGGAAATGTAAATTAGTTCAACCACTGTGGAAGACAGTGTGGCAATTCCTCAAGGATCTAGAACCAGAGCTACGATTTGACCTGGCAAAGGACATGAACATAAAACACACAGAGAATGCCCAGATTTCCCATATATAAAGGATGTGAATTGGTACCAAATACAATTGCTACGAAACTTCATACACATTAGATTGGCAATTATTTAAGTCTTACAATACAAAATTTTGACAAGTTGTAGAACAATGGGAATTTTTATACAATATTCTAGTAAGTATAAATTTGTATAACCACTTATAAGTGTAATTTTGAATGTGATAGTAAAACGAACATTTACATATCCCATGACCCAATAATTATATTTTCATTTTCTAATCTGAAGGAATTTTGCCCATGTGCCCAAGGAGACAAATTTTGTTGTAGTATAATCCATATAATAAAACCTTTGAAAAAATATGTATCCCTAATAAAAATGGTTAAAATTATACATATGTAGATACAAATATAATTAACAAATATAAAAATTAAATATGGAGTGTAAATTAAGTAAAGCTACATGCATTAGCATACATAAATCTGAAAAATATTGTGTAAGGGAAAACAAATCATAACCTGTTACAGAAGACCACTGTTTATATAACAAATTTTAAAATAATACCCAATGTTTGTGGATAGGTCCACATGAAGTAAAAGGGTAAAACATGCACTGAGATGATTATTACCTATTTCATGAAAATAGTTGTACCTGGAAAAGCTAAATTATGGCACAGACAAAGAAAATTGATGCAAACAAAAGGCACAATGGTGCCAGAGAAATCAATTTGGGGAGACATTTTTTAAAGTAAATTTAAAAACATTTCCAACTCAGTAGTTACATATCAGATGATGGAGACTGTTGATTTGTTCCAATTAGGATAACATATCTGAAACACAGATGAAATTGGATTCATCACATGATTCAGTTTTCAATTATCAATACCATTCTCCATGCATCATGTTTCCTTTGAGTATTAATATGGTAGCTAATTATGGATGTAATAACAATTACTATGCTTGTGAGTTTCAAGGCTTTGGTCATGATCCCAGTCTCTCTGATTCTCTAACAAAACATGCCTTATCTTCAGAGTAATTCTTACAAGGAGGGAATGATCTAGAGGTTTCCACTTGAATCTTTTTATCCTGATCACACTCTTAGAAAAGAGTCATGGAAGCAGGGTGAATATGTCATTTATTCTAAATGTATACCAACTATAATGGTTATTAAGGCAATAACCACAGGATAGGTTCATTGCCTCTTCTATCCCACTGAAACCAACGTGAGACAAGGTTGTACCACAACTATATTTACTACCCAAATTTCATAAGCCCCCCTCTCATGAGTACATCACCATGGCAGTCTCTGTAAGCATCCCCTAAATTTTGCTTATTTCTTTTATATTGCATAGTTACTCTGATAAAGAGCACAGCTCCCTTTGCGCATAAAAAGAAGAAACATTTACAGAGTAGCCGGTATGATGTTAGTAAGGTCATTTCTCAATTGTGACTTGCCTCCCCTTCCTTCAAAGGGATCTTAATACTGTAAGAGCTCACGACATTCTTTTGTTCAAGTTGAAATCAGTAAACCCATTACAGTGGTAACATCTCCTACCCTCATTCCCAGACTAAAGGGTGGATGAACCTGCTTTCCTGTCATGGAAGATTCTTTCAGGGATGCTTGTACTCTCTTTTCCAGTGTATTTTCTAGGGTTTATTAAAGAAAATTTTCTCTCAGCTTTCCAGAGAAAACACTGAAATCACAGATAACAGAGTATTCATAGTAAATTCAGTGTAACATTCTCATGTTCAAAAGTTTGCAAATGCATTTTTCAATTGAGGCTTCCTAAGGCTTCCAACATTGTGGTGGCCCATATAAAAAATGATAATACTGGCTGCCATGCTGGACTTCCAGCCACCCTGTCTCACCTTCACACTTTTACACTGTGGTCTGAGTGGATGAATATCACCACACACGTGGATTCTAATAGGAGAAAATGTGTTCTACACTAAACAACAACCAAATAACTTTTTCCTCTGAAATTTATTTTCATTATAGGCCACCCTGGGTGTAGATTTGGCCAATCAGCCAAACACATAATGAGATCACACATAGATTAATTAGTAGTCCCTGGGAAGTACATGAGTAGTAATAAATTCAGTCTGAACTACTACTTTATATCATCCACTTTTGTCTAGTAAACTCTAAATTCACTTCCTGTATATACTCTTCAGCTCGAGAGTGACTTAAGTTAGGAAAATCTGTTTCTCCTCTTCAGAATTAACTATGCTTCATAGTTTGTCCCTGGGCCGTGCACGGATCTGACTCCAAGTTATAGATCTGGAGTTAGTGATAGGTGGTAGTGGTGGGGCATTAAGGAAGTTGGTATCCTCTTACAAGATTATTGACTTAGATGGTTGTTATATGGTCTTCTAGGAAGACAAGACTGGCATCCTCAGACAGGTGAGAAAAGGCCACTTTTGTCCCTAATGGAAGCTCAAGGGAGTCTGGGAATATGGAATACCTTGAGGTTTTCCAATTCTTCCAAGCATCATGGTTTTAGTTCTGTGGGTTCCAATGTTTCTTATTCATTTTCCACTTGTCACATAATGAAATAGAAGATGCTGAAAATTAAACTCCATGCAGAGAGACACAAATTCTCCTAATTATAGTTTCAGTATCTCTAAAAGAAGTAATGAATTACATCCCAGAATATTTAAAAAAAAATAAAAAAAAAAAATAAAGCCCCTCCATTGTTCTACAACCACATTAAGCTAAAAGACTAAAACCCTGAGGACAGGCCAGGTGCTATGGGTCATGTCTGTAACCCCAGCACTTTGGGAGGCTGAGGCTGGTTGATCACCTGAGGTCAGGAGTTCAAGACTAGCTTGGCTAACATAGCGAGACCCCATCTCTACTAAAAATACAAAAAAAAAAAAAATTAGCTGGGTGTGGTGGTGTGCTCCTGTAATCCCAGCTAGTTGGGTGACTGAGGCAGGAGAATTGCTTGAACCCGGGAGGCAGAGGTTGCAGTGAGCCGAGATCACACCACTGCACTCCAGCCTGAGTAACAGAGTGAGACTCTGTCTCAAAAAAAAAAAAAAAAAAAAAAATCATGAAGCCAGTAATTTCCTCATATAATTTGTCCATTGTAGATAGCAGTGCAAACACCCCCACCATGGCCCGTTTTAACCCACCAATATGACAAGGTAGAGATGAGATATGCAAAATAAGCCCTCATCAGCTGATGTGAGCTGGCTTTCAGCACACCACTGAGTGATTTCCAAAACCACACTGCTCAACTGGCAAGGTCAGAGAGCCACAGTCAAGAACCTTAAGAATCACAAGGGTTCTGCCAAAGCTACCACTCCAAAAGCTTACTGTCTCCACCTCGAAACATGCCAGCAAAATGACTGCCTTGTGTTCAGCTTCTTTCCTACATCAGAACACTAGCTACAGAAAAGTCAGGAAAACACGGTGTCAGCTGTTTCACTGCTTCATTACAAGAAGTCATGCTTGAAAGGATTTAGAATGATGGTGGAACTAACCAATACAAATTATATGTCGCACCCATGTGACCCATATAGAAAATTAGACTGTTTTAAATAAGATATTACACAGTGAAGAAAAAAACTCTGTGCATGTTTCTAGAAGTATAGATTGAATGTGTTGGAAAGTACTACAGAATATACACTGAATTGTTAACTAAGGTTAATTGGCTTTAAAAAGACTCGAGCAGATGAAAGAAGAGAGGAACTCTTTAAAAAATAAAAAAAAAAATAACAGAGAAAAGAAAACTAAATGCATTAACATGTGTGAAACCATGTGATACTATGTATACCTATTTATGTGCACAAGGGACTAGAAAATATTGAGTTATGTCTCTATCTACTAACCTATAGAGATATCCATTAAAAATGGATAAGATTAAAAGGTAGGATACTATATATAGTATAATTCCACTTAGGAAATAAATCAACAGCAAAACTCCCACTTAAGTGTATATAGGTTGAGTATGTTTGTATGAGCAATGGAGAAGGTGTGACCTTTAACTAGACCTTTATCATTAGCTGAATTGTGTGTTTTATTTATTCTACAGTAATATATTGTTATAGTTCAAAATTATTAGATATAGATAATTTGAAATTCAAAAGTTTCTGTTATGTTATTCCATCTCCATGATCAATTGAACTACATAAATAAAAGTTATTAGTTGTTTTCAAAAATTAACATTGCTTGACTATTTTGCAAATAAAATTTTAATAGTACACACATTTTTTAAAAAATCTCTTCTTTGAGCCACCATATAGAAGAAATAAATTATAAATTCTAGGAAGAAACAAATGTAAGAAATTGCATAGAGGGTTTTGATTAGGTAGTGAGTGAACATTATTGGGGTAAGAGAGGTCAACAGCTTCTATTTAAATGCGTAAAATATGTTCAGCAAATGGCACAATTGTAAAAAAAAAAGTTACTTTGTAGGAAAAAATAGTTACATCAGGGATCTTTTCTTTAACTTATTATTTATTGTATTACACTGTATCGTCACTCTATTCAGTATTCTAAGTATTGATGAGAGTGTTTTATTCTGGAAGAATGTGATCCTGCTGAGATTTTTGAATAAGGAGATAAATAAAATGTTTATAAAATATATCAGATCCTCATTTCCATTATTTAGAGGAGCTATAGTTGTTAACAAGGGAGTCCATTGTGTTCTTATCTGCCCTTCCTACCACGGTATGGGCAAGATGTCAACTTTTTCCCTAAACCCTTTCTTCTCACCTCTTTATTGCAACTATTTGAAGTTCAAAGCCTTAGATATGCTGAAGAAAGGGTATATTATAATGAATACACTATATCCTAATGTGAAAGCTTCTGTGCTCTTTAAATGTAGGAGATATCCTCACCTCTATGGCATTGATTTAATGAATCCCTAAGTTTCACAATTCCCATAGTAAAAGGTAAGCACATTTTATAAGAAATATTTGGAATTTTTTTAGAATAGATGCCCATATCACACTCTCCTGTTTGATTTAAAATCTTTAACAAAACATATATTATTTATTTACTTTTTATTCTCCTTTTATACTTTTAAACTGAGTCTGGCTCAATAGAAATGCTCTCTCTGTGATGCATCAAAATTTTGAGGTAAATATGTAATAATAACAAGAAGAATTGACAGGCATTATAATGATAAACATAAGTACTGTAAAAGATTGTGTTTGGGAATGATAAAGGCAGGCATCTGTCTTGTAAATCTTGGGGAAATATATATACACACCATAGCTCATTATTTTTCAGCAAATAAGAAAAATAGCACAATCATGTAGAAAGCCCTTCTCCAAATGCTTTAAGACAGAGACCAAAATGTCATTTATTATAGCTCAGGGTACTTGAAAGCTCATGTAAGAATTAAAATTATAAAGGGTGCTCTGTTAGTAGTCACATTTGTCAGGTGGAAAATAGCTATTTATGTATTTAAGCCTTCCTCTGTGAGGCAAAATTAGATGATGAAGCTTTTTAATTTAAATGTGGTTAAGAGCTTTGTATTCCTTCATTCTCTTCTAGTGTTCTTGGAATCTTGTGTGTTTAAAGTGCATGTTTAGATTAGATAAGTATTTTTCTACGTGAATAGCATTTTCTTCTTATGTGTTCATTTATGAGGTTTTGAGGGACCTCTTTCTTGCATACTATAAATAAAAGTTTAAATTAACTTCTGTCAGGGATGTGCCAGACAGAGTTCCTGCCTTGACAGAAAAGATCGGACCAAATAACTTTTAAATCCCACCCCTACCTCAAGTTCTATGATTATAACATATATGCAGATTAAGCTATCATTAATTCAAAATTTATTATTATAAGTTCCATGGGCCAAAAATTATGTGAGTAATACATGCAACGTGATGTGTTGTACATAACAACGCAGTGTTAGGCCACAGAAAAATAGCCCTAGATTCTAGACTTAGATCTTTAGATTTCCCTCCACCAACAATTCTATAAGCTTCGACAAATTTATTCAGTATTAGAAGCTTACTTTAACATATGCACACATATACACATATAGAGATACATATGCAAACATGTCATATGTGTATATATGTACATATTTATTCTAAGTTAGCATTGGTAGATTTGTTTGGAGAGCAAGCAAGGAAACCCCAAACTGAGACAACACGCATATATCAATTACCCAAGATAAAAGACTGGAGTGATAAAAGGTATAGAAAATTAGAAATATGGATCCAGATAATAAATCCAGGCAGCCCCAGCAGAATGTAGGCTGATAATGAGCAGTCCCTTCACTGAAGTGGTTTTCTCATGTTGCCCAACCAGGACCGTAATTGTTCTCAGCAATAGTTGCGCCCAAATTGTCAGATGAAGACAAGGAAGGAAGTGAAAGAGCATTCCTAAGGGTGTGAACTACTCAGTTTCTTGCCAAGTAACAGAAGCAGTTTTCACTCTAAGGGTACATTTTGCCCTAATTACAATCCAGCAATTTCAATAACCTTCTTTCTAGTGCCCAATATTTAATCAGAGATTTTGGTGTGATCTAAGACCCTAGTGGTCAGTAACTGGAAAAGCCAGCAAGAAACAGCTTCATAACTTATAATTAGTCTGCAAATGGAATTATCTTGAACATGGATTATGTTATTTATTTAGAGATGGGCATTTGTTACAGATGATAGGTGAAAATTATCTTGACATTTGAAAACAGAACAAATAAGGATATATGTAAACGGGTTAAATTCAAACTACAGGTATGGTAAATAATACCTATATAACCGTTGATAAGATATGTAACTGTTGATAAGATTACTGAGTGTGTATAATGTGCTAAATCCTAATCAATGTGTTTTAGATGGACATTTTAAAATATTAATAACATATGATATAGAAAACATTATTTTCCTCATCTTACAGATGGAAAAAAAATGAGATTTTGAGAGGAAACTCAGTAAGGTTATAAATGGCAGAGATTTGTCTCAAAGGATGGATATCTAATATCTATACATATCTAATATTAAGTTCATAATTTTAATGGCTATATGAGTTAATAGACTCATAGTAATATACTTCATAAAATCAAAAATAAACTAAGAAATATTAAAACTTCAATGTATTGCATAAACCACACAGGGAAATCATGCTTTATTCACTGAAAGTATGAATAATGTCAGAAAATGTGTGGCTAAGGAATAATACAAAAATATTTTAAAAGATGTTTATTTTATTTTGCTTGCAACATTAAAATTTTATTGATTTCTTACGTAGTTCATTGTCCTTCAACTAAAAGCCATATTTGCTAAATGCATAGAGACCTATGATTGATTGCTCACAATTCCTTTTCTGTTTCTGAAAATAAAAGCATTTCCAGCATATAAGATGACTTAGACTGAGACACTTAAGGATAGCCACAGTGCTGTATTATGATATTTTCATGGTGGGATGATAAAGCAAATTACTCATAGATGTGTTTCCTAACACTGAAATTTTTTTCAACTATTAAAAAAAAAGTTAAACCTACAGAAAATGTGAAAGAACAATATAACTGACAACTGCGCAAATCTTATCTAGACCCAGTAAATGTTAACATTTTGTTCATTCTCTTCTCTTTCTCAATCTCTGTATGTACATGTGCACAAACAATACACACACATATACATCATGCATGTGTGTGTGCCTTTTTGCTGAATTATTTAAAATAAGTCCAAAACACTATGGAGCTTCTTCCCTTGATGCTTCAACATGTATTTCCCAAGAACAGGATACCACTCCACATGATTATATGTTCTATGCAATCAAATCAGAAACAAAAAAATTAACATTGGCATAACATTATCTAATATGCAATATATATAAAATTTTTCAGGTTCTCCCAAATATAGCTTATATATTTGAGAAAACATTCTTTATATTCCCTAAATACATCACATATATGTAACGTATATGTTATATATATACATATATATACACATATGTATAATCTAATACATTGATGATACTGACTTTTTTAAAAGTCTTGTCCAGGCATCTTGTAAAAGTCCCACAGTCTGGATTTGATAGACTTCTAATAGTGAACTTCAGATTAAATCTTTTGACAAGAATGCCATTTATGTGACATGTTGTACTTGACATTATATTCCACCAGGAGATACACAATATCAGTTTGTCCCATGTCGATAATGTTAAATTAGATGATTTAGTTTAGGTAGTGCACATTTTCAATTTTGCAATTAATACATGAGTAACCCATAGGTTATAGTTGAGACCATGTGAATATATTTGTCCTCCCAAACATTTCACTGAATGGCTTAAGAATCTATTGATTATCCTTACTGGTGTCTTACCAGTATCATTAATTACATTGGTGGATATGAAATGGTGATATTTTAAAATTCCCTTATACTATACATTTATTGCTGATATTCTTCCGAAAATAGGATTTCTCTCAACTTTAATTTTGAATATTGTCATGGACTCATTAATAATTCTCTTGTACTAAATTAATTAATTACCATCTTTTTTTATTTTAATGCTTTACTTATAGAAATCTGGCAGGTAGGAGGCCTTAAGAAGGTTCACTTGAACTTTTGACATGCCTCTGTCAGTTTTTGGAATATGCCCTTGCTTTTGCTCCTAAGATTATTTCAGACTCACCCTGCTCTTTCTTTGTCTTAGGACTGATAGCCATTTCTCTAAATCCCTGGTTCTTTTCAGTAGAAAGCTGAATTTAGAAAGAAAACATGAATGTTATCTGTGGCTGTTGATATCATGGTGTTAATGCTGGTAGGTTTTTAGTTTCTTTAATGAAACAGGCTAGGACTACACACACACACACACACACACACACACACACACACACACACACACAGAGAGAGTCATGTGGCACATAACAATGTGCCCCTAAATATCCATCATTTAGTCCATGACGGACCACATATGGTTCCATGAAATTATAATACAATATTTTTACTGTACCTTTTCTAAGTTTAGTTATGTTTAGATATACTAATACGTACCATTGTGTTACAATTGCCTACAGTATTCAGTACAGTAACAAGCTTTACAGAAGTATGTTGTAGCCTAGGAGTAGGCTATACCACATAGCCATGGTGTGGAGTAGGCTATACCATCTGGGTTTGTGTAAGTACACCTACATGTTTATCTATTCTTTAAATTTCTGAACAATTTTTCTTAGATCTTTCTATTATACACAGAATGGAGTCTGGCTTTTCTTTTTTAGAGCCATTCTGAGAATCTCTTTCATGATATATGAGTAAAACCTATTTACATTAACAGAGAGGACTGAAATGTTTGCTCAAAACTTTACCATATTATTCATATTTGCTCATTCTTTTTTCGTGTGGTTCAATTTCTTTTTTGCATTGAAAGGTTTTCTAGTTTTTTCCTAGTTGCTATTTCTAATTCCTTTTCTTTCTTTCTTTGGCTCCTACAATTTGGCTTGCCGTATTCAAATGATACACTTTAGCTCCCACCTATTACCTAGTTGTGTTATTTTATTTTCTTCAGGATGTACAATATTTACTTACTATTTTCACCTTTGTTCCCATTTAATGTTAGTCTTGATTCTCCAATCAAATATATTTAATTCTCACTAGCTATTTTTTGTTGTTGTTAAAGTTTTCCCAGTTCTTTCTTTGTTGGGTGAAATTCATCCTATAAAATATTCTTCAAAAAGAGCTCAAAAGTACAGTGTTCTCTGAGTTATTACATTAAACTTTTTTTAAATTTCTTTGGCATTAAGAAAGAGTCTAGCCTCATGTACATTAACTTACTTTTTATTTCAGCCACATATCCAATGCATAGTTGCTGGCAAACTCAGACTTACCTTGCACCAAGAATTTAGTCCCAAAGTGCAGACCATTCATACATTTTCGTTTTCTCCTCCAGAGTTTCCTTGATGCTTCATTCGACATGTAAGTACAGACCAGAAGGCAAAAGCTCAAACAAATGGCAATGGGAGTTGTGGATAAATATTTAAGTGTCCCCCCCTTCAAGCAGACACCTCTGGTGGGCATTCTGAATGGTAGTATGGTAAATTAGAGCTCCACTGCTCATGGTAGTAGCTCAGTAATGCACTCTTTGGCTTTACTGCTTCCCTAATTACTTTTCCTCTTCTCCACTCTAACTTCCTGGAGTCACAGCCCAAATAATTTGAACTCCACTTAAGCACTTATCTTAAGTGGAGTTCTGCTTTCAGGAACACCCAAACTAAGTGAGTGTGTACAATAAATTATTAAAAGCAGTTTCTGTGATGGCATTCTAGAAATGAATCACTCACCAGTTATGTAACAATAAGTGCCACCTCATTTCTTTTAAGTGGTAAGTCCTAGTGTATTGTAAAGACATCTAAAGGCTCAGTCTGATGGGCATGTTAAAATTGCGTTTTTATTTGAGATAAAAGAGAATACACTTTCTTCATTAAGACAATAAGGAGTGAACAAATGTGGCAGCATAGTTGACGAGCTTTGTGGCGCTGCCTCCTAAACCCCAGGATTGATAGAATGAGATGATGTCTTAGAACTGATCTCATTAGTTCAATATGAGATACAGAATTCTGGATTTAGAAAAGCAAAGGCACTATACTACTCACATTTCAGAGGCAAGGTGGATATAATTACTGTCATAAGAAGCAAGGTTGAAATGGAAACTAGGAGTCCATTAATAAACTTGGTATAGGATAGCTAGGTGGCAACAATGGCTAACTTTAATTGTAGAACCAGGAAAAAACAACAACAAAAACCCTAGTGAGTGGAAG
The DNA here is from genome assembly GCF_003255815.1 of Theropithecus gelada. Lineage (NCBI taxonomy): Eukaryota > Metazoa > Chordata > Mammalia > Primates > Cercopithecidae > Theropithecus > Theropithecus gelada. Next base: position 49,377,859 of record NC_037675.1, on the reverse strand, counting down.
TTCCATCTAATTTCCAACATTGGGTCAGTTCTGAGTCAGAGACCATCAAATTAAAATGGAAATTTTAAAAAGAACCCTACAATGCCACCACAAGTGAATATTCTCCCAACCTTTCTCCAAATGTACCCAGTGTCATTATCAGACTAAATGTATACTCTGGGGGAAGAGAGAATACCCAGATCTTTTGAAGGTCCTTGCATACAACGTGCGAATAGTTTCTAATACTAGATTATATGAAATGCTGCCATGACCCCCAAGTTAAGTTGGCAGACTGTGAAGTACAGTTGATATATGTACTGTTGCCAAAATATGTCTCGCAGATTGTCCAATGAATCTCTAGTCCCAACCTATGTTATTTGTCTGCATTTTGAGTACCAAATAGGCATGGTTATGCTTTGAAGTTAAGATAATTCTGATTTTAATTCGCTAATCTGTAGGAATCACACATTAAGAATAGTGAAATGGAAACTCCTGAAACTGCTTTCTCTTCCTACCCAAGAGAAGCTACACTACATGTAGGGTGGCATTGCAGAGATTAGAGCCACGTTTAAAATCTTACATACAAAGTGGTGATTCCCAACATATCTCTATTCATTTTACCTGCATGACCTGTGCCAAAATAGATGGATCATGATAGATTCAAATGGACTAGTATGATGTTAATTAAGTGGTAATTATAGTACTGGACGTTATGCTGATTGTGATTTCTTAATTGAAACAGACGAGCACAACTTCAGGCTCTTTTAATGTGGCCATCTGACCTACGTGAGAAAACATTCATCCAGTAGCCTAGATAACTTTTAAGTACTTGGAATGAAAAGTGAGACATCATCTCTTTAGAATATTAGTGAGGCAAAAATAAAGTTTCCACATGACATATTTTGGCTAGATGAAACCAACTTTGGATATTGAACCTAGATGGGAGAATGACGGAACATGGATATATGTGTGGCACCTATCTGGTTTATTGCCAAGATTCAATAAATAGGTTGAATGCTAAGCAAATAAGTTAAAAAGCTATTATAAATAATATTAAAAATACAAATCGAAGGTACGGAAAAATGTGACTTTTTACACATGTATATAAAAATAAAACTAACCAAATAATGCTGCTGGATCAAAATCAGCCTACTTTTCAGCATCTATGAAAATCTCCTACTATAATAAAAGCAAGCAGAGCCCAAAGGAAGTTGTAACACACAGTATAAATTAAGAAATTTGTCTCTGTGTTGAACATGGAGCTTTCTGTTCAACAAACAGCCATCATTCATTAAACAGTGAAGTACATCAGTCTGCATGGGAAAGGCAGCATTATTCATGAAGGATTCCCAAACCATGTGAACTGTCATTTTACACATAACCTTGTTAGTGAGGAAGTCCATTTATATTATCTGCTTGACTAAATTAAGCCAGACACTTGGAGAGTAAGTTTGGTACATATCCAGAATCATAAGATAATCTTCTGAGCCCCAACCAAAAAAAATAACAACTGTTTGCCAAAGAGTAACATCTGGAGTGTCTCATAATACAATCCCCATAACAGTGAAAATGGGTACAACTTCCAATTTTCATCTTTTATATGTGCTAATTCTGCAAATACATGTGGCCTCACTTGCTACTTCAAATAAAAGTACCAGAGCATCTGTTCAGGTAAATCTCTCTTCCAGCAAAGATAAATGTGCCCTTGGAGTCAGATTTTATGTTCTTTAAACAAATATAGTTTCTGCTTTTTCTTATCGGCAGGATTTGAATATTTTGCTTGGCTAAGAAGTTCATTTTAAGAATTGTTTCCTATGGAATTATTTAACACTGATAATATAAGGTCTATCAAAGTGATATTTTTATTGTCTATAAATAAAGAGCTATACTTTTATAATGTTTTCCCACATGAACAAAGACAATTTGGGGAAGTTCAATTCTCCTCTATATGCTCTAATTCCTGTTCTTGTTCTTAGGCTTTAACAACTCTCAGGTCTCTCAATATAACCACATTTGCTTTCTTTTTTTCAATTTCATTGAGGTATAATTGACAAATAGAAATTTCATATATTTAAAGCATACAACTTGATCATTTAATATATGTATACATTGTGAAATGATCACTACAACCAAGCTAATTAACATATCCATCACTTTACATAGTTTTCTTTCTTTCCTTCCTTCCTTCTTTCTTTTTTTCTTCTTTTTCTTTCTTCTTTCTTTCTTCTTTCTTCTCTTTTCTTTCCCCTTCCTTCCTTCCTTCCTTTCTTTCTTTCTTTCCTACTTCTCTTTCTTCTATCTTTCTTTCTTTCTTTCTCTTTCTTTCTTTCTTTCTCTCTTTCTTTCTTTCTTTCTTTCTTTCTTTCTTTCTTTCTTCTTTGTGATGAGAACATTTAAGATCTGTTTTCTTAGCAAACTGCAAGTGATCAATACAGTATTTTTAACTGTAGTAGCCATGATGTACATTAGGTTTCCAGAACATATTTATCTTGCATAACTGAAACCTTGTACCACATGACCAGCATCTCAGCATTTCCTCTTTCCTATCCGTGGCAACCATCATTCTACTCTCTGCTTCTATAAATTGAACTAATTTAGATTACCCATATCCCTGATATCAAGCAGCATTTGTCTTTCTGTGTATGGCTTATTTCACTTAGCATAATGTCCTCCGGGTTTACCCATATTGTTGCAAAAGGCAGAATCTCCTTTTTTATGGCTGAGTAATATTCAGTTACACACACACAAATACACACACCCTACATTGTGTTTATCCAGTTCATCTATTGACGAACATTTAGGTATTTGGGTTGTTTCCATATCATGGCTACTGTGAATAATGCTGCAATGAGCATAAAAATGCACCTATCTCTTTAAGATTCAGATTTAATTTCCTCTGGATATATACCCAGAAGTGGAATTGCTATATCATATGATAGTTTCATTTTTTAATTTTTTTATTTCTTCTTTTTTTTTTTTTTTTGAGATGGAGTCTCGCTCTGTCGCCCAGGCTGGAGTGCAGTGGGGCAATCTCGGCTCACTGCAAGCTCAGCCTCCCGGGTTCACGCCATTCTCCCGCCTCAGCCTCCCAAATAGCTGGGACTACAGGTGCCCGCCACCACACCCGGCTATATTTTTAGTAGAGACGGGGTTTCACAGTGTTCGTCAGGATGGTCTCGATCTCCTGACCTCGTGTTTCATTTTTAATTTTTTGAGAACTCTCCAAACTGTTTTCCAAAATGGTTGTACCAATTTACATTTCCATGTACAGTGCTCAAGTGCTTCAGTTTCTCTGCATCCCTTCTAACATTTGTTAGCTTTTGTCTTTTTTATTATAGTTATGCTAGATATGACACCAAAAGCACAAGCAACATAACAAAAAATAGGCGAGTTGGATTGCATCAAACTAAAAACCTGCACAGCAAGAGAGACAATTAGCAGAATGAAAAGGCAATCTATGTAAAGGGAGAAAATATTGCCAAACTACAAATTTGATAAAATATTAATATTCAAAATATACAACGAATTCAAAATGCTCAATTGCAAAAAACACATATGGTAACCTTTACTTTTGTCATGAATCATGCCACAGTAATGTCATTAAAAGCATCCTTCCAACAGTTCTGCTTGTCAGTCACTAGACCTACTCACTACCAATGATCTTGTATCTATCCCCATCTTAACTGATATACACTGTAAAATCACATCATAACCATAGCACTTCAGTCTTAATGAAGGTGCTTCCTAGGATTCTTCAAAAATAGTTTTGATTATTATAGCTCATCTTGTAGTTTATAAGTTTGTCACACCAAAACCCCAAATACCCTGCAGATCTGAAGATATTTTCTAACTGTTTGTGTGAAATGGATAAAAACAGCCCAAATGGAGTATATTAGTGACAATTCATTTGGTAGTTAATATCAAGTTCTGCATGTTAAATGCAGAAAAATACAAGTACAGTACAGTGTTTTCATATACCATTTTTAATTTTTTGTTTGGTTTTATATTTAGCTTTATTCCTTTTCTTCTTCCTTTTTTTTTTTTTTTTTGAGACAGGGTCTCACCTTATGGCCCAGGCTGGAGTGCAGAGGCAGAATCTCAGCTCACTACAACCACCTCCTACCTAACTGAAGAGATCCTCTCATCTCAAGAGTCCTGAGTGGCTGGAACTACAGGTGCTGGCCACTACACTGGGCTATATTTTTTTAATTTTTTGTAAAGATGAAGTCTCAGTATACTGCCCAGGCTGATCTCCAGCTCCTGGGCTCAAATGATCCTTCTGCCTCGGCCTCCAAAAGTGTTTGGATTAGAGGTATGACCCACTCCATGTGGCCCAAAACATTGTTTTCTAATTTTACTTAGGTCACCTACTTTCTTCCCCATTCACTTCAGTGTGACTATGTGAGTAATTTGTAACACGGTTAGACACATTTCTTGTAAGTCCACATCCTATGAGTTTTATTTTTGCTGTTGTTTTTGTTGTTGTTCACATATACTAAAAAGCACTCTTTGCAGTGTACAGTTTCATGAGTTTTGACAAATGTGAGGAATCGGGTATCATCATCATGGTCTCTTTGATAACAGTCCCATAATAAGGGCTATGTCTTCATATATAACCTCATCTTCCACTCCTAACCTTTCTTCACTATTTTGAAGATATTTCATTACCTTTTTCTTGCATGCATGTTTGAGATGAGAAATTCTCTCATCCACATCGTAGCTTCTCTGTGTAAAACATGTGCTTTATCTTCAGCTGCTTTAAGCTTTTCTTTTTGTCTCTGGTTTTGAATAATCTGATTATGACATAATTAAATGATATAAACAATTTTTGTCATATTTCTTTTGCTTAAGGCTTATTAAGGGTTTGGGATTATATGAGTTCATAATTTCCCTCATGTTGGGAAAAGATTAGCCATTATTATTCCTTCTTTTTTTTTTTTTTTATATTCTGTCCCTCCCCAGTCAGAGTCTAGAGTTACACATATACTGGTCTGCTTGAAGTTGACCTAGAAGTTACTTTTTGAGGAAACCAGCTCCACAGCACCTGGCGGGTACTCAGAGTCCAGCGGAAACAAAGGAGTTAGAAAGAGACAGAATAAGCGTTTAAAAAGCGGATCCAGGGGACCAGAGATTCGGAGGTTTGCTCACGGTCCAGAGCTCTTAGGCTCCACCTAATTTATTGGTTTACAAGCTCTTTGTTCTTAGGGCAGATGGGGGTGGGGGGGAAGGGATGAGGAAAAGGATTAATCAGTGAAGGAGAACTCGTGAGTCATTCAATAACATGCATAGCAGTGGCGGTTTCTGTGAATTTCCTTGAGCAAAGGCGTGTGTCTAAACTACTTAAGATCTTTAACTCATCGGGACTGAAATGGGTGGGAGTGGGTTTCCGGAGGCGCCAAGATGTTTGATTATACTCCACTGCTTCAAGGGAGTGTTACCTCCCTGAGCCACCTGTGGAATGCCACTGAGCGGTTATGCTCTCAGGGCATAAAGACTTGAAGGCAAGAAGGAGACTTTTCTCCTCAGAAGCCGCCCATGCCTCCCCTTGGATGTCTCACACAGGGGAGACCAACTCATTTGGCACCCCAGAAACTCCCTTTCCCACATTACTGATGCTCTTTTTATTTCTTAAAAAAATTTATTCTCTCTGTATTTCATTTTGAATAGTTTCTATTGCTGTGTCTCATAATCATTAATATTTTATTTTACAACATTAAATATACCATTAACTCATTCAGAACTTTTTCTTCTCAAGTATCATTGTTTTCCTCTTTAGAAAACTATTTTTTAATATTTAAAAAATATCTTCCATAGCTCTACATGTTACTACGATTTTCATAACTGTTTAATAATTTTTGTTTCCTGAGGATTCAAACATCAGTGTCAATTCTGGGTCTTGATTGATTGATTTATCCTCCCTTTATGGGTTCCTTTTTTACCTTTTTGCAAGCCTGGTAATCTTTGAAGGAGTTCTGATACTGTGAATTTTACCTTGTTCTAAGAGGAGTAATTTTTTCTTCTTAAAATGTTTCTTGAGCTATGTTTTGAGTGCAACGAAGTGACTTGGACATGGTGTGCTCTTTGGGAGCTTGCCCTTATGACTTGCTCTGTGGGTCTGGCGTGGTGCTTAGTCTAGCACTCATTCCTCCCCACTACTGAATCAAGATCATTCCGGACACTCTGTTCAATGTTCCCTAAATGAAGATGTTTTTCAGATTACCTGATGGCAGAAGACACTGTCTATGGTCTCGTTTGAGTGTTCTTATCTTATTTTTTAAAATAGATTGTTTTTACCCTGCCTTTGGGTTCTTTTTTCACATGCATGTTCTGATTAGAACTTTTCTAAATATTTTAGGAGGACCCTCTGTAAGTCTCCTGGACTCCTTCTCTGTTATGCTCTCCTCTTTCTGTTACCCTGTCCTGTGAATTTTAGCTGTCTAGGTCTCTCCAGACTCTCAGCCTTGTCCCTTCAACTTAGGAAATATGCTGGACTCTGCACTGTGGCCTGGAACCTCCTTAAAAGCAGTAGATTGGGCAACTTAGGGCTCACCTTATTTGTTTCCCATTATTTTCCTTAATTGCCTAATGTCCAGTGTTTTGAAAATATTACATCTTTTTCAGCATTCTTTTGCTACTGTTGTTATTATTTCAGGCAGGGTGTACTCAGCCTCTAATACCTATTATTGGTCAAAAGAGGAATTTTCTGGTCACAATTTGAGATGAAAAATAAAAGAAGGAATTCATTTTGGACTAGCTATCTCCTATGGTTTATTGTATGATAAATACAGGAAACTATGGTCTTTTCAGGAAGTTGGCCTCAGGAAGAAAGCAACAGAAGCTCCTATGGGGTTTTAAGCATATCCTCAGTTACTTATACATGGCTAAGTCGTAAAGGTTTAAGAATTTTAAAAACTAGAGAATATTAGTCCTACTTTCTTATTACTTTTCATGTGGAGGACTTGTCATTAGAATAGCATTCCTTACCAGTTTCCCCAGTTCTGTCTTCTCTTCAAGGCAGGAGGGATCATTTATTTGATTGAACAGTTTAGCTGCCATAACTAAACTTGTTTTCTCTCATATTTTTTTCCTGCTAGCTTATCTTCAGAACGTACTCACACTTGTATTCTTCACGATGTAAACTTTATAAGAGAAGTCACTCCATTCCTATATTTCACTTAAATCTTCACTTCACTGATGTATCATGAAAATCTCAGGAGCAAATGTCCTTAAAGGAAAACCCATCTACCAACTGAATGTGGCAAGGGAAAATAGAAATCTTTTAATAACAAATATTACAGAATAGACATCACTAAGGCATTAGTTCTCATTTTAATTGCCTTAAAGGACACAGTAGTTGTTACATATGAAGGGAAATTTCCCTAGGATTAAAATAGCCAACAGTAACAAACTTAGCTGAGTTTATATTTTCTATCATTATAAGTACATTGAAAAAAATAAAGACAATATTATTTCATCTTCTTCAGCTCCATCTTCACCTGTATTCTCATCCCTTGCTAACTTCTTCTTAATAGTTAACTAAAAGTCTTACCTAAGTACAGAGAACTAATAGTGTGAACCGTGATATTTGGCTTTCATTTTCTTCCCACTCTGGCTCATTGAAACGAAATCTATGGAATTCGCTAGAATTAAGGCAATCATCTGTCTAATACGGTTGCTGTGGAGGTCAATTCACAGGGCAAAAGACAGAGGCCCATAGCACCAGTGTTTGCTGCCAAAGCCTTGCGAAGTGGTGATATTATTCGCCTGCTACATTACTTCCCACTGCCCTTGTAGCTGATGCGACTGACAGCTCTACCAAATGGCAATCCTGGATTCTGTTTTGTTTTTAACATCCTGTGAAATTGTAGATAAGTACTTTAGTTCATCCCTTAGGGGTTTTAGTTGGTCTACACATTACTATTGTGATTCCCTTACTATAGTACATAGTTGTGGGCTTATTTAATTAAGCAGGCAAATAATCTGAATAATATGCACTAATAATACTGAATCCAAATTACTCTTCCCTGAACCCTGATCCCAACTTATATACCCCAATTATTTTTTTCCTTTTAATCAGTTCTTTTCCAGAAGGTCACTGATTTCTTTGTACACATAGAACTACGTACGCTGACCCTATTAACTTGTCAGATGTATCAGGCTTCCCTCTGGCTTTAATGACCATAGTTGGGGCATAAATTTGTTCACCTGCTATATCACACATTAAAAGTGAGTAATTACGTAAATAGATTACAAAGAGAGAGATAAAAAACATCGACAGAGTTCCAAAACCATCTCTATTAAAATCTCCATATCAATATTTAAGTTTCTACATAACATTTAGCCAAGCTGGAAAATGGTTTGCCCTTTTATCAGTGGCATGCCTAACACTTCTGACACTTGAGTGGATTTTGGTTTCTATACTCCCTCCTTTTGGATGACAAAATCGTCTTTAATAATAACCATGAAATAATCAGTATAATGATTACCCATTCCTTAGTTTCATAAAAGAGCATTTTAAAGAGATATTTTACTTTCGAAGCTTATATTCCACTTTAGTAAAAGTTTCCATATAAACTAAAATTTGTGCATATCAAACAAAATGTTATATCCATCAGTTTGCACTCAGGTTCAGTTTTTAATTTCAAATGCAAATAAGCTCTCCGGGTGATTGTATTGTATGATAGAATTAAAGTTAGTCTACTTTCTTTGTTTTGAAAACCACTATGCTATCTACTTAGACTGCCAATTACCTGGTTATCTCAGGAGTTTCTTTAGCTCATAGCCTGTGATTTGAGACTTCACTTGACAGTCATTCACCCTATAAGAAGGAGCTACTAACTAAACCTAAGGACACTGGTAAGCTCTACAGGATCACTGTGTACTTACGCTTAAGTTACTTTGCAGGAGCAGGAACCTACCTGGTACACGTTTGTGTACCTTGTGCCGACTGCTACAAAACAAGTCCTTTCTTGGGAGAGTCATCTTTATGCTTCTTTAGAAAATGTTTGAACTAAATAAAATCAGGATATTTAATCTATCCTTCCTTCACATGCTGAAAATTTGCCAGAATCATGCATTTTATGCACATCAGACTAATATACAACAGAGTAAGAGGAATATGCATCAGACTGTCTTTTTCCTTTTAGTCTGATGATCAATTCTAACTCTATCTTAAGAGAATTATATTTTTACTGGAAATGTGATATGATTCACGGCAGAAACTTCAAAATAGGACATTAACTTCTTTGGGAGTGGGTTTATCTAACATACCAGAAGAAAGCCTTAGTTTAACCAAACGTGATTTGGGGTGCATGATAGGTTTTCAATAAATAAAACAGACCATGAAAAAAGAATTTGAGCTAAATCAGACAGGATTTAGAGCACACTAGGTACAGGCAACACTTGAACAAAGGCAAGAAGGAAGCAAAGCATGTTTGTGAAATCAGGAGTTCCAATTTTTCTGACTGCGACAATAACAGGTTTCTATTTGCTTTCATATAATCATGACATTTTAGTGTCTTTCTAATAGATCTAAAATCTTTATAATGGGACTTTTAATTAGACCCATCTTAGGCATATAACTTTTATCAAAATATATGCATTTAACTAGAAAATAAATCACTTTGAATTTGTCTGATCAAGTGCTTTATAATTTTTATAGTCTCATGAAATATTGTATTAGAGTGACATTATTATTTGTTTTGTAGAAGAGAAAAATAGCATTAAAATATAGAGTTTTATAAATGTTATTCTATATAATTCTAGTTTGATTATTCTTATTGTTGTATAGAATTCCATTAAGAACTGTGCATTAATACTTTTATCTGTTCTGTTAATAAGCATATGGACAGTTTGGGGCAATTGCAAATAGCACTGATATCAATATGTTCATACTTGGATCCTAGTGTACAATATTACAGAAGAATGGAATCAGTGGGTCTTAACTTTATGTAAACATGTCACAACTTAAAGTGTTTAGAAGGAAAATAAAAGAAAAAACCTTTTATAGTTTCAAAACTGAGCCAGAAATTTATAGCAGGGAGTCAGTGAGTTGAAATTTCCCTAATGATTTAAGAAAGTGAGGTTAAACTTTCCTAAGCTACATAACTAGCAACTTTCAAAGATAATACTCCATACTTTTTCTTCCAAGTTCAGTGGTAACATTGGGCCCAATTCTTCTTTAATCAATAAACTATTCTTATGAATGAAAACAATATCTGATAAAATGAAAGCTGAAATTTACCTAAATATTCAGAGTGGTTATTGAGCCAGTTACAATTCATTTGAATCAATTTTCAACCTAAATAAAGAGGTACATTGCTTGGGAAAATAGTATCTTAACTATTAAATTAGTTCATTTATCTTTGTAATCATAGTTCATAGGATAGTAGCACACTTAAGAACAATAATGAGTTGTTATGTTGTAAAAAGCATTTTCCATCAATTATTTACCATGGTATAAAAATAAGCCTACTAGAAGATTGTAAAAGCTAATTTGCTTTTGATAATTGCTATTTAGAGCTACAAACCTTATGAAATCACAGGGAAAAAATAAGGATATTCTATGTACAACTGAATTACTGTATAGTGGAATATCAGAGAAAAATAAAGCACATTTTAGGTAGGTAAATCAATGAAATATAGACTTTTTTATCAGAGTATATCATTTCAGTAATACAACATTTGGCTATCAAATCAGGTGAATTTAAGAATTTCAAAGTAATGCATTTTAATTTGAAATCAGGAAATAAAACACTGTGGATTTTGATCTGGAAAATACATATCATTAGCTTTTACATTTAAAAGGCATATTTTATTCCTACTCTTTGTCTTATTTTACCTTTGCAGAAGATTGACTTTCTGGAGAGCTGGAAAGCTAACATAGATATATTGCTTAAGAAGGGTGGAGACCTGACGATGCTTTATCCCAAAGAGGAAATCTTTGGGATTTTGTAGAGATGTTTGTAAACATCTCTATAAATGGAAAAGTATAGAATTATAATTATTTATATACCCTTGGATAAGTATTTGAGGGATATAATCTAATTTTACCATGGATAGATATCTATAGTGTCTTCCCACCAACGTGTAATCCATTCAAAATGCTATTTTCTCTTTTAAATTTTCAAGTTTTTTTTTTTTTAATTTCTTAACTTTCCTCATAAAACATGCAGATTATAAATGCTTGCGAAGTATTCACAAAGCCTATTAGGGGAGAAATATACATATGAATTTTAGTGGATGTAGGCATTTGACTCAAATTTAATCAAGTTTCTCCGCAATGTTCTGAAAATTTCCAAATTCTCATTAACAGTTTTCTTCAGTTCTTGCTCTCAATTAACCTTTATAGTTTTTTTATATACAAAAACACTGCACTTTCTACCATTTGCATTTTTATCTTACTAATAACATTTTTCATCTTCATCTTTTGATTTCAAATTTACCTATTTTGTGATTACTATCACCTCATTATTTTAAAACCACTGTTATCTATAACTTCTTTTATGAAAGAAATAAAATTTACCTTATCATAGTTCATTGTTTAACATCCTGTTGTACATAGTGACCCTAGTTGGCTTTAAAAACATGCTTGTTATATCCAAATTCTTAGCCCATGATTCTGTAAATGTGTCCTGATGTCAGTAAGTTAGTCTTTGATTTAATCAAACTGAAGAGTTTCACACCCAGTAATATGCATACAAAATTTAATTCTTTTCCATTTAAATGTGACTATAAATATATAGGCCAAAAATAACAGAAGCACTCTATATAATACTACTGCTTAATGCTGGCATTTAAAGAAGAATAATAGTACCAGCAAATTATTTGGGAGGAATTGTGCTAAGGTCTTTGAGATAAAGATTACCTCATTTAGTCTTCACCAAAATGCCATGCCATAAGCTACATGACTATTTTCAATTTACAAATAAAAGGACTTTATATTAGTTGTGTTTACCATCCCCCACCAGTTACTTCTCTAAATTTGTCTCATTCTACTCTCCTTCTCTTCTCTTGCCACCACCTTCACCCCTAGATTTCCCTCCACCCCCACCCTCCAAGCAGCATACCCAGTTCCTCAAACTATCCAGGATGTTCCCACCTCAGGGTCCTTGCACACTTGTTCTATTATTTCACAGTTTTAGAATCTAGAACAAAATTCACTACCCAAGTGTCTCTTAATGACTGGATATGTTCATCATTTCACAATTTGAGAAGGGTATGCCATCATCAGCATATTATTTTCAAAGTGCTATAAAGAGGATCTCAAGTTTATGTCCCTACAGGAATAAAGGCATTTACCATCCAAAAATCAAGCAAAGAAGAAATCTCAAACAAAATAGAGTCATTCTGTTTAAATAGGATTTTATTTTCTAATAGTTGCTGGGACTTGAACTGATAGATTCAAATTTAATTTTACTATCCAGAGAATGGACTTCTTATTGGTATTTTGTTATAAAAAGGATAATTAAATTGACAATGCAAATTATTGATCTACATATGACTTAGCTGTATTATAAAAATTAAAATAATTTAAAAATGCACCAACAATGGTATATTAGAAATCAATTATATACAATTTGATTTAATATATTACTGAGCCTACATTTTAAAGAAATCATTATTGTTTATATAATTCCTACATTATTTTTATGGCAAAATTAGACAGTAAAGAAACTCCTTTGTCAAAATCATGGAAGGTTTCTTATGTTGTGCTTCACTGATGTCTTCAAGGAAGTTTTAAAAAACAAGTTGGTTTATCCAACGACAATTTTAGAAACAGTTCTACAGTTTTCTGTTGATTTCTTTTTAATTTTGTGCATTTCTCCTATGACTGACAGAGAACAGAATTTAACTTATTGGTTATTGTAATGACTGGTGCAGAAGTAAACATATATTTTCTTCTTGAGATGCCATCTTACAGTGGTAAAGGATAAAGAGCTCATTTGCTGTTATAACACAATGGCAAATTCTTACTTTCCTTAATGGCCTGTAAGATTTACATCTAATCTTACATAAAATTATTTTATGGTCAAAATGTCTCATATTTATTTTGAATGCTCACTAAATAATTTCAGATTTCAAATTCCTATTTTGTCTGAAAATCAGCTAAATTTGATCTTGCAATCTCAAGCAGAGGTACCTTTAAAACATATTAAAAGACATATGTGATCCTGTATTAAAATAACCTATTTATTTTTATGACACCATTTTCATTCTTGTGATATGAAATAAATTTAATGCTTGAATTAGAGTTTCTTTTTTTCAGAATAATATCAAAATATAACCCTCTACTTCACAATCATCCTTTATAGAATTACTCAGAAAAGTGGAAATCTTATTCAAATAATATTGCTGAATCTTAAAACATTTCAGAAATGCTCTATTGGAATTATAACCACAACTATAAAGTTATGCACAAGAAACAAAATTAATTCTCTATTTTATATTAAGGATACAACTTCCATTGTTCTTTTTATTTACTCCTTTCTTCCTACCGCTATATTATTTATCTTGATTCCATTTACACCATTCTTTCAGGACTTTCCAGCCTCTGCCCTAAGTTACATTGTGAAGTTTTATGAATTACATAAAATAGAATAACGGAAGAAAGTTAATAAATATATGGTACTTCTATGATAAATGTAGTTAGTTGATAGCATGAATATAAATAATAAGTAATATAATTAAATTTCCAGAAGTCAGTTCTGCTTGTGTAGTCTATACAAGGGGCAGTGCAATGTAGGCAATGAATCAATGCATTTATCTGAAATTATTTTTAATAACTTTCGAAATGGTATTTAGATGTAAAATTAGAAAACATAAACTAAAGTGTTCTGCAAAGTATAAAAGTCAGTAATTATCTAAGGTAAAACTGATCAAAAGCTGGCAGTGAATCTGAGAACTATATATGAAAGTTGTGATCTCACTCTGAAATATTTTACATGTCAGCAAAACTTTTACCTTTAAAGTTTAGCAGATTTTGAGGAAAACAAATGTAAAATATCATTTAGATGAACAATATTCTACAGGGTCAGTCACAAAATTTCAAAATTTAGAAATAACAAAACAGATTATTCAGAATTAAGAATTCAGTAGACTTAATGACAGTAGGAAAACAAAGTGGACATGTCTGTTTGTAACATATGAACCACTTATGCATCTTTGTAGGATTTTGATTTTTTGAATGAGTGGAATTTTAAAATAATTATCCTTCTCATCTTGGTCAGTTTCTTCTTCATTTTAGGAATTTTCTTCTGTTCAAAGAAAATGTCCCACTTTTCTAATAATTTTTTGCGATGGTTGGTTTATGTTCTTCATCTTACATTTGCTGGCTATCATACCCCTTCTTGTTCTATTCCAGGCCAACTCAAACAATTCACTTATTTTTTCAGTTTGTCAAACTGGCTTGTTATCTAAATAGCATAGACAAATTTAAGAATGAGGAGATTGTTTTTGTTTCTGAGTTCTTGAATAAAATGAAAGTCTATTCATCCATTCCCTGCTGTTTAACCTGATTGTAACGAGATTTCAGCAGCACATTTTGCTTTGCTCTTACTTGCAAAACAGCCACGTAGATTCAACTCAGTTTTGGTTTAAGATATAAATAAACATTAAGAAAAATAGACATACTATGTTTCAACTTAGGTTTCTTCACCATCAGGAAAACTTTCCTGCCTTCACCAAAATTTGTACACAATCTTCTCTCTGCTTCAGTAATGTTTTCTGCATAATCAGAGCTTTGCAATTACTCTAGTAAATTACATTATCTCATTATTTTCATTCTCATTAGTAGGCTTTGAGCTACTTTAATATGGAGACTCTTTGATTCATCTCTGTATCCCCAGTGCTTGACATGGTGCATGGTACATAGGGGATGTTCCACTCATGCTTAGTAATTATTAAGTAAATTAAAGATAGACATCTCTGAAAAGAAATTTTTTTATAGTTCATGTATTTGTGATATAAATGAGATTAATACTGAGAATTAAACTGAAGGGAACTCACACAGAAAAAAATGTGGTATATGAATGAATAGATTTCAAAGAAAAATTAATGAAATATTATTATGACAAAAACAGACAACAAGGCTTGGACTATTTCTCAAACACTTAAAAAGATAACAATAAATTAAAATTAAAAGTAGGGAACTATTCCCTTCAAGTAGCAAACATCCATGAACTAGCTATTTTAAAACAGTGAAAAAATCTGAAAAGGTATTAATAGATACGAAACAGTTCATGTCATTACAGAGCTTTGTTTCCACTGAAGGAGAACACAAGCAAACACACAAAGATAATTTCAGTACCGATATATAAGATAAAATAAGATATTGCTGATTATATAAAATATACTTGCTTATTATATGAAATAGAACAAGAAAATTAACAAAGACTTTGAAATGCTTTGCTACCACTGGAAATATAGTATTTACACATTTTTAGCAGACCTTTCACTTCCACCCAAAAACTGGTTACGAGGAGCTGACAAGAGATTCCTTGGAGATCAGAAGGCAACACACAGCCCCCAAAATGTCATCTTTGAGCATTTGTTTAGTTCAGAGGGCACTGACGCCAGATTATCTTGATGTTATCTATCAGGAAGGAACTATCCTGCTTCCATACCTCTTATCTCTATATGTTTCCATCTTCAAGAAGTCACAGTGGAAACACTAGATAAAGAAAATTTAAAAATTAGCCATGCCATGCTCCCATCTAGAGTCTCAGGACCTATGATCATCCCATATTGGGTGTTGAGAGAGGTCTCCTTAAATCAAGAAATAACCTGTAGTATATATGGCCTGATGGAAAAGCAATACTCTAAGTAAAAAAGTATCTCCCCATGCTTCAGACAGTCACGGCGTCACCTAGGCAGGCTTAGATAATCAGGTCCAGAAGAACGAACACCAACAATGGCAAAAGTGAGATCAGTATTTCTAGTTTTATATTACAAAGCCAAATTCAGCCATGTAACTAAGCTACATAAACTTTAATGAGAAGAATGCTTCACTCTGATCCAATTTTGGCATTTTACAGTCTCAGTCATATATGTTAATATGTACCATAAAAACCAAACACCTCCTTAAGTGAGTAAAAGAAACAGGACCCAGTTTTTGTTGTTGTTGTTGTTTTTAGAATGCTGTAGGAGAGAAAACTCAGTGGTAGAATTTACAGAATTTCTTCATGCTCTTGCCTGCTATGGTTTCTTCTTTCTGCATTGACTCCATCACTTATTATGAATAAGCGGAATAACATAATTATTTACAAATGTTAGTGATATAACTGTGGGTGCAAATTCTATTTGTTAAAGCAACAACCTTTAGAGCTATCTATTTTAAAGATGACAAAGTGAGCAGAATCAAATTTCTGAACGTAATGACAATGTCAGTGTAGCTTTATGAAACCATAACAAAGTAAGAAGAGACATCTGGTGAGTGCACCATGCATGTAATGTATGGTTAGCTCCAGTGATTCTTCTGAGTTCTTCTCGTCCCATAACTTATGGGTGGCAGAGTGCCACTCAAAGTAAGAGGCATCACTCAACTATCTTGAATGTAAAGTAAGGAATACAATGCTTCACTAGGTCGGCTAGCTGCACATGAATTTTGATGCAGATGCCCAGTAAAAATGTTTCTGATAACTTAGAGTAGAAAACAACCTAAAGAATCAATAAAGAGAGGTTTATTTCTAGAGAACATACAACTGTGTTTATAGTGCAATAGTTCCAAACGCAAGCAGAGAATTCTTATTCCATTCTATGAGTGCACCGGGGCTGATGGCTACAAGGGGCGTTGTTAACAATAAAACAAAATAAAGTGACGAATATGTATATATGATCATAAACATCAATTATGCCTGTGCATATACATGTTTTTGCGCATGTTTTGAAATAGTATGAGCTTGTTTATTCAGTCCCCGAAGAGAAAAAAGGCAAATTGTCTATATGTGAGTAAAATGCTATTATTTTAAAAACATTTACTTGCTTATAACCTGTCATTTTTGCTAGCTCTTGTTTTTCTACTTAACCAGTGGAATCACAGATGAGAATTTTTGTGACACTGGTGAAACTGAATTCTTCTCAGCCCCCTCCCTCTGAATCTGTATTTCTCTCCAGAGCCTGGAATCTACTGAGTCTGCTGAGCCTGGTTGATAATAAGGTCTGGGGCAGTACAGAGTTGCCAGTAAGAAGAGCTACTATAGCACTTTCTTCTCTCTAGGTCAGCATATAATGGCCTACAGATCATTCTATTACTAGGGGTGTATTTGGTAAAGATTAGAACACAGGGATTCCAGAGAGTCCGTCCTTTACAATCATTATGCTTTGTTGAAATTTGGCACCACCCAACATGAATGGGTCTAGTCTCACAGGCCACCAAGAACCTAAGGAAGGACTGAGAGATGGGGTTAGATCCTTGCTATTCCTGGGCTGACAAAGTCCTAGAAGACGACAGAGTGGGATGACTTCCTCTTGGTGCTTTCATGGAGGAATTGTAGCCTGCCTATGGATTCTCGTTATCTGAGGTCATTAACTAAACCTGAGCCCCAGCGAGGTGACAGAGGAAAGTAACAATAGTTTCTGCAAAGCCAATCTACCCAAGAAAGAGAAGACAGAAGAAAATGAAGTATGATCTAAAATAGGAAAGATAGAGGAAGCAAAAAACACCACAAATAAGAATAACAATATTCATAAAAATACAAATTACAAAAATGTGTAATTCCGAACTAAAACTGTAAGTCATTTGAATGAGTTAACTGTCACTGTTGACATAAAGTTATGGCCAGGAATATCAAGAAGAAGAATTTTTTTTTCCCCCCAGGGCACATGCCTATAATCCCAGCATTTTGGGAGGCCAAGGTGGGCAGATCACCTGAGGTCAGGAATTCAAGACCTGCCTGGCCAACATGGTGAAACCTCATCTCTACTAAAAATATTAAAAAAAAAAAAAATAGCCAGGCGTGATGGTGAGCGCCTGTAATCTCTGCTACCCCAGAGGCTAAGACAGGAGAATTGTTGGAACCCGGGAGGCGGAGGTTGCAATGAGCCAAGATCGTGCCACTGCACTCCAGCCTGGGCAACAGAGCAAGAAATCATCCCAAAAAATAAATAAATAAATAAAAAAGGAGAAAGAAAAAAAGAAAAGTTAATAAAATCTAAAATGCAATCAATATAATTTCAGAATATGAAAAAACTGACAAAAGGAAGAGGAGATATACTGTATTTATTTATTTATTTATTTATTTATTTATCTTTGTTTTTTTTAGAGACAGGGTTTTTGTCACACAGGCTGGAGTGCAGCGATGAGATCATAGCTCACTGCGGCCGCCAATTCCTGGGCTCCAGTGATACTCCCACCTTACCCTCCCAAGTAGCTAGGACGAGAGGCATGTGTTACCATATCCAGCTAATTAAAAAAACCATTGTAGAGGCAGTCTTGCTCTGTTGCCTTGGCTGATCTTGCACTCTTGGCTTCAAGCCATCTTGCCTTAGTTTCTCATGGCACTGGAATTACAGGCATGAATCACTGAACCCAGGCATTAAATTTATTGTACAACATTTCTGAGATGAAGAAACATACGATGCAGAAGATTGAAAGGTCGTGTTAAATTTTTGAAAGGTTTTAAGTGGACGTAGACATATGGACACATCATCTACAAACATTCCTTAATATCTGAATAAAGAAAACTTCTACAACACCCCAGAAAGAAAGGAAAATTAACATACTGAGGAAAAACATTACAACTGTATCTCACATTTCATCTTCTACACTAGAAACTAGAAGATAGTGGAATAACATTTACTAGTTACCGTGAATATTAAGTTATTCAACAATCCTATAATTAGCCAAGATGGCATTCACTCATCAGGGCAAAGAGAATCACTGGGACTTGCAAAATTTTGGGTTTTATTATCAATGATCTGCACATAAGAAAATTCTCAAGGAAGAAATGTAATGAAATAAGAAATGAATGAGAAAAATGACCCAAAGAAAAGAGGAGCTGAAAGGTAGAGAGAACACCTTAAACTGTTCAATATACATGCTAAATGCTGGTCATAGAATGCTGCCACAGAAACTCCAATAATAATAAGGAAATAAGCATACAGTTATTTCTCATCTGAACTTAGCCTGTGTGTGCTTGGTGGTGGGGAAGGACGTAATGTTTCACTGTTTTCGTGAAAGGAGTGTAGGGGTGAAGAAGAATGGGTTACAAAAAATGAAGAAGTGAAACTAATCTAGAAAACTTAATAATATCTATGGATTGTAATTGAGGTGGGTGCAGAAAGCAGAGGAAAGGAAAAGTCCTCGGTCAGGAAATAATCGGTATCTTGACATACAGTAATAGAGAACTGAGCATTTTTAAAAAGGTTACCAGCAAGGAAAATACAAACTAAATAAGGAAAGAATAGAAAAATTACAATAGAAAATTCAACTTTGAAATGATAAAAAGTATAATGAATAGCAAGTGGATCAGACAAAGTAAAATAAAGAAAATATAAGAGGAACAACAAAATAAAATAAATAATAGCTAAATGAAAAGGAATAAAATATACCGAATAGATATTCACAATGAATTTGAGCAAGTAGAAAACCATTTAACAACAAACTAATATATAACATCCATTTCTATTCTATTATCAATGAACACATCAAAAGTGAAGCAATAAAGAAAGGTTGAAAATTAAGAGATGATCATAAATATAGCAAACAAATGAAATTCTAACCAAATCAAGTTATACTGGAAAGGTTAACATCTTAAAAGGGAAAAATAGTAAAAAAAAAAAAAAAAAAACACTGGAAGGAATTTTATGTAATGAAAACACAAACACTTTTGAAGTTTAACATTAGGCTAGATAATAAATAGGTAATAAGACAAATAAAACAAAAGGAAACTTTATAATAATACAATAGGAATATTCGATACCACTATGGAGTGTAACAAATCTAGTAGATAAAAAGCAGGACATACCAGATTTGAATGATAAACAAATATTACTTTCCATTTATATATAAAATGTAAATCACCAAAACACTGAATATGCATTCTTCTAAGTCCAGGTAGCATTTACAAAACTCAAATATGAATTCATCCACAAATAGGTTCTTAACAAAATGAAACCTAAAAAAAAAAGCCTAATTCTCTGGTCCTAATCTAATACAATGAGGAAGGAAATGAGAAATATGATAAATATATTTTACAACTTGAATATTAAGAAATATATATGCAATAAAAAATCAAGAAAAAAGGAATTTAAAATATCTAGAAAGTAGAAGAAATATTTCAAATGATCACTTCTAAATCATAGTAAAGTATACTATTATTTAATATTAATAGAAAATACATAAGAATCTATATTTATAGACTCAGAAAAATTTAATACTAATACCAAATAAATTAAGCAAAAATATAATATAGAACAATATCACTTATAAATATAGATGCAAAATTTTTAATATAATAACAACATGCTACACTTTATTAAATGTAATCTTTTTTTTTCTAGGTGGAATTTATTTCAGGAATGCAGACCAGTTAAATATTAGGTAATCTGACAACCTACTACATAATAAATTAGAATAAACAAAAATAAAATAATATCATTGGTTGGTGTAAATATACTTGGCAAATATTAACAGGCATTTCAAATAAAAATGCTGAATTTTATAGAAATATTATAAAATATATAAGTAAAATAAAAAGCAATTCTAAATCCCATTAAGAACCATACCTGCAATGATCAAGGACTAAAGAAATTGAAATTAAGGTTAAGTGAATAAAGACATGCTTTGTCATTATCATTACTTACTGACTTTATTTAGCAAATAAAATATCAATAGGAAAATAAATACTAGAAATTTTAGAAAATAGTTAAAACTGCACTTCTTTTGATACTAATATTAATACATACCTAAAATGTCAAGAATCCCTATAAATATCTACTGTAATTTATAAGATAATATGATTTGATACGAGGTAAATATATTCAAAAACAATAGGATTTTCTTTAGACTAGAAATGCAAACTCAGAAATATTAAATAGAAAAATTCAAAATAAAAAATAAGTGTAGATACTTAAGAAATACTTAAACAAAGACATAATACCAACATAAAGAAATGGAAAATGTACCATGTTCTTCAGTGGTAGGGCTATCATAGTATTTTCAGTTTCCCTAATATTAATTATAACATTGATCCTAATTTGAATTCCATGTGTTTTACCTTTATATGGATAGAGCAATATTACACATAGTATGAAAGAATAATTGCTGAGACTATTCCGCAAATATCTGAGTAAAGGAGAATAGTTGGAGGAACATATTACAAAGCCACTATAATCAAACTATATTTTAGTGGCTAGGAGAATTTCAAAATCAGTCTCAGTGCAGAATGGTATTTAATATATGACAGATGACTTAGTAAACAGTTTTGGCATAATTGGCTACTCATCTGGGAAGAAAACATTATATCTGTCTCTCACATGACATACAAAAATAACTTTAAAATTAATGATACAATCTTGGAAGTCAGTAAGAGACTACATGAATGATAATTGAGTTATACAAGGTTATATACACGGATTTCCATGACACATTTTGAGTAAGAAAAACAAGATGCAAAACAGCTCATACTATGAACATGTTTCTGTCAAATCTTGACCTCCAAATCCACTATATTTATAAAAATCTTTCTAGAACTATCTGGGCAAATAGAAAAATATATAAGGGTACAAACTAGGTTGTTAATATGGGTTATTTGATATGGGTGGGGGGAATAGAAGGAAAAGGGAAAGAAAAGAAAAAGGAAAAAAGACTGCTTTAATAAAATTACTACACATCCATTACTGACTTTTATGGAATATATTTAATATTTTTAATTAAAAATATGTATATATAGATATTAAAATAAATTATGTGAAATAGTAATCTTGAATGAAGTTTTACAGTATATTTATGATTTTAGTGCTAAACAATTTGTAACTTATATTTAGTAAGAAAAATAGTAGTCAAATCACATCACTGAAAAAAACAAAACTCAATAGATATTTGTTACAGAATCACCAGGGATCCAGTCTAAGTC
Organism: Theropithecus gelada; assembly: GCF_003255815.1. Taxonomy (NCBI): domain Eukaryota; kingdom Metazoa; phylum Chordata; class Mammalia; order Primates; family Cercopithecidae; genus Theropithecus; species Theropithecus gelada. Next base: position 49,355,807 of record NC_037675.1, on the reverse strand, counting down.
TGTTGCTCACAGCAAAGAAAGCCAGTCTCTGAAATAATGAGCACTGACGGTGAAAAAGACTTTATTCAAGTGCTACAGCCAAGGAGAATGAGAGATAAAGTCTCAAATCCATTTCTCTGTCCAACTACAATTGGGGGATTATATAGCAGGGAAGGAATGTAAATTCATGCACGTAAATAGGAATTAGGGAGGAGTGAGAGGAGTTGGTCAAGAAGAAGCAGGTGATTGGTTAGGCAGTCATGACAGGTGAGGGGTCTGTCATCTCATTGTTCAGATGTGGTATTCTGGTAAGTTTCAGATCCTTGTTACTATCCAGGAGATCTGACAGTTGGTCTCCTCAGAAAGGAATGCTGATAAGACAAATGTAACTTCCTTAATTTTTAAGACTGAGAGGGTCAATTTCTATGTTGATTCAAAATAACCATAAACATCAGTTCTATGGGACAATCTGGCAGGTTTCATATTCATGATATTAATGTATACAAAAGATACAATCTAAATTGAATGTACAAGATAATATTGAAAAACTTTTCTAGGTGCATTATGAGTATTAATTTCAAAGAAGAAACTCCTCAAACAGTAACTCCAAAATAAGTATTTAGAAGAAAATATTGCAAAGAAAAAAGAACAAAAGATATAAGCGTGAAAATAGCATAGAGATCTTAAAGATACGTTTTATAACCACATTTATACTTCTTAATATGGTATTCTAAAATAGTGTATTCTAAATCTTTGAAAGTCCACTACATCTTCTCTGGCAACTTTAGCACAGCCTGCCTTGGTAGATAAAAATTTACCTTCCCACCCTTTAGTCCTCCACATTTTTCTTTATTTCCTTCTTTCTTTTCCTTTCTTTTCTTTTTTTCTTCCTTTTCTTTTCTTTCTTTTCCTTTTTTTGAAAGACAGAGCCTTACTCTGTCACCCAAGCTGGAGTGCAGTGGTGTGATCATAGCTCACTGTAGCCTTGAAACGGTGGGCTCAAGTGTCCGAAGTAGCTAGGACTCTAGGTGCACACCACCACGCCTGGCTAATCATTTTTCTTTTTTTTTGTTGTTGTTGAAATAAAATCTTGCTAAGTTGGCCAGGCTGGTGTCGAACTCTTGGCCTCAAGTGATCCTCCTGTCTTGGCCTCCCAAAGTGCTGGGATTACAGGTGTGAGCCACCACTCCTAGTCTACCTCTACATTTCAAAAGAATGATTTTGAAAATGCTCAGTCTAGAATCATGTGCTGATTCTTCTCCAGGCAACTACCTATAGGTTGATGACATAACTTAATTAGAATACATTTTTAGGAATTTTTTGTTGTTGTTAACCAATAAAAATGCTAGGTTCTTTGCTCCACTTAAACTATTAAAGAAACAGTATAATTTTCAGTATTATTATTTTCTCATTTATTTTTCAGCTTTATTGAGATATAATTAACACATAAAAATTGTATATATTTGTAGTATACAATGTGATGTTTTCACATATGTGACATGACTAAATTAAGCTAATCAGTATATCCATCACCTCACATATTTATCTTTGTGTTTGTGTGGTGAGAGCATTTAAGATTGACTCTTTTAGCAATTTTCAATTTACAATACATTATTATTAACTATAGTCACTATGTTGTACAATAGACTCTCGGAATTTATTCCTCCTAACTGAAACTTTGTACACTGAAACTTTGAGGAACATCTCACCATTTCCCACCCCCACACCAGTCACTTGCATCCTTTCTCTTCTTTGTAGAAATTCAAAACAATTTTAAAAAGAGGTAAGCATGATTCTGCTGGTATCTAAATTTAAACAGAAAAGAGTATGTTGTTCATACATCAACTTATCTCTAGAGATATAACAGTGACCAAGATATACCATATGCTTTTAGGTTCAGGGATTTAGTAGGGAAGTCAGATTGTCACAGTTAAAAAAGAAAGAAAGAAATGGTTACAATGATGATATCTCCTTTGAAAAATTTTAAAAACCAGGTGCTATGATGAAATATTATGGGATCTGTGTCAGTGGACTTCATTTAGCTTGAATTTTCCGAACTAATGATTGCCCCGGGGTGGGGGGGGGGGGGAAGAATATCAAAAGCAATAAAATTACTTACTAATGTCATGAAGATAAAATTGCTGTACCAAAATTAAATGATAGAGCTAGTACTAGACTGCAATTTAATTCTTAACAAGTCCCTTAATTTCTATTCTCAGAAAAATTAAAAAGTTTGAAAACAGGGATAGGAACTACAATGTTATTAATTTCCATATTAAGTGGCATGTTTTTCATTAATCTCACAGTAAGTAAATATCACAAACAATATGATTAATAATAATTTGTTGAAATAAATTTGATATCTGAAAGCCATTTTCTAAGAAATGTCTTAGTTATTTGTATCAGTTTAAAATCTATTAAAATCCCAATAAAATATTTTAAAATGTTGACATATTTCTAAAGTTTATTCCTATCTCACAATAATATTCATAGCCAACCCCCTACTTTTTTTTAAATTTAAATGTTGTTTGATTTTATTTCAAGCCAAATGCTCAAAAACAGAAAGCACTTTTAACTCCCCTGTTTTAAAATATATTTATTTATTTTAATCATCTTTCAGTACATTCAGTAAGCTCTAATTTATCCATGTAGGGAAGCCAATAATTCTTAAATACATAAAGTTAAAATCAAAATTAATCATTTACCAAAGAAAAATGTTAAATAAATATTTTATAGATTCATGACAGTAAAACAAACATAAAAATCAAATATATGTAAAATATATTTCAGAAGAAAAAACAGTCATCAGTATATTTCTTCCATCTATGACTAATGATTCATTACTTTATAATATAAAATTATTTTATTCAATATGGAAATTTTCCATTCAAATAGATAATTGTGCAACAATATTAATAAAGTCTATCTATCACCGTTCTATGTATACACATATATGCATAGTTACATATAATTCTTAGAGTTTTACTTTCAAGGGAAAAAAAACCCACAATGCTGACAGGTGTACAGAGACATAGACTTGTCTTACGTTGTCCAACTTTACCAATTTAAAAAAAAAACCTTAAAAATATTTATTTTGTTCACTCCAGTAATACCTTTTCTGAAGGTAAATCTCAGAAAATACAGATTGAATAGACCATATCCAAAATGCTTCAGATCAGAAGTGTTCCAGATTTTTGGATATTTTTTAGAGTATTCACATATAAATAATAGGATATCTTGGGGATGGTACCCAAGTCTAAATAGGAAATTATTTTATGCTTCATACATATGAAACTTTATACACAGAATCTGAAGATAATTTGTGCTTCATAATTTTGTGCATGAAGTGAAGTTTTGGCTGCATCTAGACTGTGACCTTTCACATGAGATCAGGTGTAAAATTTTCCAGTTGTGGCACCATTACAGCACTCAAAAAGTTTCAGATTTTGGAGTATTTTGGATGTCAGAGCATTTCAAATTTCAGATTTTCTGATTAGGGTTGCTCAACCTGCAATATAGGATAGTAACTGAAATCATGTGGCAAATAACAAAACAAATGCCTGAAGTAAATAAATCAACAAGCTATGGGATACTTTCACCTATTAAGATTTAGTTTGATCATTGACATTCATTGATATGGAATGACCTTCATGGCCTGTCTCTCCATATACATACAAAGACTATGTGTAAGTTTATGCACCAACTATAGTTATCTCTGCTCTAGAAATTAAAGGTCTTTTGCACTGTTTTTAATTGCTTATATTTTTAAATTTTTGATAAAAAAAAAGCATGTATTATTTTTATAACTCAGAAGTTGTTTTTAAATCCAAAAATAATAGATGATTTCCGATAGTAAAGTCCACTGTCACTGTCCTCCTCTTAGATGTGTGTACATTGTTATAAAGTCTGATTGCCATGTTTATGTTGAGGAAAATATCTGTCAATAAATTGATAACTTAATATGTAGGCAAATATTTAAAAGACTGGAAAAACACTTACCATAAAGACAGCTTACACATTGCCTTTTCCTTATGGGAATGAGGGAAGTAATGAAGTAATGGTATTTGCTTTTCTTTCCAAGATTTTAAACAAGGATAATCCTACTTTTTGCCTTTTCTGCCTAATTTTCAATGAAAAGATTATTCTACGTTATCATTTGTATATGATTTGGCACTTAGATTTTATTTTCATATTTTTAAACAATTTTTCAGAATTTTAGAGAGTTTTTTCAAAAAACATTGCCACCAACTTTGATAATTCATACACAGTAATCTTTTTTTTCTTCCTCTACTCTAACTCTCTCTCTTCTTCCTTATTTATTTATTTATTTATTTTGAGACAGACTCTTGCTGGGCTAGAGTGCAGTGATACGATCTAGCTCACTGTAACCTCCGCCTCCCAGGTTCAGGTGATCCTTATGCCTCAGCCTCCCAAGTAGCTGGCATCATAGGCATGTGCCACTACACCCAGCTAATTTTTGTATTTTTAGTACAGACGGGGCTTCACCATTTGACCAGACTGGTCTCAAACTCCTGACCTGAAGTGATCCATCCACCTTGGCCTCTCAAAGTGCTGGTACTACAGGTGTGAGCCATGGAGCACAGCCTCTTTTTTTCTCTTGGGCCTTAGATACATAGCTCATGGAGTGAGTCTCATCCTTCAATTTATGGCAATTTACCAGTTTGAATGAGGTACCATTCCTGTTTCATTTTTTAGTTAAACTGTCTTCATTGTTAAAATAGACCTTTTGTTTTCCATCATCCATTCATATCTTACAGATCTATTAACTAAGGTTTTTAAATATGTGTTTTAAATATGTATAATACTGAGTTTTATGTTTTTTCTCTCTTTTCTTGAATTGATTTTGAATTATATATACAAAATAAATGATTAAAAAGTACAGTTTACTAGATCAAAATAACAACTATGAAATTTCATGAAATAAATTATCGAATGTATTTACAAAATGTATAGAAGTATAGTTACCAATAGACAAATATCATTTTGAGTGATTTTAATACAGTTATTTTAATTATCCTTCTGCTTAGTACTTAGCAGTAAAAATATAGAAGATTTAAACAATGTAAGCAATTTAATTTAATAGGCATTCATAAAACTCTGCACCCAAATATCAGCTAATATTACTTTGTTCAAAAGTACATGGCATATTTTTAAAATAGTGATTTTGGGTGCTGCAACATTACTGAATTAATTTATTATTTCAAACTTTTATTGGTAAAGTCTTTTTAAAATATAAGGTCATGTTATCTACAAACAGAAAAAAATTAATTTCTTCCTTTTCAATGTGGATGCTCTGTTTCTTTTACTTGCTTAATTGTTCTGGCTAGGATTCCTATCACTATGTTGAAAAGAAGTGGTGAGAGTGGGCACCCTTGTTTTCCTAAAGAGCTTTCAGCTTTTCACTACTGAGTATAATTTTAACTGTTAGCTGTCTACATGGCCTTCACTATGTTGAGGCACAATACTTCTATACCATATTTGTTGAGTTTTTATCATGAAGGGATGTTGAATATTGTCAAATGCTTTTTCTGCATTAATTGAGATGATCATGTGATGTTTAGCCCTTCATTATGTTAATGAGGAGTATCACTTGTATTGCATTGAATAAATTAAACCATCCTTGCATCCCAGGGATAAATTTTACCTGAATACGGTGCATGATCATTTTAATGTACTGTTGAATCAGTTTGCTAATATATTTGAGGAAATTTGAATCTATCTTTATCAAGTTCTTCAGCCTGTAATGTTCTTGTTTTGCAGTGTTCTTGTATGGTGTTGGTATGAGGATAATGCTGGCCTTATTAAAGAGTTTTGAAGTTGTCTCCCTCTTTAATTTTTTAGAAGAATTGAAGAAAGATTGGATTAATCATTATTTAAATGCTTGATAGAATTTATTCATGAAATCACCTAGTTCTGGAATATTCTTTGTTGGGAGATTTTTTGATTACTCATTCAATCTCTTTTTGCTATTGCTGTTCAGATTTTCCACTTCCTTGTAATTCAGTTTTGGTAGGTTGTATGCCTCTAGGAATGTATCCATTTCTTCTGGTTTAAACAATTTGTTTGCATATAAGTGTTCATTGTAGTTTCTTCTGATTCTTTAAATTTTTGTGATATAAGTTTTAATGGCTCCTATTTCATTTATTATTTTATTTATTTGAGTCCTCTCTCTTGGTTAGTCTAGCTAAAAGGATATCAATTTTATTTATCTTTTCAAAAATACAACTCTATTGTGTTTCTAATCTCTATTTTATTTCTGCTACAATCTTTATTATTTTCTTCTTTTTGCTGATTTGAGACTTTGTTTATTCTTTCTTTTCCAGTACCATGAGGTGTGAAGCTAAGTTCTTTATTTGAGATTTTACCCTTTCCTTAATGTTGGCATTTATTGCTATAAACGTTTCTCTTAGAACTACTTTTGCTGTATCCCTCAAATTTAGGTTACTGAAGATTTATAAGAGGTTTCCTTTGGTGGTATGTTTGCCTCTATCTTTTTCATCTGTGTAGCCTTGTTTTGGTGTCTGTGCATTTGAAGGAACAAACACCTCTTCCAGTCTTTACAGACTGGTTTCAGTAAGTAAAGACCTTCTCCTGCTGCATTTCCAGGCTCATCGGATTGTCTTTGGGATCACGGTTGAGTGGAATTGTAGCTGGATCATGTGGTGCTACTGGGTTCACACTAGGGTCTGCAGTTGGCAGGCCTGCTACTAGGGGCTCAAGTGGGCATTCATCCTGTCTTTTCTCTTGGTAAACTGGAATGCCTCTAACACTTTTATCAGTAAGGCTGACATTGGGATGAGGGTGTACTTCAAGGCCCACAGACAGCAAGCCTGTTATCAGGTGTGTAGACAGTGTGAGTTCCTCTGTTCCTTGGGAGGTCTTCCCCCGGGTCATTGGTTAAATCTTCAGTCCTAGACCATGGCTAAGAGGGTCTGGAACCAAGTCACAGGGCTGTCTCTGAGGGAACACACTGGCATGTCTTCTTCTAGGTTAGTGAGCAGATGGAACTACTCTCAGACTACAGCTGTGAGGGGTGGGGGCCACGCTATAGGGTCATTTCAGAATCTGCTTTGACTGGGGTCTGCAAGCCTGTCCTGGGGACACAATGGGCACTAGTTACCTATGTGAGCAGTGCTACTTTCCGACCGCAGCCAAGAAGGGCTGGGACTGTATTACAAGGCTGTTTCAAGGTCCACAGCTGGAACCAAGGTCAGCGGGCCTGTCATGCAAGCACAAGTGGGCATGACTTCTCTCAGATCCAGTGGTGGATGGTTCTTGTAGCAGGACCAAGGCCAAATGAGACTGTAGCTGAGTCCACAGGGTGACAGGGCATTTCTGTGTCTGGATTCAGGAGTAAAGTAGTTGAGCCTACCACCTGTGGGGAGTTCTGTCCTCTTAAAAGAGTCTTCTGAGGTCTTGGGCTTTACCAGGTTTCCTACCCAAATCCCAAAGCTGCCACAAAGGCTCTTTTGTCCATGGATGGCTGTAAAATTATTGTTGCTTTGGGGGAATATGAACAGGGAACCTCCTATGCTGCCATCTTGCTGATATCACTGCACAGGTTGTTTTGTTAAAGACTAGTAATAAAGCCCAGCATCTGGTGATATTAATCAATTATTGAAGACAAATGAACCAAGTTGGAAATAAAAATCTTTCAAAGGTGGAAAAAATATAATATATAATACTGTCAAAATATTTGTGCCAGTAAGTTTAAAAACAGATGAAAAGGATAAAATCTTATAAAGAATATAACTAGTGAAATCTTACAAAGAATTAAAAAGCCCCTAAAATTACAGAAACATTAAAGACTTGAAAAAGTAGTTAGAATATCAACTCAGGTTGGTATGAAGGTGAATTCAGATAAAGTATCAAAGAAGAGATAATTCGAGTCTTATATAAACTCTTCCAAAAAAGAAAGAATAAGAGAAACTCCGTTTCGTCTCTCTAAGATAATCTTGTTTGTCAAAGCAATCAAAATTACAAACTAATCTTGCTAATGAACACAGATGTAAAGCTTTTAACAAATATCCACCCAATCTAGAATGACTTTTAAAAGACAATGAAGCTATTTTTAAAAATATGTAACTGATTATACAACAGGCTTAAAGGAAAATATGTTCAAATGATGCAGAAAAAGTAATATATATCACCTTTCTTTCTTGAAACTAATAAAATCTTATAACTTAGAAAATTAGCAATATTAATAGAAGGCAGCATGCTAAATCTGATAACAAGTACCTATCAAACTTTACAACAATTATAACACTAGTGAAGAATATGATAATATTTTTAAGTCATCAACAAAAATCAAAATCTGACATAATTCCTATTGAACATGTATTGGTGGACTTAGCCAAGTAACAATTTCAGAAAATTATATGAAAGCTATAAGGGTTGGAAAGAAACAAAACTTACTATTCATTTTTCATTACAAATGATTATATCATTTCTGAAATTCCTATAATTTCCAATAAAATCTATAGTTCCATTGAGGTTTTCTGTTTACAAAATGACAGAAGATCAATATTTCTATTTCACATTTCTATACACCAACAGAGATGCTTAAAAATAATTAAGAATATGTTATCAAAATAGCAATATAAATTGTATAGTATTCTTGTATTCTTGGACATGTTACTCAGTTTAATTCTTTTCATGTCCCTCTAGAAATTATTGGTTCCAATATTTGCTCCTTTCAGACCAATATCTAGATGGAAGATGCTATTAATGTTTTGAGCATCCCTATGTGATATGTCTTCTCCCAACCAGATAATAATGTCAACCCTCTCTTCATAATCAAGTCTACCTGTGAAAGTTGCAATGTAAATTTCAGCTCACCACCATGGCAATTATGATCCCTTACCCTTTGATTGTTTTCCCTAAAATGTCACATAGAATGAAAAATCTTTCTGACAACCAAACACTCTAGGCTTATAAAATTCTAAAAGGCCATTTATAGGGGACAGAGCTTCTATCACTTCTTTTTGTGAAATACTTTTTCCTGAGGATTCCATTCCAGTATTCAGCCATGCTGCTTTGGTCCATTCCAGGTAATATATAAAGTCTTATCAATCCCACCTTTAGAACTTATTGTTACTCACCCTCAAGCATACCAAGACTGTATTTTACTGTTCTCTTCTGAACCCAGATTTCATGATTCCATTTTGACAACTCTGCCTTGACAATCAAAATTCAAGGTTTGAAAAAAGAACTGATGTGTTCCATAGGAGTGGTTCAAGTTTCATGATACCACAGATGTCAGTCCAATTTTAGGGTCAGGGAGAGCTCACATTTCACTCTTAAAGGATTTTTAAAATGTGCTACAGCCTTTCGTGGAGCACACTTAAGAAGAGTTTGTAAAGGTGAGTCTTAGTGAATTTAAGCTCACCCCAACTCACTGTTTAAGCAGCTGTGCTGACCCACCCACACCTAAATCCAGTGTGTGGACACTGAATAAAAGGATGTCTTATAATATATCACAGTTGGATGAATAACTCATATTGCTCAATTGAATTCATATTTTGCTCTTGTTCCTATGCTTCTTAGATTTCCAATTCACTGACTTCACTGCTTATTCTGATATTTGCCTTCTCAGCAGACCTCAGTATATAACTCTCTTCTGATTATTAACACAACTTTCCTCTTGAATATAGCCTTGTATCTTTGTTTCAGAAATACTCTTGTAATTTCTTTTAGGAATGCTACTTCAATCTGACTTTATCTCTTGTGAACCTCCAGGTCACAGGTGATCCGGAAGCCCATTCAATTGGTCTTTTTTGTCTCAGAGACAAATCCTAAATAGTGAAGAATACTGCAGTCAACGAACAAAGTTAATAATTAGTTAAGAAAAAGGGTGGTGAGAAAGAATCAAACTTTGATGTCCATTTCTTGCTGTGAGAAGGAACTTAGAGCTTACCCTTATAGGAATGATGATAATATAGGTTTTGGAAGATAGATAGTTACATGCAGACATTTTATAAACCACATCAATCTAGAGTTGATGTGAAAAATGGATTAGAAGGGAGAGTTGGAGAAAATGGGATCAGATAGACTAATACTTACCAAAGAAATGCTTCTGCTTATGAAGGAAATTTTAGACTGAACCATTCACTGAATGATGAACAAAGAATTAGAAAGATTATAACTTTACCAAACCATAATTTAGAGAAATGCTATGGTGAATAATGGATTTCTGTGAACTACACAGTCACTGCTTTAAAAAAAAATACTGAAAATGTGGCTGATCGCTCCACTAATTAAAAGCATATGGAAATAAAATAGAAATATATCTTAAGATTTGTGATAATTATGTATGGGTGTTTAAATATAAGCATTGGGTGGATTGGGTGCTGTTTAGTATATGGTTTCCACTGGGCCACGTAATTCTTCATTGTCAACACACTGCTTATATGAATCTTAACCAACTCACCATTGTTATGCAGAAACAAAGGATAAGTGGAGCTGCATCATTAGAGGAAAACTGAGAAACAAAAGCTCTCATACCATCTAATGGCTAAGAGAGATTTCTGTTACAGATAAGGTGATAAGTCAGCAACTACTGCCTTCACTCATTTGCCAAAATGCATTCAGGCTCTAAAATTATATTCTAAACAATTTTTCCTTTAACCAAAGGGAAGAGACAAGAGTAAGAGAATCTATTGCAAATGGCAGACAGTTCAATATTTTTGTTCATTACAATAATATGTAAAATATATTTTCATCTGTATCTGTGTACATATATGTATTATATGTATTTATGAATATGTGTGTAGTTGTATACATTTATATATGTGCATTTCTGAGGGCTCTTGCAATTCTAAGTCTCAATCCAGCAAATCAGCACATATTTGTGAGGATACAACCAACAAGTATGTCTTAAAAAGTAGATGTTTCCCAGGACACCACCATGTATATCAGCAACTCAACCATCAGTAGTTCATTCATTTAGTCTTTCAATCTTTTAAGCATATTGAATGTCTACTCTTATTTTAGGCAATATGCGAGGTATCCAAGTTACAGAAATCAATAAGAATTATCTCTTTACTTGATGATCTTAAGGTTTATTATATAAAGTGGTTCTATGGAGAGTGATAATAAAGTTCAACACTGATGTCATGACTTTGAGTGAATATATTTGAAGAGAAAGTATAGCTGTTTCTTTAAATTATCGGTTTTGGAGTTAGTCTACCTAGATCTGAATCCTACCCTCATGACCAGTTATTTTTAGTATAACTTTGGAAAATTTAATTCAACTCTTTATACTTATGTTTCTTCATCAGAAAAGTCTAGATGGTAATTAACATTTTTTCATTTTTTATAAGTATTTAATTGCATAATCTAGATAAAACCTAGATAAAAACCTAGGCATAATCTAGTTAAAAACTGTAAGATTAATACTAATAATGAATGTTTATTATGATTATTACTAAGAATTGCATTCTATTTTAGGAATATTTTCATACAAATATCTTATTACTAATGAAAAAAGGATATTATTTTACTAATGAGTATTCAAATGGTAGTTAATAATTTTTTAAAATAATTTTAATAGCATGCTTATGATGAGTATTCCAAGTGGTCATAAGATATACTCAAATTCATGACTTTATAATTCATCTGCTTTTGTGTTTGTTGTTTAATATTAAGTAAAATGGGCTCAAGATCAAAGACAGAATATTACACATCTGTATCTGCTTGTTACACACACAAATGCAAAATATGTTCAATTGGCAGCATATGTTAGAATGAACACCAATATGTTGTGATAATAATTTCATTGTTGGATGTTCTGCAGAGGCCTGATCTGTATTGTATTTTATTAAGATGAATGTGCTTTAGTTTGTTCAACCAGTCATGGTATAATATTTGGCTAATGTTTTTATTGCATGCCATCTGTGTGGGCAGTAAGGTTGTCCAATAACACACAAAATGTCACTGTTTTGAATAGACAACTAATTGAGATTTAATCAGATGGATATTTTATATCAACTAAATGCTAGTTGATTAATGAAAACGTATTTTTGATACTTAATAACTGTGTAAAAATGGGACATGATTAGCTTAAAACTCCATGCATTATGCACAAAATGTAGACTTTCTCATGAATACATGCATGCCGAACAGTGTGGTAGAATCTGATGCATTTAAATAGCATTAAAATAAATGTCACCCTGCAACTTAAGGAATAGCAAGCACTATTTGTTTGGAAATGATTCTAATATCTGGATCTCTCTGACCCCTCTTCATACTGTCATAAAACAGCATATTTTTTTTCTCTGCAGCCAAGAAGAAATGTAAATGTACCCACTCCCACTGTGACAAATAATCAGCTCCATATATGCAAACCCAGAAGCAGTGCTAACTATCAAAACAATTGTAAGAATCACAGGAGAACACGCTTGGGCAGATGTTTTGAAAACAAAACAACTTGCTGAAATTTAACATCTCTCAAGAAAATTCAACAAAATGAAACAGCTTTACTCTCCATTTTTCTTTCTTTCACATTTTCCATGCTACCTCCTGGAGAAGCCAATTTTCATTCTGGGTACATTTCACTTTTGGTATCTATTTCAGGTTTATCCCCAAATATATGTGTATGTGGCATTCCCTTGTGGTGAATGAGAATTCCCTTTTCCCTGAAAGATTTTTTTCTTACTTGAGACTATAATAAAATTCTGTTCATAGGAGAGATTAGCTCTTACATGCCATACTCTTATCACTTATATCAAACAAATGGTGATTGCTTCCCCCCAACCCTTTCTCTGCTGTTGTTTTCTCATTAGATTAAAGAGAAATCAACTATAGGATAAAGGATTGAATAACCCCTATACAGAATCAGGTCCAGGACTTTGCCTAGTGTGGATCCAGATCCTTAGTACCTCAAAGCACTCTTTATCTCCCAGAAAACACTAGGTGAATGCATCTTTGGAGCACTCACATTTGGTATCATGACTGAAGCCACAAGTAAAGACAGAGATGTAATATTTACCTAAGTGTTGCTCTATTTAATGCCTAACTGTGACCTTCAAGAACCCGAGATGTCTCCTGCTGGTTTTCTATCTTCAGTCACCAACATACCAGATAACTTATTTAAATACTCAATGCAATCCCAAACCTTTAAGATGGATTTTCTTTCCATATATTTATAACAAAATGACAAAATTAGATATTAGACAAATATGTCTGTATGATCAGGTAAATAATTTAATGATACCCTGTGTCTAATCAATAATCTATCTAGCTCAGAAATTTTCCAAGGTTAAGAACTTTCAGGCAGGTATCCCCGATTTCATGTTAAAACCTGGCTAACTTGTGAGTTAAGTTCAGTGTCTTTGAGTCTGTATTTTCAGCTTTCAGTAGCACTTTGGATAATGATACTATTAAATTTGTCAGCTGCTGGTTTTATTTGACAAAAGTAGTGCTTATTTCAGTGTGAGACTTGAGTCCTACATTATGTACATTTGTGTGTGTGTGTGTGTGTGTGTGTGTGTGTGTGTGAATAGGTAATCCTATTTGGCAATGACTTCCATACCTAAAATGTGTTGTCCAACCTTCCTTAAACTCTTAAAATTATTTTATATCTGGAATTTTACTATTTGTACTCTTTTTTCCTAATAATGTTTTAAAATATAGGTAAGCCTAAAGACAACATGGTTTACAATGAAGCATCACTATTGACATTGACATCTAGTCATATGAACTGTTTCTTAATTCTTATCTCTATAGAGTACACATGATGAAAATAATCCACCTACAAAGAGAAATATTTCATAATCTTTGGAAAAAGAGCATGTATTTTTAGTCCCATTGAATTACTAGATAAATTAATTTATGAATGAAAAGTTTAGCAAGGTATATTTGTGTTTATAGAATTGAAATTTCTTTCTCAAATACATTTTTAAAACATGTATTATATCAAAATAGGCACCAAAGAATGAAATCTCAACAATTGTGGTTGCAGAATGTCTTCAGGGTGTCGATAACATTGGCAGACTTTTGTACCCTGACACTGCAGATTTTACTCCAACAGGTAACGTACTTTGGCTAAAAACTGCACCCCTGACTTCTTCCAAAACTCTTGAGAAAAGTCTATCAGGTCCTGGAGATTTATTTACATCAAATTTCCAGCATTTTTTTTCTGATTTTATTGCTTTTTAATGAATTCTTTTCTCCTCTTATTTTTTCTTTCTTTAATACCTATTAACTGGGCAGCAATATTAAAAAATAAATAATGGTGGTATCAAAATAACAATGTTAAAAAATAATTTATTCTAGAAGCATGAAACACTTCAAATTTAAAGAATGCCACTAGTATATTTTTCAGTTTTGGAATTCTTCAAATAGAAATGAAAAATGCATACATATTTCAGGGGAAAAAGACAGTCCCTCCTCTCATACAAACAGGAACATACACACAGACAAATATACAAAAATTCCAGACAGTTTTCTATAGAAGATGTATAGTAGAGATTGTATGATAACCAACAGAGATTAGTAAAATAAAATTGAATATCCTTAATGCAATATACCACGGTTTTTAAGCAATTTTTTTAATTCTTAATTGACTCTTCTAAGCAGAGTACATATGAAGCCTCATTTATATATTAAACCTACATAATTATTCTTAAGTTAAAATAATTTTAAATGTTGGATATTCTAGTCCCAAGGTTATTTTGATCGTATATACTTTTTATGGATACTATTTTTTTTAATTTCTCTTTAAGTTTTTAACTTTGAAATTATTCAAAATATGGTGAGATATGGTTTGAATATTTGTTCTCTGGAAATCTCACGTTAAAATGTAATTCCTAGTGTTGGAAGTGGGGTCTGGTAGGAGGTGATTAGATCATGGGGGTGGATTCCCCGGGAATGGCTTATCACTATCCCCTTGGTGATCAGTTAGCTCTTGCTCAGTTAGTTCATGTGAGACCTGGTTGTTTAAAAGTGTGTGGCACCTCCACCTTTGCTCTTTTGCTCCACCTTTTGCCATGCGAGATGCCTGCTCCCCATTCACCCTCCACCATGATTGTAGGCTTCCTGAGATTCTCAACAGAAGCAGATACCAGCACCACATTTGTACAGCCTGCAGAAATGTGAGCCAATTAGACCTTTTTTCTTTATAAATCACCCAGCCTCAAGTATTTTTTATAGCAACACAAACAGCCTAACACATGGTGTTAAAGTAAGACATAATAAACTAAAAAATTTACGCTGTGTGTAAAAAATGTGCATTAAGCAAAAATACTTAAAGGTATTAACAGTTTGAGAACAACAAATTTCTCAAAGCATTATTAACATTGTCTTAAGTAGTATTTGTGTTAGACTTATGATTTTACAAATGTTCTAATGATACTGTCATTCTAATACCATTAAATTTAAGATATATATTTAGTTGCACTAACCCACTAATTCTAAAATGTGTTCAATATTAGTTCCAGTTTACGTGAGGAGAGTAATGTTGATATATCATCATCATTACACAGTCACAAAGGTTCACAGCCTAGATATAAACCCAGATATATCTATTGTCAAATTTCATGCTGTTTTCATTCTGATACATTTTCTTTGTATACTAATCCCACACATCCTTTGCAGCCATTCACTGTATTTAGATGTCCCTTATCACCTGGTTTGCATGGTACTTAAATAGCAAGATGCAGGGAGCAAGTTGGAAATTAGGTAAGAAGGAACTTTTTTTTTTTTATCACGAAGAGTTAGAACAACCAACATTTCTTTTGTATTGGGTATGCCAGTATAAGCATGGATTAAGGTGGACAGCGTAAGTGTACTGGAAGAAATATTAGGTTTCTGTCAGATGTGACTCTTTAGGAAGACAGACAGATTGATAACTACTATGCATATCTACACTCAACATTCTTTTCACTTTTCAATGTATTTTGTACATTTTATTTCATGCATCATTTTCAATCCTGTGTTTCTGGTTATCTGAGTCTTTCCACAGATTAGAGCCAAGCAAAACTGAAAGACTGACAGCTTTCCTCTAGAAAATGTATTTAGATTATAGAATTCCCTTGAAATGTCGAACAAGAGGCTGTCATACAGAGCCTGGTTAGATTATTCAAGTCATCAGCTGTGAAATTAGTGTATTTAGTTTAAACTGCTCAGTTCTCCTAAGAGCCTCTCTTTATTCATGGAGATTTCTGTAAAGCATGAATACAACATCACAAGTCCTTTACAGATCTAAATTGATTGGCTCTATCCAACAATTGAAATAAATATCAGATCGTTTGTTCAGTCTTAAAAAAAAGTAGAACAGAAAACTAGAATTACTAGTTTGTTAAGTAATGAAGAAAAATGTTCTGTATCTCTTAGTCATTGTACTTACTCCTCTTATTTTCTATCTCAATGAATCATAAAATCATTCACCCTAAGAAAAGAAAAACTTGTAAATCTGATCCCATGTCTCCCACATCTTGTCTTCCTATATTTAACCATCAAGTCCAGTAGTTTAAACCTCTTCATGTTTCCTAAGTCTTCAAGATTTATCTCTACGTTTCCACTACTACTGACTTACTCTGTTTGTCTTTCTGTCATAGCTTGCTTAGTATTCTGTCTTTGAGTACAATGTAAACTATCTTCGATAGCCTGGCTAGTGATTGTTTAAATTACATTACTGATAATGTCAAATTTAAAATATTTATTTCTCTCCTCATCACTTCTTAGATCAACTGCAAGTTTCTAAACATTTCTCATTAAAGTATGACATGATCTGGGGCTAGGATCTGGTGCCTAGCCTTAGATCTCATAATTCTACTACTCCTTCCACTTCCCCTGCAACCTCCTCCACCCTGATCCCACTTAAGTTTAGGCATATAGAACTACTTGATATTTCATGACTCATGACATGTCAGGTTTATTTGTTGATTAGTGATAGGGCAAAGACTATAACACAGAAATTTACCTTTTCAATTTAGAAGTCTCTCCAGTGTGCCACAGCATTAGTTTTATCTGTATTACCCACATCATGAACTGCCTTGATAATCTGTCTAATGTTGTCAGTTGGGTGTTAAAGTCTCCCACTATTATTGTTTGCCTGTCTAAGTCATTTCATAGGTCTAGTAGTACTTGCTTTATGAATCTAGGTTGATATAAATATATATTCCAATGTTAGGTGCATGTATATTTAGGATAGTTAAGTCTTCCTGTTGAGATAAACCCTTTATCATTATCTAATGTTATTCTTTGTCCATTTTTACTGTTGTTAACTTAAAGTATGTTTTATCTGATATAAATATAGCAACCCCTGCTCTTTTTTGTTTTCTGTTTGATTGGTAGATCTTTCTCCAACTCTTTACTTTGAGCCTGTGTGTGTGCTTATGAGTGAGATGGGTATCTTGAAGATAGAAAACAGATGGGTCTTTTTTTTCCTTCATCTTGCCTCTCTGTGCTTTAAGTGGGAGTGTTTAGATCATTTACATTCAAGTTTAATATGGCTATGTGAGGTTGTGAAGTTGTTGATTGCTTTGTAGCTTCTATTGTATTGTCACTTTATAGCATCTGAGGGCTACATAATTAATTGTGTTTTTGTAGTAGCAGGTATCATTCTTTCATTTGTACATTTAGAATTCCCTTCAGGATCTCTTGGAAAGCTTTTCTAGTGGTAACAAGTTCCCCTAGTGCTTGCTTATCTGGAAAGAGTTTTTATTACTCCTTCACTTATATAGCTTTGTTTGGCAGCATATGAAATGGTTAGTTGTGATTTATTTTCTTTAATAATTCTGAAAATAGATCTCAATTTATCCTGGCTTGCAAGGTGTCTGCTGAGAAGTCCACTGTTCACCTGATGGAGTTCCCTTTTTATGTGATCTGACCTTTTACTGTGGTTGCAGGACCCCACTGCACTGCAATCCCTGCACAGGGAGGGTGGGGCAGCTCAGACTGCTAATCCAGACATATAGATTATCCAGATACCTGGAGATACGCCTTGGAGTGGAGCAGAGAAGTCCTCGTTTCACCATGGTTTCTACACAAGAAAGGTGAAGCAGCTTAGGCTGCAGATCCAGGTAAGCAGGTGCTTCAACTGCCTGGAGAAATGCCTGGGTGTGGAGTGGAGAGGATCCCACTGCACCATGGTCTCTGCATGGGAAGGGTGGGTCAGCTCATGCTGCTTTTCTGGGTGAGCAAGTGCTTTCAATTCCTTGAGATAAGCCTGGGAATAGAGTAGAGAGGGCCATCACCCACCAGGATCTCTCCACAGGAGGAGTGGTGTGATTCATGATGCTGTTCTTGGGGAGCAGGTGCTCTCAATTCCTAGAGATCTGCCTGGGAATGGGGCAGAGAGGGCCCATACTGCACCATAATCTATGCACAGGAAGGGTGGGGTGGCTCAGGCTGCAGAATTGTGTGAACACAATTATAGCATCTGAGTGGTCTGAAAGGTTGAAGATTTGCCTGGGTGTGGTGCAGAGAGGGCACCATTGAAACACAATCAAATCAACAGAATAGTGAGGTGGCTCAAGCTTCTGATCCAGGCAAGTCTGTGCTCCAAATGCCAGGATTTCTGCCAAGGGATGAAGTGAAGAGGGACCTGCGGCACCATGATCTTAGGGGAGCGACCTGGGGCACTCAGAAATGATATAAGCAGATAGGTTTCAGGTCACCAAGCAGGCCTTACCTTAAGTCTCATTGCCCAGGAGAAACCACAGCTTTAGCAGCCCTCCTCCCAGCTGAGGCCTGTGACAGGGGAAAGCACAATTCCAGGGCCTACTGATGAGTGCTTTCCACAATTCTGACTGTGGAGGCCCCTACCCTGCTCCAGGGTGAGTGCTCCAATCTCTGGCCTGAAGCTAAAGTGCCTGCACAGCCACACTGCCAGGTCACCAACGAATGGCTGACTTTGTATGGACCTGGATTCAAAATGGTGTCCTGCTCTCAGTCCTGGGTCTGGGAAAATGCCTGCAGCTTTTACCATTGTTTTACCTTGCAGCATCTCCAAGCCTCTCCCAAGTTAGCTCCAGAGATTGAAGGAAACAAAATGCTCTCCCTGGGCATGACTGGTTTGGATCCCCAGTGGAAAGGTGGGTCACAGAGGGAAGTTCTCTACCTCTCATGTACTGGTGCTTCACTCAATTTTATTAGGCAGATGCCATCATAGGGGCTGTTTGGCTATGTTCTCCTCCCCAGGATCTTCAGGATCTGAGGTATCCTTTACAATTCTGGTGTGTTCTCATTTTCCTTCTTGATTTAAAGATCACAGTTAAAAAAGCATGTTCTAACCCAATGCAAAGAAGCTGAGAACCTTTATAAAAGGTTACCGGAACTGCTAAATAGACCAGTTTAGAGAGGAACATAAATGATGTGATGGAGCTGAAAAGCGTAGCACAAGAAATTCGTGAAGCATACACAAGTATCAATAGCTGAATTGATCAAGAGGAAGAAAGGATATCAGTTTGAAGACCACCTCACCAAAATAAGGCATGCAGACAAGGTTAGACAAAAAAGAATGAAAATAAATGAACAAAGCCTCCAGGAAATATGGGACTGTGTGAAAAGACCGAACCTATGATTGATTGGAGTACCTGAAAAAGATGGGAGAATGAATCAAGTTGGAAAACACAATTCAGTATGTTATCCAGGAGAACTTGGCCAACCTAGCAAGACAGTCCAACATTCAAATTCAGGAAATACAGAGAACACCACTTAGATACCCCACCAGAAGATCAACCCCAAGATACAAAATCATCAGATTCTCGAAGGTCGAAATGAAGGAAAAAATGTAAGAGGAGCCATAGAAAAAGGCCAGGACACCTACAAAGGGAAGTCCATCAGACTAGCAGCAGATCTCTCAGCAGAAACCCTACAAGCCAGAAGAGAGTGGAGGCCAATATTCAATATTCTTATAGAAAAGTATTTTCAACCCAGAATTTCATATCCAGCAAACCAAGCTTCATAAGTGAATGAGAAATAAAATCCTTTGCAGACAAACAAATGCTAAGGGATTTCATCAGCACAAGACCTGCCATGCAAGAGCTCCTGAAGGAAGCACTAAATATGGAAAGGAAAAATCAGTACTCAGCACTGCAGAAAACACACCAAAATATAAATAACAATGGCACTATGAAGAAAATGCATCAACCAATGTGCAAAATAACCAGCTAGCATCATGATGACAGGATCAAATTAACACATAACAATATTAACCTTAAATGTAAACATGCTAAATGCCCGAATTAAAAGATACAGACTGGAAAACTGGATAAAGAGTCAACACCCATCAGTGTGCTGTATTCAGGAGACCCATCTCACATGCAATGCCACACCCAGGCTCAAAATAAAGGATTGGAGGAATATTCACCAAGCAAATGGAAAGCAAAAAAAAAAATTAATAAATAAAAGTAAGGGGCTGCAATCCTAGTCTCAGACAAAACAAATTTTGAACCAACAAAGATCAAAAAAGACAAAGAACTACATTATCTAATGGTAAAGGGATCAATGCAACAAGAAGAGCTAACTATTCTAAATATATATATGCACCCAATACAGGAGCATCCAAAGTTGTACAACAGGTTCTTAGAGAACTACAAAGAGACTTAGACTCCCACACAATAATAGTGGGATACTTTGAAACCCTACTGTCAATATTAGACAGATCATTGATATAGAAAATTAAGAAAGATATTCAGGACTTGAACTCAGCTCTGGATCAAGTGGACATAAGAGACATCTACAGAACTCTCCACCCCAAATCAACAGAATATATATTCTTCTCAGGGCCACATGGCACTTATTCTAAAATCAACCATGTAATTGGAAGTAAAACACTCCTCAGCAAATGCAAAGGAACTGAAATCATAACAAACAGTCTCTCAGACCACAGCACACACAAAAAAATTAGAACTCAGGATTAAGAAACACAGTCAAAACCACATAATTTCCATGAAAATTGAGCAACCTGCTCCTGAATTATTCCTGGGAAAATAATGAAGTTAGGGCAGAAATCAAGAACTTATCTGAAACCAAGGAGAACAAGGAGACAACATACCAGAATATCTAGGACACAGGTAAAACAGTGTTAAGAGGGAAATTTATAGCAATAAATGCCCACATTAGAAAGCTGGAAAGATCTCAAATTGACACCCTAACATCACAATTAAAAGAACTAGAGAAGCAAGATCAAACAAATCCAAAAGCTAGCAGAAGACAAGAAATAGTTAAGATCAGAGCAGAACTGAAGGAGACAGAGACATGAAAAACCCTTCAAAAAAATCAATGAATCCTGGAGCTGTTTTTTGAAAACATTAATAAAATAGATAAGGTTAGATAGACTAATAAAGAAGAAAAGATAAAAGAATCAAACATACCCAATAAAAAAATGATAAAGGGATATGACTACTGACCCCACAGAAATACAAACTATAATCAGAGAATACTATAAACACCTCTGTGCAAACAAACTAGAAAATCTAGAAGAAACGGATAAATTCCTGTTTATCCAGATACATCCTCCCAAGACAAAACCAGGAAGAAGCTGAATCCAATAATAAGTTCTGAAATAGAGACAGTAATTAATAGCCTACCAACCCAAAAAAGCTCAGGACCAGATGGATTCACAGCCAAATTCTACCAGAGGTACAAGTTCAAGATGGTATCATTTTTTTCTGAAACTAATGCAAACAATTGAAAAGAAGGGAGTCCTCCCTAACTCATATTATGAGAATAGCATCATCCTCATACAAAAACGTGGCTGGCAGAGACACAACAATAAAAGAAAACTTCAGGCCAATATCCCTGATGAACATTAATGCAAAAATCCTCTATAAAATACTGCAAACCAAATCCAGAAGCACATCAAAAAGCATATCCAACATGATCAAGTTGGCTTCATCCCTGGGATGCAAGGTTAGTTCAATATACACATATTAATAAATGTAATTCATCACATGAAAAGAGCCAATGACAAAAACTACATGATTATCTCAATAGATGCAGAAAAGGCCTTAGAAAAAAAATGTAACATCCCTTCATGTTAAAAATTTTCAATAAACTTGATATTGATGGAACATATATCAAAATAATAAGAGCTACTTATGACAAACCCATAGCCAATATCATATTGAATGGATAAAAGCTGGAAGCATTCCCTTTAAAAACTGGAACAAGACAGGGATGCCCTCTCTCACCACTGCTATTCAACATAGTACTGGAAGTTCTGGCCAGAGCAATCAGGCAAGAGAAAGAAATAAAGGGTATTCAAATAGGAAGAGAGGAAGTCAAATTGTCTCTGTTTGCAGATGACATGATTGTATATTTAGAAAACCCCATCATCTCAGCCCAAAACTCCTGAAGCAGATAAGCAACTTCAGCAAAGTCTCAGATACTAAATCATTGTGCAAAAATCACAAGCATTCCTATACACTAACAATAGACAAGCAAAAAGCCAAATCATGAATGAGTTCCCATCCACAATTGCTACAAACGGAATAAAATACCTAGAAACACAGTTTACAAGGGACATGAAGGACCTCTTCAAGGAGAACTACAAATCAGTGCTCGAGGAAATGAGACAGGATGCAAACAAATGAAAAAGCATTCCATCCATGCTCATGGATAGGAAGAATCAATATCATAAAAATGGCTACAATGCCCAAAGTAATTTATAGATTCAATGCTATTCCCATCAAACTACCACTGACATTCTACACAGAATTAGAAAAAAACTAGTTTAAATTTCATATGAAACCAAAGAAGAGCCCATACAGCCAAGACAATCCTAAGCAAAAAGAACAAAGCTGGAGACATTATGCTACCTGTCTTCAAACTATACTAAAAGGCTACAGTAACCAAAACAGCATGGTACTGATTCCAAAACAGACTAGACCAATGGAACAGAACAGAGACCTCAGAAATAACACCACACATCTATAGCCATCTGATCTTTGACAAACCTGACAAAAAAAAAAGCAATGGGGAAATGAATCCCTATTGAATAAGTGGTGCTGGGAAAACTGGTTAGCCATATGCAGAAAATTGAAACTGGACCCCTTCCTTACACCTTATACAATAATTAACTCAAGATGAGTTAAAAACTTGAATGTGAAACCTAAAACCATAAAAACCCTTGGAGAAAACCTAGGCAGTACCATTCAGGACATAGGCATGGGCTAAGACTTCATGACTAGAACACCAAAGCAATTGCAACAAAAACTAAAATTGACAAATGGGATCTAATTAAACTGAAGAGCTTCTGCACAACAAAAGAAACTATCATAAGAGTGAACAGGCAACTTACAGAATGGGAGAATACTTTTGCAATCTACCCATCTGACAAAGGTCTAATAGCCAGAATCAACAAGGAACTTAAATAAATGTACAAGAAAAAAATAAACAACCCAATCGAAAGTGGGCAATGGATATGAACAGACACTTCTCAAAAGAAGACATGTATGTGGTGAACAAACATATAAAAAAAACTCATCATCCCTGATCATTAGAGAAATGCAAATCAAAACCATAATGAGATACCATCTCAGGCCAGTCAGAATGGCGAGGATTAAAAAGCCAAGAAACAACAGATGCTTGCAAGGCTGTGGAGAAATAGAAACACTTTTACACTATTGGTGGGAATGTAAATTAGTTCAACCATTGTAAAAGACAGTGTGGCAATTCCTCAAGGACCTAGAACCAGAAATACCATTTAACCCAGCAATCCAGTTACTGGGTATATACCCAAAGGATTATAATTCATTCTACTATAAAGACATATGCACACTTATGTTTACTGCAGAACTATTTACAATAGCAAAGATGTGGAAACAACCCAAATGCCCATCAATGATAGACTGGATAAAGACAATGTGGCACATATACACCATGGAATGCTATGCAGCTATAAAAAGGAATGAAATCATATCCTTTACAAGGACATGGATGAAGCTGGAAGCCATCATTCTCAGCAAACTAACACAGAACAGAAACCCAAACACCACTTATTCTCACTCATAAATGGGAGGTGAACAATGAGAACGCATGGACACAGGGAGGGGAATAACCCACACTGGGGCCTGTCAGGGGTTGCCGGGCAAAGGCAGGGAGAGCATTAAGACAAATACCTGGCTGGGTGCGGTGGCTGACGCCTGTAATCCCAGCACTTTGGGAGGCCGAGGAGGGCGGATCACAAGGTCAGGAGATCAAGACCACGGTGAAAGTCCGTCTCTACTAAAACTACAAAAAATTAGCCAGGCGTGGAGACAGGCTCCTGTAGTCCCAGGTACTCAGGAGGCTGAGGCAGGAGAATGGCGTGAACCCGGGAGGCAGAGCTTGCAGTGAGCCGAGATCGCGCCACTGCACTCCAGCTGGGGGACAGAGCCAGACTCAGTCTCAAAAAAAAAAAAAAAGAAAAGACAAATACCTAATGCATGTGGGGCTTAAAACCTAGATGATGGGTTGATAGGTGCAGCAAACCACCATGGCACATGTATACCTATGGAACAAACCTGTACATTCTGCACATGTATCCTGGAACTTAAAGTGAAATAAAAATAAATAAAATAAAGTAAATAAAGCTCACAGAGTTGTTCTTTATGTACTATTTTGCTCTTCTCAAGTGGCTGAGGCATGCTAAAAGCCTCTAATCACAATCTTGAAAATAAAAATATATGATTTATTAAAGGTAAATATATTCAGCTGATAATACCAAATATTTACATTAATTCAAGTTTAACTCAATCCTCATTGCTACATTTGATATCACCTCTAGTAAAAAGAAAACAAAAATTCTAAAATCTTTCTGAGGTTTAGAATCCAACTAATATTTCCTTTCCCTCTCCAATTGAAATGACCAATGAAGAAATGACAAGGAGCATTTGAAAGATATGTTTCTAAGTCTGATCCAAAAGAGAAAAAAAGAAAGTCCCTGGTCATGGGCTACAGATTTGCATGGCACCTCATGAACCGAATCCAGCTTCTAGATTCCCTTTCTTCCCTGAACTCAAGGGTGAAGATACAGAATTCTGAATTTCAGGAAAGCTATGCAGGGAGAAGAGTACCTGAGATCCTTTCAAGTCAGTAGCAACAGGGGTCTTTTTTTGTTTTATTTATTTATTTTTTTCATACATAGCATTCCTCTTCTTTTCCAGCAAATATCTTGTTGGATTTGCAAGTAATTGGGATTGTTTTTGTTAATACTGGAATATTGGAAAACAGTTACACAGTTGGGTGCCGAATGTGGGAGCAAGTCTAATGTGAATATTGGTACCAAATTCCTAAACTCTCATGAGGAATTAGAAGAGGGCATCCTGTTTTGTTTTTGATTTTTTAATATAGACTCTTCTAAATACAACTTCTAGAAGAGTCTATATTAAACAATTAATGAAATAAAACATAAGGATCATCAATTTTAGATTGTGAAAAGTTGTCTCCATATAGCACATGGAAAAGTTTATCCCACTTCATGACTTTTGTTCAATGTTATAGAGACTGATAGGTGGAAGAACACTGCACATAGTAATAGGAGTAGTAGGGATAAATTTAACAGACATTGTAGCAACAATGCCTGATATCAATTAATTATATGCCTACTATATGTATGTATGTATATAAAAATACACATACACACATAAATATGTGTAAGTATCTTAAATTTTTTTCGCTAAGGAGGTATAGTTGCCACACAGAGATGAGGAAACAAGTTAGAGAAGATAACAAATTTTGCCAGTCTAATAGCTATCAAAGAGCCAAACAAATAAATGTCTAAACAGCTAAATATCAAAAGCAGAAGGATCTAAACCCACATTTTCCTACTCAAAAGTCACTACTAATTACACCGTTCAACATTTCGCCTATTTTATTTCTTACAATATTTCACAGAATTCTCTTTTCTACATATTATGTTTTTATCATTCTAGCTTTTCCTGAATTATTAATTCCCCTGGACTTTTCCTGGAATGATTTCAAACCTTTTCACTTCCTGGCTTTATTTTAGCAGTCTTTGGGCCCTGATGGCCAGACTGATCCTCATGAAAGTGGAAAGCTGCCATTTCTCATTAGCCCCTGCTGTTTGTTATCACAAGACCATCTCCAAGGTTAAGTAGTGTAATAGTGATCCCTGAGGTCTGCCTTGGCTTTTTGCATTTGATGGAACATTTGTGAGCAGGAGCCCAAGTGAGGCTTTTACTATTATCTTACTACCACAAGAGGAGTATAATTTAATACAATCAATGATCTACGATATTTCAGGTATACATTCCACGATAATCACAATCATAAGTCATTAGTGCTTCTAATTGGAAAACAAAGGATACTCCTGTGCCTTTACAAAGAAAATTACATTTGTTATAAATGTATTTACAGCCTTGATATAATGAGCATGTTACACTTCAGCAGTTAAGCAGCCTGTTTAACCAGGTATGCCAAAATGTAGTAACCTCAGGGGATCAAAGTGATTGTCTCACAAGAAGGATGTTGATAGTGAAGAACAGGAAAAAGTAATAAAGCTGGGATCACCACTCGAAATGCACACAAGGGCCAAGCGGTTATCATAAAGCATGGTCTTTGCCAGGCACAGGGGCACATTCCAGTAATCCTAGCAATTTGGGTGAACAAGGTGAGAAGATTGCTTAAGGCTAGGAGTTGAGACCAGTGCGGGCAACGTAGCAAGACCCTGTCTCTACCGAAAAATAAAATGTTAAAAAATCAGCCTGGTGTGGTGACGCATGCCTGTAGTCTCAGTTACTCGGGAGACTGAGGCAGAGGGATCATTTGAGCTCACGAGTTTAAGGCTGCAGTGACTTATGATCATGTCATGCACTGCAGCCTGGGTGACATGGTTCTGTCTCTAAAAAAGAAAAGCAGAAAGAAAAACAAAACAAAACAAAAAAACACTGAGTAAGATATCTTCAATAGGGAGGGATAGTAGTCAATAGGGAGTAGTGCACTGTGGTGAACTGAAGCGCCTATACCAGCTGTAATGTGGTAGTCACAGCTTATAATCCAATGTGTCTAGTATTGTTAGAACCCTAAATTTTGTGGGGAGAAGTAGCAATCCAGATTTAAACATTAAATTCCCCAAATGTTTAATGTTGGAAGTAGACTCAATCTATTCCAGAAAAATAGGCCAAATCTAACATTTGTGATTTTAACACCAGAGGAGTGTTTGGTAGTCATCAAAAAGTGTAGAATAACTGATTCCTTTCCAAAAACCCACGAATATCTGTAGAAGCATTAGCCAAGACTAGTCGTATATCATGTTTATGTTTGAAATAAACCATAATGTATAGGTATTTCCCTCATTATAAAAATTTGTGTAACATGAGTTATAAACAAATGTTTTTTGTATTCGTGGTAAAATAATATATTTTAGTAATAGAAGAAATATTATATATTTTCTTAAGAGAATTTAAGTATCCAATAGTTAGAATCCAAGCATTTATATTAAAAACAGCCACACCAACATGACCTGCAGAAAACTCAGGACAAAGAAAAAGATAAAAACTCCAATATAAGACTCTCGGCCCTCTATAGCACATGTGAAACAGATCATATATGAAACATTTTAAATAATGGACTGATGTATTTAAAGTAATGTTTTTATGGACACGATAAATAATCTGAAATGGTATATGCCACTTGTTTCTATGTAGTATTTGGTGTGTGCATTTTTAAGTTTTTTCTTATCTGTATTTTCTATTTTTTAGTCTCATTGTAAAAATCTTAAAATCTTATGTTGCTTTTTCTTTCTATTTTTATTCCCCACATTGTATATATTTTAAGAGAGATAAATGACTAAAATTATACCATGTCCTTCCAAGTTCTGAAAATAAACACTTATCAAAAGACAAAAAACAAAGCATTTGAAAGTTTCAGAGGAATTTTTATTTTAAATACAATGACTCATGCAAACTGTAAGTTATGTCATATCACTAAAGACCTCTCATAAATACTAAGGCAGAATTTTACATTCAGCATGAAAGGAAACTGAATTAAAGTCATGTACTGTATAAGCAAGACAATGTATCAGTGCTCTCACTCGCCCAAGATCACAGTGAAGATGGTAAAAGGAATTGGATAGGAAATATCTGAAAAGCCAGACCCTCAGCCAGAGTGTGGCTGTGGGGAATTTCACAATTAAAGGCTGGCAGGAAAATATCATTGGAATGGTTATGAAACATTAGGACATCTTCCTGTTTCCTCCAGGAGCAAGAGAAGAAGCCTGGTTTCTGTTATAGCCATTATTTTGAGATTTCTCTTACGATTTTAGGCTTGAAGGCATGGAAAAGTGGAAACGTGTTCTGCATTACTTGTAGAATTCTAATGAGCTCAGTAATTATGGGAATCATCTGGAAAGAACAGCTGTCTCACCTTTGTCTGGATTCTAAAATGCCTTATAATGAGCGGAGACCCTGAGCATAGCTTGTGCAAAATTTGGGGCCTCTATATCAGGTAGATTTCAAAGCACAGAACTACGAATAAGGATTTTGGATGGTACATGTCAAGACTCAACACTTTGGCCATTTAAGTGGACTGTATGTTGAGTGTATATGAATCTTCTGGAACGGGCTTGAAGTAACTAGCAAGTTTTCTATAAAATCCATGGAAATATGTATTTGTTTTATTTGTTTGCTTGCAAAGGTGATTAATCGAAGGGCTCTGGACATAGAGTTTCAGAGACCAGGTAGGGAAAGTGAGCTTATTGTTAACCATCGTTAAATCAATTGCTTCTAAATCTCTGCAGGTAAGATTTGTGTAAATTTTAATAAGAAACATTATTACATTTTATATTTATATTTTTAAAGATTTTTACAGAAAATAAATGCTGTAAAATAAAATTTAAAAATGAACAAGAATTAAGAGCTAAAAGTAATAACAGTACCAACAAAAAAAAAATAAGTATAAAACAAAAATAATTAATAAGGACTTTTAATGGAAATAATGAAAATAAAATATACCACTGAAGAACTAGAATAAAAAATAAAATGGACTAAAAGATCACAAAAAATTAAAACTAAAAAAGATTAAAAATATTTTAAAATAATGAATAACAAAGTATAATAGTGTGATTATATTTATTTTATGTGTTTAAGTTGATTGTTAAAAATTTTCATGTAAACTCTCTAATTAATACCACTTATAAATTTTTATATACAAGAACAATGACAGTGACCCTTCAGACACTGTCTTCATGTCTTAAGTTTTCATGATAGTCCTGATTTGTCTTATAGATTCATAATCTCTTCTTTGCACACCTCCTCATTTCAGTTGCACACTTTCAAATGTTTGAACAATTTTACTTTTATTAATATTTCATACCCTTTGGAAGTTGTCCTTAAACTTCTTCCACCCTAACTCTTAGATGGCCCTAAAAAGCAGGTTTCCTAATTCCTTCCCTTGTGTGTGTATATGTATGTGTATGTGTACATTATCTTCAGTTTTATGCAAATGCACAGTGACCTGTCATGTAAATATATAAGCAAGCATTGTTTCTACTTGCTCTCTTATTGCTAAACCCTTTCAAACTATTTGGTGGAGAGAAGCAACTCTTTCTGTTCTGGGGAAGAAAAGTGTCGCATCACAGAGTATCGTTCTTATGTTCAGCTTCATAGTAAGAAATATTTGGAATGGGACTCTATTTAGTAAATTTTTATTGAATATTTGATTTTTAAACAGGTATTCTTATATTAATTGTAACAGTTATATTAGAAATTTGATATGCTACTTTTCACTAGAGGTTGATTAGTTTTGGACACTATATGAATAAGCTTTATCTATGAAACCACAATAGACATGATAAAAAAATTATCATTTAGCAACAGCTCTGTAGACTTTTCATGTCCAAAGAAGCCACAAGAAAGATTTATGAAAGAGAATATCCAGCAGTGTTAACATTTCTGAGCTTCTGGAAGAAAGCAGTGGATCAAGGGAAACATCTTCACATTAGAGGAACAATAATACCTCATAAAGAGTCCATTGCTGAATTAAAATTTTTTAAGAAAAAGGTTTTTAATGCCACCAAGTCTTTGGATTAGTCTTCTCTGCTTACCATAGAGAAACTATATTGGCTTTCACATAGATGACTAGATGTTCTTGAGCTATTTATTTTTACTAAATAATTTTAATTGATTGAATTAAAACTATTCTGTATTTTTAACGTGTTTATTAAATCACTGTAAAGACACAAAAATGACAATTCATCCTTATCCTCCTGTCCTCTGTGATATTAGGGCTGTTACATATTATTTTAATATTTTTGTTATGTGACAGAAAAAAGTAAGGTATGGGGACAAAATCACTTCTTTTTACATTCATTAGGAACTTTTCCTCTTTATTTTTTTCTCCTAGTCTCTTTTGCTTCCCTCCTGAGGCACAAATCTCTTTTGCTTCCCTCCTGTTGCACGAATCTCTTTGCTCCTCTGTTCATTAATTCATTATCTATTGAATAACACCGTGGGAAACAACACATTGCTCTCCAAGGTGCTTTCAGTAAACAACGAAACAACCAGATGACTAGGTCTCACCAACATGGGAGAGGAGTGAGGAGCTGAGAATTCGTGAAAGGCATGGGATTATTTTTTGAAAGGAAATGTTTTTTCACTTGTACAATATAGAAGCCTTGAGTCCTATTTCCCCTCATGGGTTTCCATAAGCTTTTAGCTCTAAAGTTTTATTGAGAAACACAACTGGGGACTTCTCAGGAATCCACACTGATCTTGTCAACTGCCTGGGTTGTGAAATTGGTGAGACAGAAATGACAGGAGTGTTGTCAGCAGCCACAGTGTCAGCAGAAAATAAAGTGAACAGACACGTGTGAATCAAAGGAGCCATGTTTGTGGCTATTAGAAACTTAGACTGACTTGCTAATGTCTTATTCATGGCACTAAAACAAGAAATAGGTAGTTATAATGGTGATAGAGATCCATTTACAATTGGATCAGCAAGGGAGTGTCTGATTTGTTGGTGAGCATTTCGACACTGGTTCATATTCTCTAATCACGTCATTCAGCTGATTAAAAAATGAGGTCATAATTTGTTCAGATTTAATCAGAATATATTCATATAAAATACCTGTTCACTACATTTTACATCTCTAAAATTTCACCAGACACTAAATAAGAACGAAGTAAATAAGGTGACAAAAAATTAGAGCAAAGGAAGAACTTCTGTTTTAGGAAATTCTTGTCACTATGCACAAAATCTACACACCATTTCAAGTTGTGTTTCTCATGTTTTATTCATCAAGAGATAAAAGGAAAAACAGTGGGAAATTTTGAAAATAAGAATCTTAAGGCTAAAAAGGTTGCTAATACGTACCTTTGTTCTGAAATGGGATTGCATTCAGAACTTATGGAGGGAAAACGTACCTGCAGACTACCCTTCTGAAAAATAAGAAGCAGTTGAAGGCACCCACGTAATTTCCTTTTGCTACTTATTTGGCATCTGACAGCTCTTAAAATCATGATTGGTTTCCTAAGACTAACAAATATAAGATGGTGAGTTAAAAAGGCACTGCTTTTCTTGTCTTGGTTTGGTTGAATCAAAATAGCAGCCTCTATATAGGTTCCCATATAAGATAATATTATGTAAACCCAAATAGAACTCTCTGGGAGCTACATTACCACCACCATCACCTTCTTTTCTTTACCCCACTAACTGGCACTTTTCAGTTTCCTAGAAAGAGGTCTCAGTAAGGATAAAATTCATAAACCAGTAAGCTTTAAGTGTTTAGAACACCTTCTGGAAAAGCAGTGTCCAGAAATGTTGCCCTGAAAACTCTGCGCATGTTTCTGACTAAGCCCTGAAGTACTCTCGTTAGAAAGATTCGATTCATCTTGGTTTCAGCATTCCTTTTCCTGAGTTGATGTGGGTGGGGAGATTATAGGAAGAAGGTAGATAAAAGAGCAGTTATCCTGTTAAATTTCATCTAAAAGTCATCTTCTGAGATCACACAATGGTAAAAACATGAGTTTTTGACAAAGTTGACTTGAGTTTGAAATCAGCTTTGCTATGATCCTTAGATAAATTACTTACATTTACTAAATTTAAATTTCCATAATCATAAAATGGAGCTAAACTCATCCATCTTAAATGATTCCTGTTAATATTAGGACTAATTCATATCAAGCACCTAACGCAGCTCTTGGCATCTATTAAATAGTAAATGTTCGATAAATTATAGCTAACATTGTTATTCTTTTCATCATCCCTTTAAAATTTGATAAATTCACCTAATTTCCTGTATCAATCTTGACTATATTCATGCCTTTCTGTTTAAATGTAAACTTTATTTTTTATTTTATACACATATATGTTTATGTACTTTAGAAATAACTGAAACAGTTATTTTTTGTTCTTTAAATACTTGTCTCCATTACTGCTATCTTGTTAAACAGCAACTTACAAGAACAGAAATAAGTTACTTCTGTTTTTTTCTCCAAGAATTTATTACATTTGTCCTCTTCAACATGTAGCCATAAAAGTGATTTATGTGAGATGAAAGCTAAAAGCGATAGCTTAATTTCTCAAAATTAAACAATTCCTCAATTCTATGCAAATTGAAATGTCCAAATGTGATGGGAGATGTAAAATGCTAACTGCAAGTAATATTAAAGAGACTATTCTTTTAATAAATTAAAGACGGATGCTATTAGCATTGTTAACAAAAGACTTTTAAGAATAGATCCTTCTACACTTTACTTGTGTACATAATCTAGATGAGGTGTGGAAGTGACTAGCCCAATTTACAGCCCTCACAGCATTCCTTGAAATGATAGTCACCAATGTATGAAAAGAGACCCTATAAAAAATAATAAATGCTGCAACCATACTAATCTGTATATTCTTGCCTAAAAATAGCATTTTAAAATGCACCTCCTCTGGTTCTTGTTTGTTCATTTCGTGTATGTAACATCAAGATTTTACATACCAGCACCATAACAACATTGCACTAGAGACAGTTTTATTCATTTCAGTAGCTTACACTGACACTCCTTTTAGAAAAACAGCCATTTTGATGGCTAACATAAAAAAAAACACATATTAAATATGAACATATGAGCAGCTCAGAGCAACCTCTTTGTCATATTTGTCAGGAACTGAGAATTTCATTCAGAGTTTTTGGAACTCAGGGCAGATGGAAATGTGCAGTTCGTCAGTTTGAGGAGTCATTAATATTCAAACCTGTAATGGGCATTAAGAAAAAGTACAATCTGGGATTTGGGCCATTGTACCAGAATTAGTTTAGATTCTTTGAATATTACATTATGCAAATGTAATATATTGTTTCTTTTTAGAATTTTGAAGAAATTCATAGGAAAGAAATATCAGCAAAAATAAGTTTGAATTATATACATATTAAACTAATATTTGCCTTTTACAATGTTTTTTCGATAATTAACGAGTATATATTTCAGAATTACTAATTGCCTGAGAGATACGAACTGAAGAATGTCGGCAGCTCCCCTGTGTTTGAGACAATCTGTCACACTCTGCTATATCGGAATGTTGGGGCTCAGCAAACAACACCCCAAAATGAAATCCTCAGCAGCATCCTCAAACACAAAAGTTGCTTTTTCTTTTGTTTTTCTCTGACCTTCTCCTGCCCTCTTGTCTTTCTGTCTCACTCTCCCCTGAGAATAGCCATTAAAACTAGAACCCCTCTTCCCCAAGACAGGCCGTAGAAATCAGAACACCTTTTCCTGAAAGCCAGTCATAAAATCTAAAAATGTTCTATGTAAAAACTGATCATAAAGAAATCTTACTTAACTTGTTTGACTGTGGGTCATAAGACCCCCATTCCAGAGAGGGTCCTACCCCGCACCCAGAAAGAAGGAATGCGTGTTCAGAGAGGCCAAGAAGAGTCTAGGCAGGCATTGCTGGGTTTCCACACTCAACCTATTAGCATGAGATCATACCCTTTTTGTGTAATCACATTTCTACGTAACTGTCCATACTTTGTTGAACCTAAGCGTAAAAATGGGCAAATTTCCCCTGTGTCTTTGGGTCTTCATTCTGAATCCTCCTTCTTCTAGCAATCAATCTGTCTTATGTCAGTGATTTTTCAGCAAACATTTAGTAAGCCAAGGTTCTTAGCTCCTAGAGAGACTTACTTGGTAACCAGAATGTTCTCCTTTCTTGAGTTATTTTGCATACAACTATACGGAGCTTGGCCTAATGCCAAAGTCAACCATGCTGGGAAATGAAATAATCTATGAAAATACACAAATAGATGCACACACATCATCTTGCAGTAGTTTACAAAAATTGTCTTTGTGTGTTTTTTCTTAACTCCTATTATCTATCTTAGTAAATTCACATTTAAGTAGAATCTAGGATTTTTCCATTCTACTGTAGGAAATACTTAAGAGCAAAAGTATGAGAACTCTCCAGTGTATATACATAAGAAAAAACACTGAAGTTCACATGAAATTATCAAACTGATCATCGAGCTAACAGTAAAATTCTTTGTTTTAAAAAGCAGATTTTTCTCTTTTTTTGGATAGAGTTTCACTCTTGTCACCCAGGCTAGAGTATCGTGGCGAGATCTTGGCTCATTGCAACCTCTGTTTCTGGGGTTCAAGTGATTCTCCTGCCTCAGTCTCCTGAGTAGCTGGGATTACAGGCAGCACCTGCCACTATGCTGGGCTAATTTTTGTATTTTTGGTAGAGACAGGGATTCACCATATTGGCCAGGCTGGTCTCAAACTCCTGACCTCAGGCAGTTCACCTACCTCGGCCTCCCAAAGTGCTGGGAGTGAGCCACCGTGCCCGGTCTAAAAAGTAGAATTTGTTAAATGGCTGAAATAATTGCAATAAAAATAGAAATGAAATTTGTATAGGTTAAGTGCTATAAAAAATTTCAAAATATAGACAGCAATTTTCATACTCACCATTACAAATTTAACCATTATTTGAAAAAATAATTACATGAAAGACACAGACTTATGATAGTTTTCCAGCCTGTTGACAAAATAATACAATAGTCCTATATGCTTTCTTAAAGAAAGAAACAACACTTACCCACAGGAAGACATGAGTTGAAGTTGACTATTTCATGCAGAAAAGAGACATCATTTTTAAAAGCTATAAAACAATTAAGATCTAGTGGTGAATTTCTACTCATGTTTAGATTAACTGAAAGTGCATTCCAAGTTTACATAACCATGAAATAAAATGCTATACATTATTTGAGAGACAATTGGGTAGGGCTGGGAGAGAGAGGCAAAGAAGATAGCAAAGAAAGAAAAAAATGAAAGTTATCTATTTAAGTACATGTGAATGAGAAAGAAAAACATTTTAGCTTTAGGCTTCTAGAACAATTAAAGGAGGCATTACGCCTTAATTGTTGAACAGGTTGTTACTTTAGCCCTTTTCTATATATTAAAGAAAAATAGGAATTAAAAAAACCATTTTATTATATATGGGAGCTAAACATTAAGTACATACGGACATAAAGAAAGGAGTAAGAGACACCGTGGTCTAGGTGAGGATGGAGAGAGAGAGGAGGGTTAGGATCAAAAACTGCCTATCAGGTACTATGCTTATTACCTGTGTAACTGAATAGTCTGTACACCAATCCCCAGTGACATGCAATTTACCTACATAACAAACCTGCACATGTACCCCTGAGGCTAAAATATTTTTTTAAGTTTAAAAATAAATAAATAAATACACAAATAGAGATACCTAGTATTTGAAAATATTTGGATCCTATTCTTCAATCAAACCTGATTGTCAATAGTTAATATTAAAAACAGGTACTCCTTTCCTATTTCCTCATAATTATCTATTGTTTCCATGGAATAAAACTATGTCTGCACAAAAACCAGGTGTGCTGTCTGTGTAAGTAGCTCATATATTATACAACATTGAAATTGATTCTGACAGATTATTTGTTGTTGGCTTTACTCCAAGATTGGAAAATATTATAACATTGTGAGATGAGTATATTGAGAAAAGAACACTAAGGCAAAGAACAAATGAGAAAAAATAATTAGGAGTGGATTACATTTTTTAATGTAAAGGAACATGTTTTGCTAAAGTATGTACCACTCCCAATACATGTACAACTCCCAATAGCAGAATTGTACTGAAATTAATGCTTTGAGCTATTTTCCAAAAATTTAAATTTCGTGATAACATAATTTTTTATGTTGTATTCATCTTGTCATCAGTTGGATGCCATCAAATAACTATTAACATCCTTTTTTCAGTAAATAGATTTCCTATGAATTTAAATAAATAATTTGTTTCTCTTTAATTGAAATTTTAAAGTATATACCTTGTCTATTTATTTTGACCATTAACAGTGAATGATAAGTAGCATAAATTATTTTTACTAATTCTGACTCTGCTTCTCTGATCTATGCTATGGTTTTAACAGGTTAACAGAGCTAAATGTCTTTTTATGTAGCATAGTCAGTTAAGCCATCAATAAACTTAGATTCCTGTCCTAGTTGTTGTAGAACAAGATTACTATTACAATAAAATATCAATAAATATATCAGATTATGCACATCTTCCGTATTCTAACTTCCTTTAGTTGTAATCATGAATTCTTTTAGATTAATGTAATCATGAATTCTTTTGTGCTTTTTTCCTTCAAAAATGTTAAGTTCCTGAAATTCAGCTATGGTTTAGTCTACATTGCTTATTAATTTTCTTTGCTTAAACTCTTGCATTGAATGAATATGCTAAAAAATTTGTCCATATAACTGTAAGAATGCATACAGAATATTTGCATATGTACTTAAGAGAAAAATTGTTACATGAGACAGCTTGTGGGTCTTAAAATGTGTTAAATAATGTAAAACTGTTTTCTGAGATGATTGAAGTAATTTACATTCTAATTAACAGAATATGAAGATACTAGGTGCCCACAATCTTGCCAGTAGTTACCAATCATAAGGAAATTTTGGCCATTCTGGTGGATAAAAAATAGCAACATGTTGTCTTTTCAATTTTTATTTTTTTTGATTACCAATAGTATGAAAAATATTTCCATGTGTTTATTGGCCTTTTGCATTTTTTCACCTATGAAGAACTTATGCTAGTCCTAGTTACCTCCCTTTTTCTCACTGACTGGTGTGGATTCCTTATATATTGTAGCTACTATTCATCCTCTACCATATGTGTAACAATAATCTTCTTCTTTATGTGAAGTTTCTTTTAAGATTTAACATTTTTCTTTTAGTCATTTATTGGCTAAAAGGTAATTTATTTAAATGTAATGATAAAATTTGCTATTATAAATTACCTCTTAGCCAATTTTAGTTTAGTAAATAAATGTAATGATAAAATTGGCTATAATAAATAACCTCCTCTTCTAGATGTCATTATTTGCCATAAATTATTGAAGATCATTTTCTATGTTACCTTCTAGAATAGGATCAGTTTTAGATTTCACAGTTAAATCTTTGATCTGACTAGAATTTCCATTTTTAAAAGTGAGGTAGAGGTATAATTTAATTTTTTTCCATATGGATACCCAATTATATCAGCTTTTTTGTTAAAATGATATCCTTGTCTCACTATTCTGCAGTAGCACCTCATCGTATTTTAATTGTCTATGTATGTGTGACTC
Source organism: Theropithecus gelada (assembly GCF_003255815.1). Taxonomy (NCBI): domain Eukaryota; kingdom Metazoa; phylum Chordata; class Mammalia; order Primates; family Cercopithecidae; genus Theropithecus; species Theropithecus gelada. The sequence goes on along the minus strand of NC_037675.1, from coordinate 49,318,279 downwards.
TGTTTCTGAGTTTTCTATTACATCCTATCATGCCATGTATATCCTCAAACAAAATCTATGCTGTTTTTACTACCATAGCTATATCTTTAGTGCATGTATCTGATCATGTAAATACTCTTCGTTTTTTTAAAATACTACATTGGGATTCTTTGTCCTCTGCATTTTTCTAAGAATTTTAGAAGCAGCTTGTCAATTTCACAAAAATGTGTTGGAATTAAATCCTAATTTGAAATTAAAGAAGGGAGTAACAGACACCATGGTCTAGTTGAGGATGGAGAGAGAGAGGAGGGTTAGGATCAAACACTACCTATCAGGTACTATGCTTATTACTTGTGTAACTGAATAGTCTGTACACTAATCCCCAGTGACACGCGATTTACCTATATAACAAACATGCACATGTACCCCTGAGGCTAAAATAATTGTTTTAAGTTTAAAAATAAATAAATAAATACACAAATAGAGATACCTGGTATTTGAAAATATTTGGATCCTATTCTTCAATCAAACCTGATTGCCAATAGTTAATATTAAATTAACTGAAATCAGAAATTAAATTCTGGAGTATCAGAGTTTTTGAAAATTACAAATTTCAATATACAGCCATGCATCATTTATTGACAGAGATACCTTCTAGGAAATACCTCCTTAGGCGATTTGGTCACTGTGTGAACATCACAGAGTGTACTGATAAGACCCTAGATGTTCATATCCTTTGCTCACTTTTTGATGGGGTTGTTTGTTTTTTTCTTGTAAATTTGTTTGAGTTCTTTGTAGGTTCTGGATATTAGCCCTTTTTCAGATGAGTAGATTGCAAAAATTTTCTCCCATTCTGTAGGTTGCCTGTTCACTCTGATGGTAGTTTCTTTTGCTGTGCAGAAGCTCTATAGTTTAATTAGATCCCATTTGTCAATTTTGGCTTTTGTTGCCGTTGCTTTTGGTGTTTTAGACATGAAGTCCTTGCCCATGTCTATGTCCTGAATGGTATTACCTAGGTTTTCTTCTAGGGTTTTTATGGTATTAGGTCTAACATTTAAGTCTCTAATCCATCGTGAATTAATTTTCGTATAAGGAGTAAGAAAAGGATCCAGTTTCAGCTTTCTACTTATGGCTAGAAGACATTCATACAGCCAACACGCACATGAAAAAATGCTCATCATCACTCGCCATCAGAGAAATGCAGATCAAAACCACAATGAGATACCATCTCACACCAGTTAGAATGACAATCATTAAAAAATCAGGAAACAACAGGTGCTGGAGAGGATGTGGAGAAATAGGAACATTTTTACACTGTTGGTGGGACTGTAAACTAGTTTAACCATTGTGGAAGACAGTGTGGTGATTCCTCAGGGATCTAGAACTAGAAATACCATTTGACCCAGCCATCCCATTACTGGGGATATACCCAAAGGATTATAAATCATGCTGCTATAAAGACATATGCACACTTATGTTTACTGAAGCAGTATTCACAAGAGCAAAGACTTGGAATCAACCCAAATGTCCATCAGTGACAGACTGGATTAAGAAAATGTGGCACATATACACCATGGAATACTATGCAGCCATAAAAAAGGATGAGTTTGTGTCCTTTGTAGGGACATGGAAGCAGCTGGAAACCATCATTCTCAGCAAACTATCACAAGAACAGAAAACCAAACACCGCATGTTCTCACTCATAGGTGGGAATTGAACGATGAGATCACTTGGACACAGGAAGGGGAACATCACACACCGGGGCCTATTGTGGGGAGGGGGGAGGGGAGAAGGATAGCATTAGGAGATATACCTAATGTAAATGACGAATTAATGGGTGCAGCACACCAACATGGCACATGTATACATACGTAACAAACCTGCATGTTGTGCACATGTACCCTAGAACTTAAAGTATAATAATAAAAAAAAAAAGACCCTAGATGACATGGCCTAATAAACACATAGATTATATGATAGAACCCTTTGCTCCTAGGCTACCAACATGAACTGCATGCTACTTTACTGAACACTGTAGGCAACCATGACTCAATGGTGAGTATTTGTGTATCTAAATATATAAACACAGAGAAGTTACAGTAAAAATATGATATAAAAGATAAAAATAGAGCACTTAACATAAATGGAGTATGCAGGCATGCAAGTTCCTCTTAGTGTGTCAGTGAAAGAGTGGTAAGTGAATGGAAAGGCCCAGGGCATTACTAGACACTATGTACACTTTGAAAACATTGGACACCTAGGTTATATTAATTTTTAAAAAATTTTTTATTCAGTAATGAATTAAACTTAGCTTACTCTAACTTCTTTATAAACATTTTATTTATTTTAATATTTGACTCTTTTGTAGAAACACTTAGCTTAAAGATGGAGTCTTACTATGTCGCCCAGGCTGGAGTGCAGTGGCATGATCTTGGCTCACTGTAACCTCCACCTCACGGTTTCAAGCAATTACCCTGCCTCAGCCTCCTGAGTAGCTGGGACTACAGGCATCCGCCACCACACCCGACTGATTTCTATGTTTTTAGTAGAGACGGGGTTTGGTCAGGTTGGTCTCAAACTCCTGACCTCAGGTGATCCACCCGCCTCAGCCTCCCAAAGTGCTGGACTACAGGCGTGAGCCACTGCGCCGGGCCAGCTGTTTTTTTATAGTTAAATTATTTTTATTAAGCAAAAGTACACTGTAAAATAGCAATAAAAAACATACAGCTATCAAACGAATAACATAGATTTAATATGTACATGTCCAGTTATAAGCAGATCTTTTTCAACCAAACATGGATTAAAAATAGAGTATTTGCAGAATGTGAAATACGCATATACAAGGAAGGCCAACTTTCCGTATACACAGGTTCTATAGGGCCAACTGTAGGACTTGAGTATGTGTGGATTTTGGTATATGCGAGAAGTCCTAGAGTCATTCCTCTGCTTATACTGAGGGACAACTATAGTATAGTAAACACTAGGAGATAAGAATTTTTCAGCTCCATCAAATCTTATGGGACTACCACAATATACACAGAATGTTATTGACTGAAATGTTATATGATGCATGATTGTATAAACATGCTATATCTCTCCATTTATTTTGATTCTTCCTTAATGTCTCTCAATAATTTGTTATTTTTATCTTTCGTATTTTCTCTAAATTCATTCTTACTTTGTATATTTGCTGCCATTAAAAAGTACATTATTAATTTAACACTAAAAATTGATATATAAAATCTAAAGTCACCAAAATTAAAGATAATATGAAGAGTGAAAATGTTCTAGAACAAATAATGGCTTCTCTCTCTCAATCTAATTATGAATTTGAACTAATCTCTTTAATAGAAAAGACATTATTATATTATTCTAATTCTTAAGCATTTCTAGTTCTCAGTACCTAAATATTGTTTTTGGGATTTTGGGCTCAGTATGAAAAATGAACACACAGTGAACACATAAGAAATCATTATGTACTTTAAAAGTAAAAAATGGATAATTTTGATTATGATGAGGTTGATGGGTTAATTTTAATAGAGAGTCTCTGAAGCTGATGACTTATAATGATAAAAATGGTCATCTTACATTATTAATTAACAAACTTTCCCATATTGCGCATTTTATTGTGTAAGTACATGTATGTAACACTGATTTGCTAGAGTTGTTTGATTAATCTTGATCATCTAATTGTTTAAAATCAATTCATAATCTCAATATTTTGTTCTTGATGTAAGCTACTATTAAGCTCAATCATCTTTTTTTAATAAAATATATATTATCTTATTGAGGAGGTAGAAATTTCAGGTAATAACCAAAAACAAAAACAAAAAAATAAAATATATGAAACAATGGTTTTCAAGATATTGGACATCAAGCAATAAAGGATAGAGTTCACTGAGAGACAAGAAAGAGCTAGGGTTAGCCCTAGGAATGCCTCCACTTACTGACATAAAATGTTTACAAGCACTGACACAGTGAAGGGAAATCAAGGCGAAGTTCAGCTCACTCCCTGAGTTAAGAAGATGGAGCTTAGGTTCCGCATAGACTAAGGTAGGCAGAATTTACCACGCAGAATACCAGAGACAAGAGAACTTCACAGAAAATCTGGTATCTGTAGAGGGTATCCCTTGACTATTCAGCAGTGATCAGAACATAAATGTGAGCAAATCATTCAAAGCAAGGGAAATAACCAACCAAAAGGATTAGAGGAAAAGGTACATCTATTTCTCCTGATCAAAGTATAAAATCTAAAAATTTACAGGACATTGAATAGAGTATCCACAAGGTTGTTGCCTCAGCAGTGGTGAAGATTTAACCTTAAATTAACTGCTTCTCTCGTTTAATGGATTTTTAAAACATTGTACTTTTTTATCAATGAATTCATAAAAAGATCACATTGTTTCCAAATACAAAATTGTGTCCCAGAATACAGCTCAAGAGTATTTCTAGGAATATATAAATATCCAGCACACAAGGATGTAAAATCCACAATGTCTGGATCAAATAAAAGATCTCCAAGAATGCAGAGAAACAAAAACATACAATTGGCCCTCTGTATACATGATTTTCACATTTGTGAATATGGAAGTTCAAATAAGGAACTTGAGTACCATGAATGTTCATATCTGCAGAGATCCTGGAACCAATTCTCCATGAATACAGAGGGCCAAATATATGCCCTAAAGTGAGGAGAAAATAAATTGATCGACTTTGACAAGAATTGAAACAAATATTACATTTAGCAGACAAGGATATTAAAGAAGTTACTACAGCTAAATTCCATATGTTCAAGAAGTTAGGTAGAGACATAGACAAATCTCAAGTCAAATCTTTAGAGTTTAAAATTACAATATCTGAAATAAAAATTCCACTGGATATGACTAATCACAATTAGACATTTCTTCCTTTTTTTTTTTTTTTTTTTTTTTTGACAGAGTCTTGCTCTGTCGCCCAGGCTGGAGTGCTGTGGCACAATCTCAGCACACTGCTGCAACCTCCACCTCCTGGGTTCAAGTGATTCTCATGCTTCAGCCTCCCAAGTAGCTGGGATTACAGGCTAGAAAGAGGGTAAGTGTTGAAAAACTAACTGTAGAGTACTATGCTCATTACCTGGGTGATGGGATCATTTGTATCCCAAACCTCACCATCATGCAATATATTCATGTAACAAATCTGCACATGTACCCCCTGAATATAAAATAAGACCTAGAATTATTTAAAAACTAAACAAAATAAAATAAATATATTATTGAACCTATGTTGATATAAATAAATGGTCAAATGAATAAATGAGGGAGAAGAAACAATTTTTCACAGAGAAATTCCAAATAACAAATATAGAAGGAATGAGAAAAAAATCACCTTTAGAACAATAATGAAACAATTACTGAGGCAAGATGAACTCAAGAATACTAAAATTATTGAGCTAAAATTTAGGTACAAAGGATAATTGTAAGGCCTAAAATATCTTGTCCAAAATACGTGTTAAATTACTTTTGTAGTTTTACCATATGTCTACAAAATCTGTGATGCTGCTTTCTCTGGGAGAAGCTTAATCTATTTTCTTGATTTTGGGGTGGAAATGGTGACTTACTTCTAAATAATGGAGCTTGGAAGGAAAGAATAGTAACTTTAGGGTGGAGAAACCTAAGATATAGTAGCTTAGCCATGTGATCAACATTACTATCACCAGCATTGTCAGGTGGACATCATGTATCGCTTGATATGATGTGATAAAGGGAACATGCCACCTTGTTTTATTTTTCTCCTAAAATCCATAACTTCAGGCTAATCATGGGAAAACACCTGGGGGAAAAACAAAACTAAACTAAACTAAACTAAGAGAAGGACATTTTGTAAAATACCTGATTACTACTCCCAGAGTGTCTAAGTCAGAAAAACAGAAAGGTGATGACATTGTCATGCATTGAAGAAGAATAATGAACCTACATAAATTACTAGTATATGCAGCTGGGTATTCTGAATAGATCCTGGAAGACTGGAGGAAGCCTGTAGTTAAGAGTATTATGCCAATAGTAATTTATTTTTTGACAAATGTACAATAGTTATATGAGATATAATATGAGGCAATGCTGCCTAAAAGATGTAAACTCTGTGCATTACTTTTGTAAATCTCATGCAAATGTAAAATTATATCAAAATAATTTTTTTTAATTGTATGATGCTCAATTGACTCAAAACTTACTGTAAAGACATAGTAGTTAAGACACTGTGGTACTGGAGTAGTATAGATGCAGATCAATGGAACAGAATTGAAAGTACTGAAGAGAACCACAGATACATAGTCAGTTGATTTCTGAAAAAATTCAAAGGCAATTCTATGTAGCAATGATAATATTTTCAACACATGGTAAAAGAACAATTAAGCATCCCTATAAAAAAACAGAACCTTAATCTACACTTTATTCCTTATACAAAAATGAACTCAAAATGGCTCATGACCACAAATATAAACTATGAAAATAATTCTGTAAGAAACAGGAGAAAATTGTTGCAGCCATGATTTAAGCAAATTCCGTATTACTATAACATCAAACCAAAAACATATTCCATGTAAAAATAAGTAAATTGTACTTAATCAAAATTAAAGACACTGCTAAGAGAACAAAAGACATCCCATGCTACGAGAAAAATATTTGCAAGTTACTGGATAAAAGGGTTTGGATCCGGAATATATACAGTCTTTGCAAAACTCAATAAGTATGTAATCAACCCATTAAATACAGGCAAAAGATTTGAACAGATAATTCACCCAAGAAGATATACGAAGGGTAATAAACACATGAACAGATGCTCAACATCATTAGTCATCAGGGAAATGTAAATTATTACATCACTATATATTACCAGACAACTAATTGAATGATTTAACACACATACACACACACACACACACACACACACACAGAGAGAGAGAGAGAGAGAATACCAAGTGCTTCACGTTTGTGAGGCTGCAGAACAACGGGAACTCGCATACATTGATGCTGGAAGTATAAAAAGTACAGCTGCTTTGGAGCAGAGTGAGACAGCCAACTATAAACGGGTCCCTGAAGAATCTCCAATCAGCTGCGCACTGGGAGAACAGGGTGGAGCCACACCTATTTGCAAGTGGGAGGAGCCTGGCCCCTCCTGTTTCTGCGGTAACCTGGGATTCAATCGATGACATGGGAGTGCCTGTTAACAGTAACCCCTCTCACTTTGCTGTGCTGTTCTTCCTTTTTCCTTTGCTTCCAGTAAATTCCCTTCCCCTTTGCCCTTCAAAGTGTCTGAGAGCCTAATTTTTCCTGGTCGTGTGGTAAGAATCTGATTTTTAGCTGAACTAAGGAGAAAGTCTTGCAACAAGAGTTTGGCACATTTATATAAACATAAACATATGCTTACTATATGACACAGCATTCCAACTGCCAAGTATATATTCAAGTAAATTAAAATTTTGTTTACAAAAACCTGTATGCAAACATGTATACTAAGCCTGTATGCAAACATGTATACTTTGTTCATATTTGTTAAACACTAGAAACAGCCCAAATATACTTCATTTATTGAATTAATAAATAAATTGTGGTGCATCCATACAATAGTGGAATAGCAATATCATAATGCTACTCCTCAATAAAAAAATAAATTATTAATCTATGCAATAACATGAATAAATCTCAAATGGATTATGCTGAGTAAAATAAGTCAGAATTTAAAAGTTATATATGATTCCAGTTATACAGCATTCTAAAAGAGACAAAACCACAGTGACAGAAAGTGGAGTGGAGTAGAAGTTGCTTGGGACTGGGCATGAACAGAAGTGTTGACTGCAAAGAGGGATTGTGGAGTTTGGGGAATGATTTTGATAGACATGACTGCAAGCATTTGCCAAAACTTGCAGAAATCTTCACTAAAAAGAGTTGTACCAAATATAAATTATATCTTAATATAAAAAACAAAAACAAAAGGAAAAACATTGATCCCTTTTCTAGTTTTCTTTACAAAAATCTAGGATTTCAGCATTTGCTTTAGCTCTAAAATGACATTTTAAGTAGAACTTTTTGATGAAAAACATTTAATTCCCATGAAATTGTACTATAAATACTTTTTTTGCCCTGCATACTTCCTGTAGTGAATAAAGATAATGAATCATTAGTTCCTGAAATAATTTGATCTTAAGGATACTCATGTATAATAAATTTATAATAAATAAATGTTAATGTTAATAAGTGAACTTTAAAGAATGATTTTAGTGTAAAATTTGTCCTACAATGATGTTTGAGATTGAAACTAGAAATGGAACTTTATTAATGAGAAATGAGTATCAAACTGTATTACTCCAAAAGTTTATCAGACAAAAGTTTAAATAAGTTAGAAGTTGACATAGAAAAAATAATAAACATTGATAATGATATATTGGTTATGTCTTCTTTGCATAATGGGGAAATTACTCTACTGTTGTTAAATAATTGTAAGCATAAGATATTCCTGAAGATGTTAATGATGTAAATGCAGGTGATAAAACCACTGTTAGTGATACAGTCATAATGTATATTCTGTTAACTGCTCCCCTTGAACAGCATTTTTCAGTGAGCAAGAGATTCAAGGCCATTTATTCAATTAAAATGGGATTACTTAGACAGAAAACCCTATTAGTGGACCAGATAACAATACCATAGTGTTTTAAAAGGCTTTTAAAACAACCGTTTTAGTGTTATTTTATCCCTAAGTACCCTATTCTGTCATTGTCAAGAGATGTCCAACTCCAGATTGAATACAGCTCCGTTTCCAATATCCTCAAATATTTGTAATCAATGTGTATTGCACATATGTGTATAGATACAATGTACTTTGGATCTGCATATGTGAGAAGTTTTATTAAATATATGCATTTAAAAATAAGAACTTCTAGTATCTATGGTTTATATTTATCCCCACTATTTCATTTACCACTTTAGCAAAACACAGTATGTGCATAAATAATGATAAAAGAAAAACTTCAGCCTAATTAAACGTAAAAGAGTTTAATTGAGCAATGAACGATTCATGAACTGGGCAGCCCCCAGAATCACAGCAGAGTCACAGAGACTCCAGGAGTGCCTCGTGGTAAGAACATATTTATAGACAAAAAATGTAAAGTGGCGTACAGAAATCAAAAGTGAGCTACAGAAACAGCAAGATTGGTTACAGCTGGGCATGTGCCTTATTTGAATGCAGTCTGAACACTCAGCAGTCTATGAGTAGTTGACGTATGGCCGCTGGGACTGGCCAACAGTCAGGTGTTGTTACAAGTTCATGCTATTAAGTTAGGTGTTTTTTTTTCCTTTTTTTTTGGTGAGACAGAGTTTTGCTTTTGTTGCCCAGGCTGGAGTGCAACAGCACAATCTGGGCTCACTGCAACATCCACCTCCCAAGTTCAAATGATTCTCCTTCCTCAGGTTCCTGAGTAGCTGGGATTACAAGTGCCCGCCACCACACCTAGCTAATTTTTGTATTTTTAATAGAGACAGGGTTTCACCATGTTGGACAGGCTGGTCTCGACCTCCTGACCCCAGGTGATCCTCACGCCTTGGCCTCTCAAAGTGCTGGGATTACAGGAATGAGCCACTGTGCCCTGCCAGGTTTTCAATTTGTCTATTAAGCTAGGTTACAGTTCACTCACAAGGACTCATATATGGAAGTACGGAGTCCTTCTCAGGCCATATTTAGTTTGCTTTAACAATTTTCCCTTTTTGGTCATTTTCTCAATTTTGAGAGAACGACCATAACCTTTGGTACCATTATCGTAAATGTTCTTAAATGGTTTTGAAACCCATTGGGAAGCAGAGCAGTGGGTTTTGCAAGGAGGGAATAAGGACTGAGTAGAGGGTACCTCCTTAGGCTGGGACATCCTGTTTACAGGAGAAAAAACAAAACCTGGCCTGTCCAAGGATCTGTGTGTTTTTTTGAAGCCTTAGTTTGATTATGTCACATTTAACATGAGTGACTCCATTTTAGTTTGGTTTGGTTTGTTGGGGCCTAGAGCATAAGCTCAGTTCAAAATAATGGCCTCCCATAATTTGGTTTTAAAAGATGTCCCCCTGTGTGCCAGGTTCTCACTTAGGTGAGAGTGTGACCAAAACTTAAGGCCTTACCACCACTCTCAGTTACCATCATTTTGGGTTTCCAGTCTCAGCACATCAGTCATAGGTTATGGTGTCCTCGTGGTGGCACATTTATTTCGGCTTTTCTCATTTCAGTTGAAGAAAAACCATTTGACATTCTGGAAATGGAGGCATGCAAACATTTAAAACTTTTGAGAAAATACAGCACACCAGGGAGACTATCATTATGACTGTCAGGAGGATAATATCAAGAGTTTGGAGTGTGCTTCTCACCTAGGGTCCTCATAAACCAAACCATGTAAAATTAAATAGATTAAAGAATGAGCTAGATAAAGAGTCTAGTCGCTTGAGTAAGTGGTCTTTTCACTAATCCCCTACAACTGATTTTTTATAATCTACATTTGATATATTTCTCCAGAGGCCACAAGTGTCAGCAGCTGCACAGGTACTTTTCTGTTTAGCCAATTCTATTATTTAGTATAATTTCACAAGTGAATTTAAAGTGTGTTGTGTAACGATAGCCTTTAAAGTAGAATTTGCTGTAGAGCCTATTATGAGGGAGACATTTCTAATTATTTCCTCTTTTTTTCTAAACTATGGAAAAGGACCTAACAAATGATGTCTTTCTAGAAGAGTGAAGGCTCTCTGGCAATGTTCTCTTTGATCTATGATGTGGGTTAAGAAGAGTTTTGACTGATTATAAGGCAATATATGTACCACTAAAGTTTCTCACCTACATTGGGCCTTCATCTTTCATCTATTAAAGTATAAGTTTATTCATGTATAAGGTTGGCTGCAAAATCTTCACAAATAAAAGTATACCCTATAACTGCATTTCTCTTTTTCATTTGTATTGTTCATAGAGGCATAAACAAAGAAAAATATTCAAAGATAAGAGTCTTGTGATAGTAGACATTTTGAGCCATGATCTTGGGAAAAGCTGTTCATATCAAGGATGCCATCTTCTTCTGGGGAGAAACTTTCCTGGTTAGTTTTGCTTTAAGGGTACTAATGGGTGTACAGTTCCAGGAGCATGGAGGGACCTTTCTCAGTTGTGAGATTAGGAACCCAAGGTTCAAGGCTTCAAAGTTTCGCAGTAGTGTGGATGCCGAGGACAGTCTTTCTCTGATGTTCTCAGAAGATCCAATCTTTAGGTTCTAGATTGTGAAGGAATTGTCCTCTGTGAACCATAAAAAGCTTTCTGTACATGGTGAAAATACACTGTAGCATAATAATCTATTGTTACAATATCAGCCTCCTTGCATGGGAAAGCTTTTTACAACCAGAAAATATGCCTCGAAAATAACAATTGAATGAAATCCCTTTACAGATGTTTAAATGGCCCATTGGGTAGCCAAATGTACCTGAAGCTTTGATTGTCTTTCCAGGAATATGGAACCAAACATTGGTTTTAAACTATTTCCACAATTTATAAGTCACCACATCAATATATTCCATTTGGATTATTTTATCTTTTCCATGACAAGTCATGGAATGGAGAACCTTTAATAACAAAAGCTTTTAGCACTCAGGAGGGACAAGGTGGTCGTCTTGGGTCTTTATGAGTCCATGCTTAACATCGGACATATGTCCTCTTGAATACCAGTTGTTTCTCCAATTTAGCTGCATAGCACTGATATAACTAATGGATTATCATAGGTAATTTGACTTAGACCATGTAGTTCATTCAAATTGTATATTTAAACAATTTTAGTACTGGCTGATTTAGCATGATAATCTAGAGTCTGATTTTGAAAAAGTTTGTTAAATAACAAATGTTTAAAACATTGGATATTATAAAATAGAATCTTAGCTTACCAAAAGTCATTTACTTAGCCAAAATGATAATTCAAAAAATTTTTAAAGGAAAAAGTGTTATGCTGATAAGACAGGAGACTTAGCTTTCCAAACAAGACCCAATGAAGAGAGCGTGAGGCCAACTGATGGTCTCCTTTCTTTCCTTTTCCCCTATTTTCTTTTGTAGTTTACTTAAAAGGTAAACAAAAACCTTTCATTAGCTTTTACTATTACATAAAAATCCTCTTTAAAAGAGAAAAACACATTTTATGTTTTCATTAGTATACTTTAAATATTAAAGCTAGTTTTTAATATAACATGTTATAAATCTATTCAGTCTTAGTTAGTTTGACCATAAGGTAATATTTTTTATAAATCTTTTATAACCATTTACAATATTTTTTCAAGAAAACTCTGTTGTGCTTTTATTCCAATGTCCAATTTATGGGAAAAAAATGAATAATGTCATTTTAACTTTTTTCAATATGTTCACACATAAATATCTTACAATTAATTTTTATAAACCTTCCACAACTTGTTCAAACCTCTAGCTTTACTTAATTTGAAACAATCCTTTAACCCTCTAACCTAGGCAAAAATTTACATTCCCATACCTTCTTATAATCTCTTACAAAAACACATTTTATTCTACTTAAACATCTTGTATGTAAACTTATGTTTTCAGTAGTCTCAATTACATATTACAATGTTAACTCTTGGAGACTTTTACTTTTGGTGAAAACCTTGGTAAGTAAGGGATTCTAGTTATGTGCTAGGCATGGAGCCTAGCCTGGGACACACCAGGCAGAAGTGCAGAAAAGGGCTGACTCTCCTGCACAGCTAGGGGGGATGGCTAACCAGTCCACATATCCCCAGGCCTTATCTAGAACCTAATATCTCCAAGGCAGGTAAATTGAACAATTTTCAGCAGCCTAGGAAGCAGTTTATAACCTTAAAGCATTTAGTAAACTTAGTATCTGACCTGCATAATTTAGACCAAATGTCGTTACTTCCCCAATAATTTTCAAAACTATCTTTATTTCCCCAAGATTACTTAAGTCACATGAACTAAAAGGCATTAACACTTTATTTTGCTTTAAAAATATTTAAGCGCTTGTTTTTGTTTAAGCCAATAAATTAGAGCTCTTTTATATAAACTTTATGCACAGAAATATATAATTACACAGACAGACGGAAGATTACTACAGTAGTTGAAAGATTTTTCATTCATCTGTTTTTAAGTTTCTCACCCAGTTATTTGCTTTATGGTTGAGTCCTTGGAAGAACAGGGCCAGGAAAAGGGTTTCTGGTGCCTCCTGTTTTTCCCATGGAGTCCAGGCTGTTCAAGCCTGAATATCCACTTTTAATTAAGCTTGCTTTTAACCATAGCACAATTTAATAAAGCCCTTTTAAAATTTCTTATTACCCAATTTTAGCCAGGCCAAACGGCCGATATTTCTGGCTTTTGAATTTTACCAAAGGTAACCTCCCAGGTGCTCAGAGAAAGGAAAATTTAAAATAGTCTGTGGAGGTAAAGACAACAGGTCTGGCAGATATGAAACCAGAAAGGACTTACTTCCTAAGCAGGGAATCCCACCTCCAGACCACTATTGCCAAAGGGCAAGAACGTAGCTACTGAGCTATAGCACAGGACAGTCTCTGTCATACTTCCCTGCAGGAGTCTAGAGTAGTTAATTTTGAGCTTGTAAAGATTTTTAACTACTCAAGATAACTTTTAGAGCTAACTATGACATAAACCCTAGAATTCCTATTCCCTGGAAGGTGGAGACCAAAAGTACTGCCATGTGGTTACAAGGTCAAGCTCCCAAGAACATAAAACAAGATAGTGACCCCATCTATTTTTTTGGTTTGTTTCAGGGACCTGCAGGAAAGTTTGTTATTGACCAGCTTGCTGCACCATCTTGAGTGCAAGCTTATGGGGTCCTAAGCCCATGTTTTATCCTAAGGTACCCCTCAAAAGAGAAAAACAAATTCACAGCGTGTCAATTTAAGGACTAGCCTCACAATTCTTTTTCTCGTTAATAAGAAATTTACAGAAGAGATAAACAGTGATTTTTATCATTCATTCAACCGTTTGCACAGAGAGAGAGAAGCCAAAAATCTGACTGGTAAGAAAATCTTACCCTTTTGCCCTCATGCTAGGCTTCTGGGTTCCCTTTTTCTGAGCGGCCCTAGGGACTCAGCTTGTGGCACCATCGTGCTGGGGGCCAAGACGCATCATAAAGGAAAATTATCTTTTTTCGTTCTGGCCAGATCAAAATACATGTGATAAAATGTAGACATTAGCCGCTCTGCTTAGCACCCAGTATCAAACTGGCAAGTCTCAAATTTGCCCTCAGATGGGCCCCGTTATCTTTAATCCAACCTCCAACTAGGAGTTTCAACATGTGGTCTCTGGGCAAGATAGTCACCCTGAGTAATAGAAAAGATAAGAAAGGGAAAGGAGAAAGAGAAAAGCATTGCCTGTGGCAGGGTGGAGAAGGCAAAATGATCAGCGAGGCCAGAGAAGGACCCCACCCATTGTAGTGACACTGAAAAGTTCAGGTGGCTGCTTCTCGGTAGCAAAGGGATTTTTTCCAGCAGTCTCATCACCTCTAGTTTCCCCTTTTAGGGAGGAAAAAGCTTCCCATATCCCATGATCCTGCACATGCCTAATCCTGTCACCCACAGCCATCAGCAAAGAGGACAAGGCAGATTATTCCAAAGAGAATAGCAGCTGATATCCTGTTGTACCAAACCTGTTCTTAGCCAGAAGGGACTTTACCCAGAGCCCTCACTTTTAAACATACTTCAGTGCACTCTTGTTCATTCGGAACGTTCCACTGTTACCTTTAGTAAGATTTTGCAGTTTCGGTACGACTTTGCTGCCTCCCAGGCCTAAAGTATAAGCCAGAAGGAACTCAGTTTTCCCAAAATGAAGGATCCCATTTTGCCTAAAATATTGGCTTTACTCTCAGGTTCTCTTGATTAACTTGGCCAATGATTTTTCCTACCTAAGCATGCAAGAAAAATGAAACAAAGGGGTAGAACACAAAAATCCCTGTGAATTTTCAAAAGTCAGGTTGTATAACCCCTGTAATATTACTGCTTACTACCAGTTCCTTTCTGAGACAGTCAGATGTAAGAGACCTCTAGATGAATCTAAGCCAGTTAATTCCCAGATCAAATCCATTCCTGGACCCAATCTAGTTTCTTTCTCGACTCTAAACCCAGTCTGGATCAGAAATTTGCTCAAAGAAACTCAGAGAGCTCAAAAAACAAATCCATGGAGCTTCAAAATCCAAGAGGGAGCTCACCCACGATCCCAGCTGCTCTGAGAGACCAATGGCCACAAGTGGGTCCTGCAGGTACTTTGTGTGTTCACTCCATGATCCTGGGCATTGCTAGAAGCTCCACTTTGGATCCCACTTCTGACACCATCTGATAAAAGAAAATCTTCAGCTGAATTGAATTTAAAGGAGTTTAATTCAGCAATGAATGTCTCCGGGTGCCTCGTGGTCAGAACCAGTTTATAGACAAAAAAGGTAAAGTGATGTACAGGAATTGGAAGTGAGGTGCAGAAACAGAGATTGGTTATAGCTAGGCTGGTGCCTTATTTGAATGCAGTTTGAACACTTAGTGGTCTATGAGTGGTTCAAGTATGGCCGCTGAAGTGTGGCCAACACTTAGCTATTGTTACCGATGCATCCGTGCATACTATCGTTAGGTTTTCAATTTTTTTTTTTTTTTTTTTTGTGGTAGAGTTTTGCTTGTCACCAAGGCTGGAGTGCAATAGCGCAATCTTGGCTTACCACAACCTCCACCTCCCGGGTTCAAGTGACTCTTCTGCCTTAACCTCCTGAGTAGCTAGGATTACAGGAATCCACCACCACATCCAGCTAATTTTTGTACTTTTAGTAGAGATGGGGTTTCATCATGTTGGATAGGTTAGTCTTGAACTCCTGAACTCAAGTGATCCACCCACCTTGGCCTCCCAAAGTGCTGGAATTACAGGCAATTACACTGCATCAGCCAAGTTTTCATTTTTGTCTGACTGTTAAGGTAGGTTGCAGTTCATTCACAAGGACTCAAATATAGAAGTACAGTTCTTCTCAGGCCATGTTTGGTTTGCTTTAACAATAGACATAATAGTCTTTTTCTAATTTAGTGTGAATAGTTATATACTTTGTTATAGAAATATTAATATTCATATAAACATGTTATTACTATGATAGACTGTTGCACATTATTGAGAATATTACATAGTTTGCAAATATATAGACATTACTACTCTAAAAATAAAGCAAATGGTAAATTCTAAAACATATTTAACCCAGAATATTTTATATATGCATTTTAGAACTATAATTTCCCATATATCATGAGTTAGATAGTCCATCCTGTGGTTGTTTTTATTTTCTTCTAATCTCTGAAAGATTATTTATATGTAAGAGCTTTTTATTCCCCAAAGATATTGTGAAGCATTACCTGTAAACATTTTGGGGGGTTCATGTCACATTAATAATTAAATGTCATTCAATACTATAGATCTATAAATTCCCTGGTTCATTGTCTAGAAACATTTATAATAATTTATAAACACTAGTAGAAAAGTATTTATCTCATCTATTTTTTAACTTAAATACATAATGCTGTTCATATTTTCTCCTTTTTCTCTTTCTCGTGCTCTCTCCCAATTTCTCTTTCTTTACCATTCCCTCCCTTCCTTGTATCTCTCTGTCTCTACAGCTATTTCTATCTCTTTTTTTTTTTATTGAGACAGGATATTGCTCTGTCACCCAGGCTGGAGTACAGTGTCACTATCATAGCTCACTGCAGCCTCCACCTCTCAGGCTCAAGTGATCCTCCCCCCTCAGCCTCCCAAATAGTTGTGACTACAGGTGTGTGCTACCATGCTTTGCTAATTTTTGTAGTTTTTGTAGAGAGAGGGTTTCGCTGTGTTGCACAGGCTAGATCTCAAATTCCTGGGCTCAAGCTATCATCCCTCGTTAGCTTCCTAAAGTGCGGGGATTACAGGCGTGAGCCATGGCCTCAGGCCTCTATCTAACTTCCATTTTACCTACAGTTAAGAGAAACTCTTCTCTTGGACTTCCTGGATCAGGCTCTTCTAATCAGACGTATGTTTTCCTTTTTAATTGTCTTCCGTATATCTTCATCTTTTTTGAGTATGCTCATCTTCTCATTTCACTGTTTCAGGTATTTTAAATAATTTTCCCTTAAACAATGTCTAGTATTCTGCACATTCATTTTAATGTCTACATTTTCTAGCAATTCTAATTGCCATTTTTCCCAATGTATTTTTTTGTCTTAATATACAGTAGTTCCTCAAATAATGTCATTTCATTCAATGTCATTTTGTTATAACACTGCCTAGAAAGAAATCTATTTCTGGCTGGGGCCACTGACTGTGTGGAATTTGTAGTTCTCCCCATGTCTGCCTGGGTTTTCTTTAGGTACACCAATTTCCTTTGTGAAAAGAAATAAAATTTAAAAGCTGTTGGAACTCCAAGAAACATTTTAAGCCTTGAGAGAAATATCACTGTAACCTGAGCCCCATATGATTACAACTTCTGTTCTCAGATTATAGATTAACTTGCTTTCTTCTTGTACAATTACTAGAGAGAATGAAACAATGTCAGGGACAAAAACCTCCTGCCTTCTTAATTAGTGACGCTTATTATAGATTAACTCCCCCTTTTTTTGTCCTGCTTTGCTTAGACCAGATGACAGAAAACCCATGATTATTACATCCTCTTTATAAAGTGCTAAATGTACCCTTCCCAAAAAGAAACACTGCCTATAACCAATCAACTGCTATAATTATGTGCCAGCCTTGTATAATACAAATAATGTAATCCTGCTGAAAACTCCTCTGTCTCTGCCTATAGATAAAATTGTAACATGCCTACTTTGGAATGCTGACTCCATTCTTTTGGCATTGGTGTTTCCAGGTGGTCTAGCTTCATACTTTGTGCTTGAACAAATTATCTTTCAATTAGATTCTGATCCTTTTGATTATCTTAGGTTGACCCCTCTTGCTTCCCAAATATGTGCAAGTTTGATGAACCAGTGTTTAAATTTCCCAGTCTGAGAATGTGTAAGCATATGGGTGTGTTGACCCTGTGGTGGGATGATGCCATGTCCAGGGCTAGTTCCTACCTTGTTCTCTGCACTGCCAGGAGTTTCCAGCCACCCACCTCTTTTTTTCGTTGTTGTTTTGTTTTGTTTTGTTTTGTTTTGTTTTGAGACAGAGTCTCACTCTGTAGCCCAGGCTGGAGTGCAGTGGCACAATCTCGGCTCACTGCAAGCTCCACCTCCTGGGTTCATGCCTTTCTCCTGCCTCAGCCTCCCGAGTAGCTGGGACTACAGGTGCCCACCACCACACCCGGCTAATTTTTTTTTTTTTTGTATTTTTAGTAGAGATGGGGTTTCACCATGTTAGTCAGCATGCTCTCGATCTCCTGACCTCGTGATCTGCCCACCTGGGCCTCCCAAAGTGTTGGGATTACAGGCATGAGCCACCACGCCTGGCCCACCCACCTCTCTTGACTGGAATATGTGGGTTAGAAAATAAATGAAAAATTATTGTAAAATAAAAATTTTTAATAAGTCTACAATAATCATATAAATGCATGACAATAAATGACACAATTGCATGGTGACAGGAGGAACTCCTGACAACTGTCACTCACTCACCACTGTCACTCACTGAATAACCAAAAATAAAGTAAATAATTATTTTACTTGTTTTTATTAATCTTTCTTAAATGTAAATATGGCTCACATGTATTTCAATGTTTAATATTAGAAGTGTTTTGAGTCTTTATTTAGAAGTCTGGTTATATTTTTGTGACAACAAATATACTTTAGGAACTTTTACTCTTGTTTATATCAATGAGCCTATGGTAAAATTGGTTTCATTATACATTGTTTTGCTCAAAGTCACAGTTTCCAAGAACCTACTGATGATTTACTGTACTGTTCTTTTTTTTAAAATAACGGATATTATAATTGTAAATTGTTTACAAACCACTTATACAGTATTACTCTTTATGGACAGATATTGCTGTTACAAAAAATAACAATAACGTATTTCTTTCTGTCCATGGCACAATAGAGTATTTTAATTTTCTATTTCCTAATCCATTAATAATTCTCTTAACGCTTGCAGCGTTTAGGGCATCCTTCTTTTATGGAGTAGTAAAACTGCAGAGAGCAAATGTTAAATTCACTTTGACATGCAGCTCTGCTCTCATCAAGCCCACATGACACTGATCCTTGGTGTCAGTTCAACGTGATGACATAAAAATAAATATCCTCTCAACAAAAGTATTTGAGCATGGAGCATTTAGGACTTTACTTACAAAGAACAGTAGATTTGTAGGCTTTTAGAACATAGTTAACAACCCTTAAAAGATGTTCATCCACTTTTTGGCTTGTTTTGGTGAACGAGCTGCTTACTAAGCTGGTCCTTTGCATCTATAAAGTCATTATGAGACTATCCATGTCTAAAATGTCCATCATTATTGACACATGAGATGTCATCATAAGTTTAACCCCTCTTTCTCATGGAAAATGGTTTCAAAGCACAGAGCTAATTTGAACTTGTGAAATCGAAGTTGGATCCTATGAATGTTCTCTTTTAATGAGCTCTTTGCAGTATCTTTCAGACATACCTGAACCAGTGAGCAAAGATTTAAAACTTCTTTTCTTTCCATATGCTCATTAGTCTTTGAAGGTTCTCGATTTATGAAAATTTCTTAATTTGAGCTGCATTTTGACTAGGCTTAAAGCCATATCTTATGCTTACTTTTGAGCATTTAAACTATAGTTCCCCACTATTAGATCTTATATACTAACCTTCTCCCACACAATCCTCAGTCAGTACTGCATATGCCTGTACATAAAGCACTCACATCAAATTCTCTCCTTTTTGTGTATGTAAAGATTTACTTTTTGGGGTTTTTTTTGCTTTCTAACTATAGCCACATTTTCTTACACAAACTGACTAACAGATTGAGCCTCTATGTATTGTCTTTGCTTAACTCTGAAACCATGATGTATGTTTATATTTTTATAGTGTTAGCATTTCATGTCAGCCTGGAATACTATCTTGCCAAGCAGTCACCTACATAGTCTACTATATAATACATTTTCATCTGTTTTTTTGAAGAAGAAAAGATTAATGAAATAGAATCCTAGAAATTTTCTTGAAATCAACTCTTGTTTTCATATTCATCTATTTTCTACTGTATGTACACATGATTTGGGCTGCTTTTTCACTTACTACCACTTCCTATTCCATCCATCCCTTGTAGATCATTTTTAAAGACTGAATACAAAACAGAGTTTCTACCTCACCATTTCTTTGGTAAAACTAGATATAAACATGTAATCCTTTGCATTTTAGTAGTATTTTTAGTTATTATAACAGAAAAAAAATAGGAATAGCAAAGTAATGAACAGGAGAAAAAATGAAAAAACCTAATGTACCCCAATTTTTTTTTACAATCATGATATCTGACCTCTATTTTCTCATTTCCCTCTATGATTTCACTTTTGCATTTGCTTATTTATATTAGTAATCTCCCAATCCCCATTTATTCTATTAAGTTTCCACTCCCAAATCCTTAAATCCATCATCTGATTTATTTATAAAAAGTGTTTATCTCTTGTCTCACATGTGTCATTTGTAGTTTTAGGAATTTGAAACTAAATGCAAAGTTTGGTCATATATTGGACATTATTTTCTCTTGACATTTCTTTAAAAGTTTTTATGAAGGAAGACAGAAAGATGAACCAATCTACATCTACATAAAGCTTGCCTGTGCTAACAGGAACTTGAAAGAAAAAAAAAGAAAGAAAGAAAAGAAAATTGCCAGTAAGGTGATAGGTAAGCATTTCAAAAGACATGATCACTTGTTGGACTAAGCTGAAGCCAGTAGCAGAGATTTTTAGCAAAGATAAGTAAACCTATGATAAAACCCTTCCAAACTTCTGACCCACAATATCATGATTTGAGTGGCCTGAAATTCCTGCAATTTCAGGACTTCTCAACAGTTAGTGATTACCTACGACTGGTAACAAGGTTTTGATCAATAGTGTTATTGTAGCCAAGAGACACTTAAAGAGTACTAGGTCACACTTGGGTAATGATATCAGTATATTCCTGGTCCTATTGTGACTTCATCATTACCAATTTTTTCTTTTTGCTCCTTTTGTTCATGTCCATGAGTTATATTGCATTCAAAAAGTTGTCTAGATTTCCGTTTACCTCCCCCTCTGACTTCAACATGGCCAAGTCAGGCTGAGGACCCCTAATCCCCTATCTTTTTGAGGATCATTGGTTTGCCATGCCTCATTTAGTTTCCAATTTTAATCTCCACTGTTGTTTCCTTTCTAGCTACAGCAGATTTCCTGACAAGGCTGATTGATTGACTGGGTTTCAACGTATTGTTCTTGCTTAAGTCTGAACCATGATCCCTTTATGTTTCTAAACTGGGAAGCTGTCACCTGTAACCAGACATCAAAATGATTATGTTAACCGTAATGACAATAACTAAAATATGTGTTTGATATGTATCAGTCACTGTGCCAAGTACTACACCATGCTTTATCTCATTTAGCCCTCATAAACATACAGTTTATATTATTACGCTCATTTTATATGAGGAAACTGAGTTTCAGAGAGTAAGTAGTTTAAATTGGGCCACACAGCTAATAATGCTAGAAAAACATGATCTGAATCCAGCTGGATGGGACTCCAGATCTCAACCACACTTACCATATTATCTCTTTCTACCTGCTTTTAAACATTTTTTTCCGATTGAATTTTTAAGATAAGTGATTTGTTTAAACCCCAAGTCATTAATCCTGACTAACTTCTTCACAACCTTATTTTCCACAGTGTGGGGGTGTAACAAATGGCTTATTTAACAGCTAGAGCTACCTTGGGTCTTTTTGTCAGTTTTAATGACTATTAGGAATCAATGAAATAACTGAATCAGAATTATTATCTTAATTTTTTAAATGTGATTCCTATTTGTCTAGCTACTGTTTCTTGGGGAAAAATCTAGCAAATCTATGATTTAGGTTCAATGCCATATTTTAAAAATTATAAGATCTTTGTACCAAGAATAGACTCCTCAATGGTCCATGCCATTCCTAAAATTATAAGCAGCTTAAATCTAAAACTATGTTCTCAATCATAGCTCCCAGTCCAGTTCCTAGTCCTTGTGATTAGTCTTCATGCACATTCTCCCATTCTCCCTTCTCTTCTTCTTTCTCCTAACTGATTCAGAACTATGCCCCCACTGTCCTGCCCTCTCAAATCAAAGTATCTTTGAGTTTCTTTCATCATATGTCAGTGGTAGCTCTGCCAATCTGCACATCCCCAGATGGCTAAGAAATACTTTTAGATCATCTAATCATGTGATTTTCAGATTCCTGATGACTGATTTATAAGAAGATTATGTTTCATAAATTGATTGGGTTAGATAAGGGACTACTAAAATTTCATTATTTCTTTCAACTGTTGTTATGACTATGACTAAATTTAGAATTAAGTGATTTGTTTTAATATAGGTATATATGAAGCCAGGATTAGGAAAAGAAAGGGAAAGTAATTATTTCCTTTCAAAAAGTGGAATGATGCTAATATGGCCAAAATGTGATTGACTTTCTCTGGCATCAGTTTAATTGTATTATATCAGTCAGCAAGAACATAGGTGAAGCAGGTCAGTAGTCATTACTTCTTGATAAGACTTACATTCAAGGTTCCAATTTCAGATTGTATTCCTAAAGTATTCCTATGATTTAAATTTGCAAATGGAGTGGTTTTTAGCTCCTAGTTCATGTGATAGAACGACTAACTTAAGCATCAAAACTGGCATCAAAATTGAAGAACACATTTTATTTCCAAAATAGAAGATAGAAGATATTGTTTTAATATAATACATTCCAAATTTTGGTAGTAAGAGAAGGATCATATCTATAAAATGTTATAGAAGGATCATAAACATTTAAAGTGATAAAAATTAGACTATTCAAGAATGTAACTCACAGAAAATCAGAGAATATTAATTTTTTTTTTTTTTTTTTTGAGACAGAGTCTCACTCTGTTGTCCAGGTTGGAGTTCAGTGGCACGATCTTGGCTCACTGAAAGCTCCACCTCCTGGGTTCATGCCATTCTCCTGCCTCAGCCTCCTGAGTAGCTGGGACTACAGGCACCCACCACCGAGCCCGGCTAATTTTTTGTATTTTTAGTAGATACGGGGTTTCACCATGTTAGCCGGGGTGCTCTCTATTTCCTGACCTCGTGATCCGCCCGTCTCAGCCTCCCAAAGTGCTGGGATTACAGGAGTGAGCCACCGCGCCCAGCTGAGAATATTAATTTTATATAATACCAATGTGCAATGCAGATCATTCAATAAGAAATCTCTGCTACAATTTGATAACTTGATTATTTAAAATTGTCAACTGTGTCTCTGACTGACCTGTAAAAATTTAAATATCTGAACATTTTTCTATAGTTTTATGTAATAACTGTAAGCCAAATTTGAAAAGAAATCACAGAATATATTTTAAAATCCAGTTCCCATCTGGTGTCTCACAGCTTGAGTTTTCTTTCAAGGTGATTTTTAAAATTGTATGTCATGTAGAGATGTCAGTAAGCAATGATGCATAACCATGTGTGGACTAATTTATGCCACAAGCACTCATTTGAGGAAGGAAGAGAGAAATGAAACTTGGTTATGTTTACTTGTTACAGAATCACAGAATCAAGTACTGTATTGACAACAAATGTTCATAGAGTTCATAGAGTCAAAAGAAAAAAAAACTCTTTTAACATTTAATGGGGATATAGTCACAAAACTTGTATACTAGAAATCTTTATTTTTAGAACTTTTAGAAATGTATAATAACATGGAAAAAATGAAAAAAATTGCTAAATCAGCTACAAAATTCAGAAATGTTGGTTTTCTCATGATCTTTTTTAATCGCTGTTTTTCTTCATTATTTAACTCACCAACACATATATATGTATGCACATATACGTGTGTATGTGTACACAATGATACATTCATTGAATCATTTCATTATCTTTATTTTCAGAAACAAATATAAGAATCATCACAGAAGCAACATGGTAGATTAGGAAGCCCTGCACCTTCCTTCCCAATCCGTCCCCCTACAAATGTATTGATTCAGCAGCAATCACTGACAAATTCCCTTTGCCAAAAATCAGGAACTATTAAAAAGAGTCAGGTCTGGTGGTCAAGGAACAACCCACTTCAACCCTGTAAAGCTGCACTAGCTGAATGCGCACTAAGTCCTGGACGTTGGGTATAACCTGAACTACCACTCCACATTCTCATTCTAGCTGTGATAAAGATTTTTACCTAACCTAAAAATGGGAAATAAACAAGGCAAATGCTCTGACTATTGGCAAACTCCTGGTCAGATAAATCTTTTCTTTCTACAACATAGTTAAAGAAAACTAAAACCCCAATAATTCACTGTTGAAAACTTACTGAAAGGCATGGAAAATAGTTTCCTATTGTTTCAAAGAAACTCTTAACTGGGAAAAGGTTCTTTGCTAAAAACAGGACAACTGTTCAAAATCTCTTTGACATTCTTAACATGGAGGCAATACTCATATTCATGAAAGATAATCAAGGGCACAAGAAAAGGGGAGCTGATATTTAAGTATCAATGTGTATGACACATATACCAAAGAAAAAATGGGTTGACAAAATTAAACCCTAACTACAGAACTCACCTTTCAGTGAAGCATATTACTGGCATAGAAAAAAAAGTTAAGGGATTCTACTCAAAATGCAAAATGCAGTAATGGAAATATGCAAAAGATAAGAAAGTAAAAGATATGGGGGACATAAGAGAACTTTAAAATTAAATAATTTTGTCTAAAAATAAGAGATCAGAAAAATAACAGTAGAGAAGCAAAAGTAAAATTTCTAAAATATCCAAATGTATAGACCTGAATCTGTGTATTGCTCTACGGAAAAAAAAAGGAAAAAAAAAAAAAACTAATGAGAAAAAAAAGCAAGATGGCCTTCTTTTATCTATAACATTATAAATCAATATGAGAAGAAATGTGGTGCATACCAGTTGTTAACCCAAAAATGCTCCAGTTAAATTTAACCATCCAATGAAAACTATTTCATTTATTTTCACATAATTAGCATGACTTGTATTTCTGGGTATGAAGGAGTTGTTTGTAGCTTACCAATGACCCTTTTAAGAATAACTCAGATGGAAAATACACAAATGTATGTTTTTATTGATTTTGGAGAGCTGAGGAATCAACCTGAAGTAGAGGAAACAAGAGAACTGTGAAGAGATGACATGACAGGCTACTGCCTTCTTCCCTCTGGACACTTTCTGATTCTGGTCCCTAGGCAAGAGTTCAAGAATCTGGGTTTTGCCGAGAAAAGCTTACTTTTAAGAAGTAGAAAAGAAATAAGAGACTTCAGTTCATTCAGAAGGCTAAACAGATTTGAGAAACAACAACAAAAAGGAATAAAAAGAGTACCCTCCAGTGAACGTCCTGCATTCAGGAAAATCTAATTGAACAACTATCTACACAAGAAAACACCTTCATTAAGAACTAAAAATTAGGTGAGTAATCACAGTACTTGGTTTTAATACCATATCAAGAAAAGAGGCACTGAAGATGGTACAAAACAGTCTTGGATTGCAGAGACTACTCCTACCCCATCCCCCAGAAGCAACTTCGTGGTGCAAAAAGAGAATCTGTATGCATGGGGGAAAGAGAGCACAGTGATTGCTGGACTTTGCTTTGGAACTCAGTGATCCCCTGTTACAGCAGAAAGCAACACAGGGAGGAATTCAGCTGGCGCCCATGGAGGGAGCATTTAGACCACTCCTAGCCAGAGGGGACATGTCCATCCCAGCAGTGGAAACCTGAGTTCCAGTAAGCTCCACCACCATAGGATAAAGCACTCTGGGGTCGTACACTTGAAAGGTCACAGGATTGCAATTCCTGGGCAAATCCTGGCACTGTGCTGGTCTTAGAGCCAGTGGACTTGCAGTGCACAAGACCTAGTGAAACACTAGCTAGGACAGTCATGGGAGTGCTGGCATCACCCTTCTCCAACCCCAAGTAGCACAGTTCACGGCTATGGGAGAGATTTCTTCCTTCTGCTTGAGAAGAGGAGGGGGAGAAAAAATAGAGTTTTGTCTTGAAACTTGAATACCAGCTCAGCCACAGTAGAATAGGGCACCAGACAGAATTCTGTGGCCCACATTTCATGCCCTAGTTAGCATGACAATTCTAGACACACCCTAGGCCAAAAGGGAACCTGCTGCCCTGAAGGGAAAGACCTACTCCTAGCAGGATTCATGACATGCTGACTCAAGATGCTGACTCAAGAATCCATGGACCTTGAATATACACTAGCAGTACCCAGGCAGCACCCACTGTGGGTCTTGGGTAAGACCCAGGCCCATGGTGGCATCAGGTGTGACTCAGCTCATCCTCAGCTGTGGTGACCATGAAGAGAGTCTCCTTCTGCTTAAGGAAAGGAGAAAGAAGAGTAAAGGTGACTTTGTCTTGCAGCTTAGGCACCAGCTTCGCCGCAGTGGAGTAGAGCACCTAGCAGTATCCTGGGGTCCCTGATGCTGTGCCTTGGATCCTGAATGGCATTTCTGGACATGCTCTGAGCCAGAGGGGAGCTCACTGCCCTAATGAGGGATACCTAGGCCTGGCAGCATTTACCACAAGCTGACAGAAGAGCCTTTTAGCCTTGAGTGAATATTACTGATAGCCGGAGAGTACTTGCCGTGGGCCTGGCGCCGTGGTGGCCATGGGGAAAGACTAATTCTGCATGAGGAAAGAAGAAAGGAGAGGGAAGAGTGGGAAGAATTTTATCTAGAGGCTTAGGTGCCTCAATTCCCTTTGAATACTCAGAAAGCCTTCCCAAGAAGGATAGGTACAAACAAGCTCAGACTGAGAAAACTACAATAAATACCTAACTCTTCAATACCTAAACATCAAAGAACACCTCCAAGCATCAAGGAAAATATGACCTCACCCAACAAACTAAGTAAGGTACCAGAGACCAATCCCAGAGTGACAGATATTTGTGATTATTCAGACAGAGAATTCAAAATAGTTGTTTTGAGGGAGCTCAACAAATTTTAAAGATAGCACAGAGAAGAAATTCAGGATCCTATCAGACAAATTTAATAAAGAGATTAAAATAATTTTTAAAAAGCAGAAACTGTCGAGCTTAAAAATGCAACTAGTATACTGAAAATTGCATCAGAGTCTCCTAACAGCAAAACTGATCAAGCAGAAGAAAGAATGAGTGAGCTTGAAGACAAGATATTTGAAAACACAGTCAGAGAAGACAAAGGAAAAGAGAATGAAGCATGCCTCCAAGAAAATAGCATGTCTCAAAGATCAGTGATCTTTGACAAACCTGACTGAAACAAGAAATGGGGAAAAGATTCCCTATTTAATAAATGATGCTGGGAAAACTGGCTAGCCATATGTAGAAAGCTGAAACTGGATCCCTTCCTTACACCTTATACAAAAATTAATTCAAGATGGATTAAAGACTTAAATGTTAGACCTGAACCTATAAAAGCCCTAGAAGAAAACCTAGGTAATATCATTCAGGACATAGGCATGGGCAAGGACTTCATGTCTAAAACATCAAAAGCAATGGCAACAAAAGCCAAAATTGACAAATGGAATCTGATTAAACTAAAGAGCTTCTGCACAGCAAAAGAAACTACCATCAGAGTGAACAGGCAACCCACAGAATGGGAGAAAATTTTTACAATCTACCCATCTGACAAAGGGCTAATATACAAAATCTACAAAGAACTTAAACGAATTTACAAGAAAAAAATCAAACAGTCCCATCAAAAAGTGGGCAAAGGATATGAACAGACACTTCTCAAAAGAAGACATTTATGCAGCCAACAGACACATGAAAAAATGCTCATCATCACTGGCCATCAGAGAAATGCAAATCAAAACCACAATGAGATACCATCTCACACCAGTTAGAATGGTGATAACAAAAGTCAGGAAACAACAGGTGCTGGAGAGGATGTGGAGAAATAGGAACACTTTTACACTGTTGGTGGGACTGTAAACTAGTTCAACCATTGTGGAAGACAGTGTGGTGTTTCCTCAAGGATCTAGAACTAGAAATACCATTTGACCCAGCCATCCCATTACTGGGTATATACCAAAAGGATTACAAATCATGCTTCTCTAAAGACACACGCACACGTATGTTTACTGAGGCAGTATTCACAAGAGCAAAGACTTGGAACCAACCCAAATTTCCATCAATGATAGACTGGATTAAGAAAATGTGGCACATATACACCAAGAAATACTATGCGGCCATAAAAAAGGATGAGTTCGTGTCCTTTGTAGGGACATGGATGAAGCTGGAAACTATCATTCTGAGCAAACTATCGCAAGGACAAAAAAATCAAACACCACATGTTCTCACTCGTAGGTGGGAACTGAACAATGAGAACACTTGGACTCATGATGGGGAACACCACACACCAGGGCCAGTCATGGGGTAGGGGTAGGGAGTAAGGATAGCATTAGGAGACATACCTAATGTAAATGATGAGTTAACAGGTGCAGCACACCAATATGGCACATGTATACATATGTAACAAACCTGCACATTGCGTGCATGTACCCTAGAACTTAAAGTATAATAATAATAAAAAAAAAGTGAATGATCTCTATAATGAAAACTGCGAAATATTAATATAAACAATTGAAGAGGATATACAAAAAATAGAAAGATATTCCATGTTCATGGATTGTAAGAATCAATATTGTTAAAATATTCAGACTACACAAAGCAATCTATAAATGTAATGTAATCCCTATCCAAATACCAGTAATGTTGATTACAGAAATAAAACAATCAATCCTAAAATTTATTTGGAACCACAAAAAACCTGTAATAGATAAAACCATCTCAAGCAAAAAGAACAGAACTCAATGAATCAGATTAGCTGACTTCAAATTTTGCTACAGAACTATAATAATCAAAACAACATGGTACTGGCATAAAAACAGAAACATAGTCCAATGGAATGGAATACAGAACCCAGAAATAAATCCATCCATCTACAGTGAACTCATTTTTGACAAAGACCCCAAGAACATACACTGGGAAAAGAGTAATGTCTTCAATAATGGTGTTTGAAAAACTGGATATTCATATGAAGAATACAACTAGACCCCTATCTGTCATCATAACAAAAATAAAATCAAAGTAGATTAAATACTTAAGTCTAAGCCTTCAAGATATGAAACTACTAAGAGAAAACATTGGGAAAATTCTCCAGGACACTGGAGTGGGCAAAAAAAATTCTTGAGTAATACTCCAAAAGCACAGGTAACCAGAGCAAAAATGGACACATGAGATCACTTTAAGTTAAAAATCTTCTACACAGCCAAGGAACCAAACAACCAAAGGAAGAGACAACCCATAGAATGGAAGAAAATATTTGCAAACTATCCATCTGACAAGAGATGAATAACCACAATATGTAAGAAACTCAAACAATTCCAGAGAAAAATAATTTAATAATCTGTTTTTTAAAAGGGCAAAAGAGAAGAATAGACATGTCTCAAAAGATGACATACAAATGGCAAACAGGCATATAAAACCGTGCTGAATATCACTGATCATCAGAGAAATTCAAATAAAAACTACAATGGAATATTTCACTTCAGTTAACATGGCTTTTATCCAAAAGACAGGCAATAATGAATTCTGGTGTGGTTCAAAGGGAAGCTTCCTACAATGTTGGTGAGAATGTAAATTAGTACAGCCACTAAGATGTTCCTCAAAAAAAACTAAATATACAAATATCATATGAACCAGAAATCCCACTGTGAGGTATATAGCCAAAATAAAGCAAATAAGTATATTAAACAGATATCTGCATTCCCACATTTATTGCAAAACTATTCACAAAAGTCATAATTTGGAAGCAACTTAAGTGTTTGTCAATGGACAAATAGATAAAGAAAATGTGTGGCCGGGCGCGGTGGCTCAAGCCTGTAATCCCAGCACTTTGGGAGGCCGAGGCGGGTGGATCATGAGGTCAGGAGATCGAGACCATCCTGGTTAACATGGTGAAACCCCGTCTCTACTAAAAATACAAAAAACTAGCCGGGCGTGGTGGCGGGCGCCTGTAGTCCCAGCTACTCGGAGGCTGAGGCAGGAGAATGGCGTGAACCTGGGAGGCGGAGCTTGCAGTGAGCCGAGATCGCGCCACTGCACTCCAGCCTGGGTGACACAGCGCGAGACTCCGTCTCAAAAAAAAAAAAAAAAAAAAAAAAAGACAATGTGGTACATATACACAATAGAGTACTATTCAGCCATACAAAATAATGAGATACGGTCTTTTGCAACAACATGGATGGACTGAAAGAATATTATGTTAGTGAAATAAGCAAGGCACAGAAGTAAGATAAATTTTTCACACATTTGTGGAAGCTGAGAAATTAAAACAATTAAACTCACAGGGATAGAGAATAGAACGATGATTACCAGAAGCTGGGATGGATAGTGAGTGGGAGGGGAATGCTTAATGGATATAAAAATATAGTTAGATAGAATGAAAGAACACAACAAGCTGGCTACAGTCAAAAATAATTTGCTATACATTTTTAAACAACTAAAACAATATAATTGTAATGTTTGTAACACAAAGAAATGATCAATGCTTGAGGTGATGGATACCCCATTTACCCTGATGTAATTATTACATATAGTATGCCTGTTTTAAAATATCTCCCATGCACCATAAATACATACACCTAACATAAAAATGAAAAAAAAAAGTTTGCCAAATGAGAAGGGAGGAATGAGAGCTGAGCCTATAAGTAAGCCTTTTTGCCCTAAAGACATTTGCCAAAAAGTAAAGTTGCATTTACAATGAAGTAGATAACTAAATAGCCTCTCAAAGATAAGCAGATAATTTAGTTGTCTCATCAGCCCAAGAAGAAAGAAATTACAGTTGAGACCTTCCATGTGAGGAGGCCCTGGTGAATAGACCAGGCTCTTAGATGAAAGTCTTGCTAGGTTTGGCCTACGTGAAGGTAAATCAGACAAGATGATTGTGGATAACTATAATACGCAGTTAAGGTTGGGGCAGTACTCACCATTGTTGATGTTCCTTGGGTTGAAATTGATATACATCTACTAAAATGTTATTTCAGTTGTATGTGACAAATAAACCTTTATAGAGGTGTTTGTTTCATTTTGTTTTGGTTTTCTTATCTGAGTACTTGAATCTACAAGAAGGTTACTTCCCAGACTTTTCAGAAATTACTGAAATTGGCTCTGAACTGAAATTAATTCCTTGAAACCCAAAATGCCATTTTGGTGTGCCACTGCAAGTAGGGAATAGTGGGTTTAGTTTATTAAAGACGTTTTGGCTTTGGTCTGTCTCATGGTAGGTTCAGTGGGTTTCTAAATACATTCTGTAGTTATTTACCCCAGTTCCAAATTGCACAGTTGAAACACACATATTCAACAAACAGTAGAATTTCCTTACAAGTTTCCTGACCTGTGGAGTAAGAACTACTATGGTAAGACTTGAAAGAGGAAGAACATTAGAACTGCTTCTCCCTATTAAAATAATAATTCAAAACCAATGCTACATCCCTGGAAAGATGGCAAAGTTGTGTGCTACCATCATAGACTTAAAGGAGAAAAGCGTACTGATTCCTACTATTGTGCCCCATTTTACTTGTCTGCTTGACTGTCTGTGAAGGACATAGATGGATATTGGAGAATGACAGGGGATTACTGTACATTTAATCATATTTTAACTCAATTTTCAGCCCATTTTCCTGATTTTTTTTACTGGAGCAAATCAACAGTCTTGATACTCTATATGCAACTAATATTCAAGCTAACACACAAGCACATACACAAACACACGCACACGTTATAATCTGTTAGTAGAGATAAACAGGATAAGTTTGCCTTCTCCTGACAAAGATAACATGCAATATATGTCAGTATACATTTACTATCTTACCTCAGAGCTATATAAATTCATGTCTAACCTTATAATAATAATAATTTACTTTTCAGGAATGAATTTTGGATATCATTCTGGTTTGCTTCATTGATATCATTGTTCTGACTGAGCAAGGTAAACAAAAAGTAGTGAATAGTGATATATCTTCCTATGACATATGCTGGGGCCAGGGTGGGGACCAAAGTGAGGCAAGTCGGGGACTCTCCTTAGGAGCAAAAGTTAAGGTGCACCAAAAAAAACTCTGGATCAATAATATTTTCAAGTAATATTTAAAGAAATCAATTAGATTTGTAAAATTCATGAGAAAATATTTAAATTCTAAATAATAATTTAAATAATATCTAAATTATTAAAACAATTTAAATAATAAAAATTTAAATAATAATTTAAGTAATAATAGGCATGAGTAATACTTACTTTTCCCATTTGACTAGGGCTCCAATATGGTACAGAGTGGCATTATTATTAATCCTGAACAGTAAAACAAAGCCAACCACAATTATTACAGATGAAGCGCTTTATTATAGGAATCTGAGTTTGCACAGATGTGGGAGAGACTGGAGGAATAAAGATCTGGAAGGCTACAACAAGATTATAAGAAAGGTCATTACTACTTTAGTCTGATGCACTGGAGTAAGTTGAAAAGCTACTATGGGTTGGGGAAAAATGTCTAGCTACCAAACAGACATCACGAATTGGGAGCTTATAGACAGTTTTATATAGTTCATTACTATATATGTAACTGGTGGAAAAGCCTGTGATATGTAACTGACGGAACAGCCTGTGAAGCCACCATGTCTAGATGAAGCCACTGCATCTGGCAGTCTGACAGCCATGTTCTCTTTTTAGAATTACAGCCTTTGCTTCACTTCTGTTTTCCAAATCCTGAGCTAGTTCATCTCATTGGTAAACTCTAACCTGGATCCATATAGGAAAGAATATGATAATGAAGTGTTTCCAGTCTTGCATGTGGTGGTTATGCCTAATAGACAACAGACAATTCATCCGTTTGTCATCTCAGCAGCCATACAAAGCTTTTAAAAATTATCTGAATATAGGTAAAGACTGTATAATGCTTCTGTCTAAACTGGTATAACTATCCTTTATACAACATTCTAGGGTTACATACACAAAATAAATGTTTATAGAAAACCAAAATAGGGGCCAAGATGGCCGATTCGAAGCAGCTGCAGTCAGAGAATCTCACTGAGAAGAACGAAACGGCAAGTGAATCCTGCACTGGCAACTGAGGTATACAGGTTCTTTAATTGGGACTGACTCGACAGTTGGCATAACCCACTGAGACCAAGGAAAAGCAGGATGGTGCAACGGCCCACCTGGATCAACACGGGGCAAGGGGAGTCCCCACCCACAGCTAAGGGAGGTGGTAAGTGATCGATCATGCTGCCCTGCCTGAGAAACCACATTTTTCCCACAGATCTGTGAAATCAATGGATCAGGTGATCCCCCTCATGAGCCCATGCCACCAGGGCTTTGGGTACCAAGCACAGAGCTGTGCAGATTCTCAGCAGCCACTCAGCTGGAAACTGCCTAAGGCTACCAAGTACCTGGGGAGAGGGGCGGCTGCCATCACTGTGGCTGCCTGCTGCCTAAGTTGACTGAGCTTCCCCGGGGAGGAGCAGCAGCCATCACTGAAGCTCCTGTCTGCCGTTTTTCCCCTGCCAGTGTTGAAGGGACTGGATAGTTTGGACCCAGGAGGAATTTCCCACAGCACAGCACAGCAGCTATGGCGGATTGTGGCCAGATTGCCTCTTTAGGCCAGACCTGCACCCATCTCTCCTCACTGGTGGGACCTCCCTGCAGGAATTTCAGCAACTATAGCTAGGGGTTTAGGGAAAGAACTCTGGTCTTCCTAAGACGGAGCCCTTGTGGCGAGGGGTGGTCATGGTCTCCATAAATCAGTAGACTTAGTCTTTCCCCCTGCTGGCTCTGAAGAATCCAGGCAATCTGGATGAGTGGGATTTCACCCTGTGTGGGGCACCCTCTCCGCCAAGAGGAAGCCGGAGTGCATCCTTAACCAGGACCCAGATCCAGTGCCTCCTGATTGGGTGAGACCCCCCAGCAGGGGTCACCAGACACGTTATACAGGATCATTCCTGCTGGCATCGGGTCGGTTCATCTCTGGGATGGAGATCCCAGGGGAAGGAGCAGGCAGCCATCTTTGCTGTTCTGTCACCTGCACTTTTGACACCTCCAGGTGCGGGAGGAACCAAGGCAAATAGGGTCTGGAGTGGACCCCCAGCAAATCACAGCAGCCTTATGGAAGAGGAGCCTGACTGTTAAAAGAAAAACAAACAAACAAAAAGCAGAAAAGTGCTTTGATAAAATTCAACATTCCTTTATGTTAAAAACATTCAATAAACTTGTTATTGATGGAACATATCTCAAAATAATAAGAGCCATTTATGACAAACCCATAATGTCGTGCTGACAAAAGCTGGAAGCATCCCCTTTGAAAGCTGGCACAAGAAAATGATGCCCTCTCTCACCACTCCTATTCAACATAATTTTGGAAGTTCTGTCCAGGGCAATCAGGCAAGAGAAAGAAGGAAAGGGTATTCAAATAGGAAGAAAGAAAGTCAAACTGTCTCTGTTTGCATACAGCATGATCCTATATTTAGAAAACCCCATCATCTCAGCCCAAAGACTTCTTAAGCTGATAAGCAACTTCAGCAAGGTATTACTACTATTGCTTTTGAGAACATATTACTTTCTTATTTTTTGAGAATCATTATTTTTAACAGCTTTTTGAGGAACAGAATGTGGCTAATGCTGTCTAACTCTCTCTGCTTTTGTGTTTGGTTCCCTAAGTTTTTAGTGTAATGAAATTGCACTGAAAAGATGTTGGATTTTAACCCATCAATGTTCTCTTCTTACCCTGTGTCCTTGGTTTGTTATATTTATATTATCATTATAGGATACTTTTGACTGATATTTTGATTGTTCATTTGACACAGTTTAGTTATACTTTCTTACGTTCTCCTAAATTCTTCACTTAAAATTATTCAATCAAATAATTTCATTTTTATATTTTTATTTTGAGGCATATAAAAATATATATACACACACATATATATACCAAATATATATACCATATATATAATATATATAGATATATACCAAATATATATATACCATATATATATATGGTGGGGGCTTTTAGTAGAAGTACCTCAACTGTTTCAGTTTTATCAAATAGGTTTTTATATCTGGAGATTGTCTTATATTTGCATTATACACTATGATAGCTTTATAGTTACTTTGTTTTTCATATATTTTTTCATATTTTTTTCTGAGACCATANCAGGCGTGAATTACTTTGTTTTTCATATATTTTTTCATATTTTTTTCTGAGACCATATATAAATATTTAATTTGTCTTTCAACTTGAGGATCAATTGGCTATTAATAATTTCTGAAAAAAAATAGTTCGTATTTTCCTTCCTACCATACAGCAGAATATTTACAACAATGTAAAAGACTTCCTCCAATTAAGTTTTTGTTGTCAGCTGTTCTTAAAAAGTCTAGCTTTTCATCAAAAAACAACACTCTTTTCTTCTTAAACCATTTCTGAAAATACCTGTAATCTTTTGACCATCTGTCATCACTACATAACAAATACTAGTTACTAGTCACAGACTAGCTATTTTCCTTTTGTTGTATTTATAATTAAAATTTATTTATATTATTAAAATTTCTGAATGCACACAACTATTCACTCTTGTGTTTCTGTATTTGGCAATACACTAGGGTAAACTACTTCCTACTAATTTAAGAGAGTTAATCATATGAAATAATGGAATAACAAGCAATATGTATATAATATGTCTGCAGGATATATGTAATATTAAACATGGTTATGAAAACATGACAGCGTGAGTAACAACAGACATGGTCTAAAGCAAACTTGGCAAGTCATTGTCCTTTGGCAGGAACAAACATCTGAAAAAATTAATTACTTGTAGAAGGTTTGGACTGAATGGGATAACGAACTTCTTTTCCTTCTAATAAAAATCAGCTTGCCAATAACATCAATTCAATGCTTAGTACTGGGAGAACATTTCAGTGCTGACAAAATTCA
Organism: Theropithecus gelada; assembly: GCF_003255815.1. Lineage (NCBI taxonomy): Eukaryota > Metazoa > Chordata > Mammalia > Primates > Cercopithecidae > Theropithecus > Theropithecus gelada. The sequence goes on along the minus strand of NC_037675.1, from coordinate 49,282,176 downwards.
TAAACATTCTAGCAAGAGATGTTACTGTTTTTTCTTTGTTTGTTTGTTTTTCCATATATATATATATATATATTTAATTATGCTTTAGGTTCTAGGGTACATGTACACAATGTGCAGGTTTGTTATATATGTATACATGTGCCATGTTGGTGTGCTGCAGCCATTAACTCGTCATTTACATTAGGTATATCTCCTAATGCTATCCCACTCCCCTCCCCTCACCCCACAACAGGCCCCGGTGTGTGATGTTCCTCTTCCTGTGTCTGAGTGTTCTCATTGTTCAATTCCCACCTATGAGTGAGAACATGCTGTGTTTGGTTTTCTGTCCTATTATAGTTGTAGACAATTTGTACTCAGTCCACAAGAAAGAAATTGCCATTTATGCACGGAGGTAAATAGAATGGGGAAATGTACACTAGTAAGATGAAAGGTAAATATAAAAATGTAAGCATGAAATATAAAGGAAGTTCAAATTTTTAGCTAAAGTTTCTGCTCAGACAACACGCGCACACACACACAGACACACACACGAAGTAGTAAACTAAAGATTAACAAAGTAGTTGTTAAGGTGTAAAGAATCTCAAAAAAAATTACATTAAACAAAGCTAAAGGTTTTCTAACTCCTTTATATTTATGAAAATTTTGGAAATCAATGCTTTAAGACTGTGTTTTTTATTTCCTCAGCATCATCAAGGCCATTATTTTTTTCTTAAGGAATTGAGTTAATACATCGATGGAATGATGTTTTCACAATCATCACCACTAACTTGTCATACTTTTTTGTTCAGCTTGTTTCTTCTAGTACGTTTCCTCTGGTGCCTGTCTTCTTTATTCTGGGCATATTCATGGCCGAAAAATCAGTTTCTTAGGCATGCTTTCCAGTTGAGTTGCTTTCCACTTTGGCAAATGGTTTCGAATGAACTCTTCTCACCTTTTGCAGCTCTGTTTTTAAATTACCTACCAAAATGGACCAATAGATTTACTTTTTAGTTGCAGTTACAAACTCTTACCTATTTTTCTAGATGTGTGTTCTCTCAAATTCTAGGGGACTTCCAAGGTCCCTCAAGTCTTCCCTTTTTTTCCCCATAAATTTCAGCTTTCTGCTGCCCTCTCCTGGCCTTCTATGGCATGTAAACATTTAATCCTACTGCTGAAAGTATAAATCTAGAGTTTTACTTGGAGGGAAGTAAAGCAACGATTCTGAAAATTTACTGTGTATCAGAATCCTCTGGGAAGATTGTAAATAGAATTTAAGTTACAAAGCCTCTCTCTAGAGATTATGGTTCTGTATATCTGAGGCAGAGATCATGAACCTTCAGTTTTAATAGTGAGTCAGTGTTATTGTGATTCATGTGAACTATAAACCACATTACAAGAAACCCTGAAACAGGAAAATCTGACTCAAGGTATTGGCCATAAGCTCTTTGAATGAAAAAGCAAGTCTTGAAACAATGATATTAACTTAGAAAAAAAAAAAAGTGTTTTGCATGTCTTTCAATGTGAATGTTTTAATTTTTATGTAAACAGCAAAACAAAAAAATTTAGTATTTTGGAGTTATCTAATTGATATTTAAAATTAGAGCAAAATTTAAAGAACTATAAATACCTAGGTACAAGTAGATACAATGGCCTCTAACGTTTATACATTAGCTAACTCTTCTTATTCTTAGAGTTACCGGCTCTGGCCCAATTTTGTTGTTGTTTGTTTGTCTTTCTTGTCACAATCAAATAATTCCAATAAACTCTACTGATCCTGTTTGCAAGTATCAGGTCAATAGTCTTTAAATATGGATTCTTTTAATCTAAAAAATATAAAACTTGTTTAAGTGTGCAGAATTAGATACAACATTAAATTTATTTCTCACTGATGTCTACAACATTTATTTGCCAAAGTCTCTAAATGTATGATTCATAAGCTTAGCCCATATAAGGATTACCTGATAACTTTAAGAATATACCTATACTTGGGTCTCACTCCCAGAAATTCTGATTTAATTGATCTGGATACATTCTGAGTATCAGGATATTTGAGAACCCCTGGCCCCAGGTGAGTTTAATGTACTCTAAAACTCTTTTTCACTTAGACTTCTGGCCAGAACACTGGTTGGTGTCCATCTGTTTTCTTATACTCTCAGGAGTCCGCTTTACCTCATCTCCAGTTACCATCATTTTTATCCTTGAATTATTGATAGAATATGTAATTTCTAAAACACAGTAAAATTGGCTGGAGGATATTCACGGTTATGGTACATCTGCTAGGCTCAGTATTGGGGGGCAAGATCTTAAAGTAGTCTTCAATTATTTCGTCTTTAATAAGTAGAAGCCTGACATTTTCCAGCGTATTGCAGGACAAAGGACCCTCGAGTCCTTAATCTTTTTTTCTCAAAAATAGTTGAAAAAATTAAAAAGCTAGGTACCATGCTTTTTTCTGTATCTATGGCTTTTGCTCATAACATATAGTTATCTTACTCTCTTAATTCCGATTCTAGGATTCAAATCCAAATGCATATTGGTCCTAAGTTGCATGGCATAGGTAATTTACATCCATTCTCTATAAAGGATTGTTAACAAATATAGCAACATCTTCCGAAAGAAATTGGAATTCTAAAAATAATTATATGGCTAAAGATTTGACAGCATTATCAATGGGATGTAAAGTGGCTTCAGATCACATATAAACAAAGATGTTCTCTGAGTTTGGCCTCATCAGTATGAATTTGCCTAAAATATGAATTTAACATTTTACAATAAATTAGAACTCTAAATAATCATCAATCTCTAAGGCTAGAACGAAGGTATACTTAATAAATAACTGAGTACATTAAAGGTGCCCATTGTCCTTAGATAATATTAAGCTGCAATGTAAGCAGTGTGAAGGACAACGCTTGCCTAAAGCTACAACATGGAAGTATTTTAGCTACCTTAAAATGCTGCATTAATTCTTTATGTAATTCAGATTGTAAAGGAGAGAAGAAAATTAAGGCAGTCCTGCAGGTTTGCACTTAAGTCTTTAATGTGCATTTTTAATTGAAGGATAAATTTAAGTAGGAATTTGGACTGCCTTTTAAATAAGGTCAAAAATCTGGCTGAGAGAAAGGCCCTTATCGTAAATCCTGTGCTCAATTTTTTCCGGAGAAGAGTGAACACAAATGTAATGAGATAAAGAAATTGTTATACTATTAGTAGTTTGTGCACCTTCTCTCTTAAGGAGAAAAAGGGAAACGTTCTCAAAAAGCATTTGTCTTGAGACAGTTGGAAAAGTGGGTATGTTCCCTCCAGAAAACAAGGGAGCACATGCAGAGGAAAGTGAAGCAGATTAAAGCTGAATAAAGAAAAGTAATGGAAAGTGGTTATTTCCAGAAAATGAATACAATAAATTACAGGTGTGTATTAGTCTGTTTTCACACTGCTGATAAAGACATACCCGAGACAGGGCAATTTGCAAAAGAAAGAGGTTTAATTGGACTTACAGTTCTACGTGGTTGGGGAGCCTCAAAATCATGGTGGAAGGCAAGGAGGAGCAAGTCAGGTCTTACATGAATGGCAGCAGGCAAAGAGAGAATGAGAGTCAAGTGAAACGGGTTTCCCCTTATCAAACCATCAGATCTCTTGAGACTCATTCACAATCATGAGAACAGCAAAGGAAAGAAACGCCCCCATAATTCAATCACTTAACACTGGGTTCCTCCCACGACTCGTGGGAATTGTGGGAGTTACAATTCAAATGAGATTTGGGTGGGGACACAGTTAAACCGTATCAAGGTGCAAGGAATCTTTTGTGGAAAATGGTGAAGCACCTACAAAGGATAACATAGGCATGTTAACTATAAGCTAATCTTCAGCAGTTACAGGGAGCCCTCCTGATTCTCAAAGATTACGAATTAAGTTTAACTAGGTTTCTGAATCCGCAGGGGTGCCGGCTTACAACTGGTTTACTAACAAATTAACATAAAACCTCTACATTTAATAAAAATCATTCACTTTTGTTGTTTTCTTATCCAATACTGTCACTGATACAAGATATAATTACTAAAAGAAATAGTTTCCCCACTCCATGTCCTAAACAAATGTATTCCTAAAATGAACTTAACTCCCTTACAGGTGAGTAGGACTTGGAAAATAGATCTTTGTTGAGCTTTGACATTGTAATCTGCAGTTGCTGCACCAAGTCTCAAAGCCTCTAGCTTAAACTAGTGAGAACAAAATGAAGTAAGGAGCTTGAAATAGGGCGCATAAACATGTGACTACATACTGACTACATACAATCTTGATGTAAATGACTATCTACTTTAGATCTACTTTGCATTTACATTGAGAAAACCCTTCTCTTTCCAGGTACATTTTATCCCTGTCCTCTTCGTGTCTAGTTTTCATAAAAGTGTTATCTGTATTTACTGTGCCCATTTACCCTCTTTCCAATCTCCTCAACCCATTGCAATCATTCACTTTTTACTATATCTTTAAAATAGATTTTAACAAGGCGATCAATGACTATTATGTGGCTAACTCCAACAGGATTTCTAAATTTAAAAAACTTTTATCTTTCTTGAGTTCTCTCTTCTATCTGCGTCTCTAACACAACTCTCAGTTGATCTTTTTCTGCCTTCTCCCACATCTTTACCAATTCATTTTCACTTATCTGATATTTAGATTCAGGATTCTAGTTCATGGGTCAGCAAACTAAGGTCCACGGGTCAAGTCCAGTTTGCTTCCTAACATCTGTTAATAAAAATTTATTGGAACATAGTAATGCTCATTCATTTATATATTGTCTGGCCAATTTTGCACTACAATGGCAAATGTGTAGTAGCAACAGAGACCATTTGGCCTACAAAGCCTAAAATATTTACTATCTGGCCCTTTATAGAAAAAAGTTGACTCCATTTATAGTATTAAACATTAGGCCAGTTTCTCATTTTTCTAATGGTTTTTAATATAAATTTCATCAACTCCTCTGCCTTCAATTTGTGTCTATAAAGAGATGACTTTCGAATTTATTTACTAAGTCTAGATGACAATTCAAGGTTTTAAATCTATATATTCACTTGCACTTTCACTAGTTCTAATGGGATGTTTCACACATATTTCAAAGTCTGATACAAAATTCGTAATTTTGAATTTAAATTCACACACACACACACACACACACTTTCACACACAAAACTGCCCTCATTAGCTCCTTTCCTTAGTGAATGGCGCTACCATCAATCCAAGTGCTAAAATCCGAAGTCTGCCATTCACAGCTTCTCCCTTTCTCTACACTTCACCAAAGGTAAGCAGTAGCAAGTCCAATCAATTCTACACTTTAATGTATCTCATACGTGTCTAATTGTATCTGTATATATTAACCCAATCTTCGTATAAGTATCTCTTATCAGGACAAATGCAATAACCCCTTCACTGGTCTCCCTGCATTCATTTTTATTTCTATTCTATCTTCTGTGTGTTAAAAAAAAAAAAAAAAGAGGGGGTGAGGAGTGTCTTTTTTCAAAATGCAAAGTATTAACTCTTCTCTGTGAGAGGTGGTTGTAGTTAACATATATATGGTATGCTGACCCACATGCATTTCAATTTGCTCTCTTTCTCTGTCTCTTTATTTTTTGCTTCTACTTTAAAGGAATACATATAGTTTATAGAGCTTAGATATTTAGGCAATCTCTAAAATATTTATGCACTGATAAGCAGATCTTTTAAACTTCTACCTAGTGAAACTTACCTATATACAGAATTGTAAGGTCTATGTATAGCTTATATCTCTTTCCCTCATTCCTGGTAGAATGCTTTATTTACAAACCAGAAATACTGCTGCAAACTATACATTTCCCAAATTAAATCTTTCTGAATTAACCTTAGCATGTCTGCTCTTTTAAACCTGTATTTCTATAGTAAGCTAGTGTATATCAAATGTCAATGTAAAGGGCATAAACACCCACCCCACCCCCTGCTCACCCTCCCTTCCCCACACACACACAGCATTTTGCACAGTATTGGGCCAACCTTTTAAGTAGACTAAATCTGGTACTTAATCCAGCCACCCCCTTATTCCTGCCTGGGTCCTGGCATGTAACTTTATCTGTGTCAGCCTGATCCTGAACTCCCACATCATTATCAGAAAATGGCTGGTTTTAAGTCACACACTGAGTTCTAGGTAAATTTCCCCAGCAATGACACAAAATAATATTCCATTCTGTGTGTAGTGCAAGTAAGTAATTAATCATTCATAGAATGAATTTGAATGTTTATTCTTTGTGACCTACTATGCAGGTCCATCAAACACTCACTCCCTTCTGTCTCCAAATTTATCCTAGTTCCTGCTAATCCCTGGGAGAGAAGTGCTGCAATATTCAAATGACATAAGCCTTTTCCTCTGCCTTCAGCAATCGGTTAATTTGCCTCTCCAATTGCCTGACTTAAAATACATGCCTGGTGTTTGGAAAATCTATAGCAGCTACAGGAAGTGGGCTGGGATCAATTAATCCAGCCATATCAATCAGTGCCTCTAAGCGTCCATATTAGTTTAATTAAATAATTATTCATTCATTCACTTACAATTTGTATGTCGAGTTTTACCATATACCAAAATCCTTGCTAAATTTGAGGAATACAGGAGTAAAAATGAAAATAAAAAGAGATAAAACATCCCTAATTTCATAGAGAAAAGGTACAAATGAAAAAAACATACAAAACTGTAACAAGGAGTATACCAATTGGAATGATTGTTTTGAGGAAACACAAGACAATAAGGAAGAGGGCTGAGGAGTGTGTATTCTTAAATGGTTGATTAATACATTTCTCATTAATAAGTTTATATTTGAACAGGGATATGAAGAATAAAGGGGACAAATGATGTTATTAGAGAGAAACATCCTGGTCACCAAAGTACAGGCAAGCTGTGGACATTTTAGGGTGTTCAGGAATACCAAGGAGGTTGGTGAGTCTAGAGCAGATTAAGCAAGAAGGAGAGTAATGAAAGGCATCACCATAAAGGAAATAAGGAAGGAGATATTTTATAGAGCCTTATAGGGTGTTAAGGGGACTTTAGTTTTTCTTTTGAGTGAGGTGAGAAGTTATGGGGATTCTCAGCAGAAGAGTGACACAATACAACATGTTTTGAAAAGGACCACTCTAAAGTCTGTGCAGAGAAAGGAATATAGAAAGATAAGGGTGGAACCAAAAGACCAGTTAAGATGTTTTGTAAATTTCCATTGAGAGATGACAGTGGCTTATACTGTGTGACAGTGGTGGAAATGATATGAAGTGTTCAGATGAACGCCGTTTGAATGCTGGCTCGATAAGATTTAAGATTTGCAACCAGAATTGATATTAAGTGGGAAGTACAAAGGAGTGAAAGATGTTTTTGGTATGAGCAAACTGGAAAAATAAATTTAGCACTGAATTTATTGGTGTAAGTACAAGCTTTGAGAACAGGAAAGAGTTTTGTTTTGGACATGTTAATTTTGAGACAGCTATTAAATCTTCAGTAGAGATGCTGTGTGTACTTGTAGATATGAAAGTGTCGAGTTCACGTCACAGCATCTATATGGAGACATAAATCAGAGAGTCACTAGAGTACAGTTGGTATTACAAGCCATCTAACTAAGTGAAATTGCTGAGGGACTTCATATGGATAAAGATGATAAAGGTCTGAAGACTGGGCTCTAACCATGAAAATATTAAGTCTGGGGAAATAAGAAGGAACCAGCAAAAGAGATCGACAAAAGAGCAACTAATATAAGAGGAAAACCGGACAAACATGGAGCCTCAGAATACAAGTGAAGAACATGTATCAAAGAAAAAAGAGCAATCCTTTCTTTTAAATCCTCTGATAGGTCAAGCAAGATAACAATACGAATCACCATTGGATTTACCAAAATGGAAATGGTTAGTGATGAAGAATATTTTTCATAGAGCAGTGGGGAAAAAAGGTCTAATTTAAATAGTTTGTGGGAAAGAATGTCCAGGCATGACTTTGGAGGAGTTTTTTTCTGTACAGTGGTGGAGAATAATAGGTCAGTAGCTGGGGAATATATAGGGTATTAGGAGATTTTTTTTCCTTAAAAATACTGAATAATATGTAATTACTGATAAAATGCTATTGTGGAGACGGAATAAATGATGATGTCGAAATTAGAATTAAAGAATTCCCTTTCAGTAGGTAAGAGGGAATTAGTAGAAATATTGTCAGAAGAAATGGCAGAGTATAAGGATATGAGAGAAGATACATGGGTGATGTGTTAATATATTAGGGGAGCCTATACAAGTTCCCTTCTCTGTGAAATAGGAAGAAAAATGGTCAGCTGAGGATAAAATAGGAAGAATGTGTAAACAACTTATGTAGAGAGCATCTGACATGAAATGGTTTTCTTATAAAACAGGAAAGTAAGATAGTAACATTATCTCATGGCACTAAAGACCTCCTGGTAATCAGTACTCGGTTTCCTCCAAGGTTGAGATTTTGCCACATGCATATGAAAAAGGAAGAAAAGGGCAAGGAAGTGGTTATTGTGCAAAGAAGTGATTATAAGGATGGACCATGGAAACTGAGCTGTGCACAAGGGGAAATTTTTATTTTTTCTCATCATTTTACACCAAGAATTAAAATTAACCAATTTATTTATTTAGCAATGCCATGGTGCTTATACATTAGTAAGTTTCTAGTACACAAAGCAAATTTAACAAAGTAATCAAACAAATAATTTAAAATTACTCTCATAAGTATAACAAAGCATGGGTGCATGACATAATAGGGGAATTTGAACATTTTAGATGATCAGATAATTCTTAATTAGGGGATGTAGCACTCAATTTGACACCCAAAGAATAAGGAGAGGTAGTCTCTGGCATATGAAATATGCAAATATTTATGCAAATACATTGAGTGGAGAGGGAGTGCGGCATAGACCAAGGAATGAGCAAAAAGCTGGAGCTATGAGAGTGAGAAAGACCAAGGTTCAGAATGAAGCTTAAGAGGAAGGGAGAAGGCAGATAATAAAGGGCCTTACAGTTAGGTTGAACATAAAATTTATTGTCAAATTTTGTACCCTCATGAATGAAAGGGCTGCTACTGAAAATTATGCCACTAAGATAATAGATATAAACTGAAACTGCCTTGGCAATGTAGTATGTATAGTCATTTTATTCATAAGGCATTTTAAGGACTTAAATTTATCTACAAGTCACAGTGAATTATTGAAGATTTTTGTGCATGGAAGTGAGATAATCAGACAAACTTTGAAATAATCACTCTGGCCACAGGGTAAAGACTAAAATGGATAAAATGCAGATTGACTCTTTAAAGAGCAATTTAAAAAGGCCATACAAAAAATAATAGAAAAATAAATAGAAATTGAGAGAAAGGATTAATTCAAAATATATTTATCAGGTGACATTTACTCAACTTTGCAACATTGTGGTAATGGCAGGTGTTAGGACAGAGTTGTGTATTTGAGGCTTTAATAACTGAATAGGTGATGAAAACGTATTCTGAAATAGGGAATACTGAAAGAGAATAATATTAGAAGAAATATCATGGACCCACTTTTGAGTATATTAAGTTTGGAATACTCTTTTTTATTTTTATTTTTGACAGTTGACTATAGGCACAATGTTCTACAGCAGACCTCTACAACCTACTCATCTTACGTAACTAAGAAATCACGCTTGTTAGACAGGAACCACTTATTTTACCCTACACTCACTCTCTGACAACCATCACTCTACTCTCTGTCTCCATGAGTTTGCTTATTGCTTATTTACTTCATGCTATGGTTGAATGCTTCCCCCAAAACTCATGCGTTGGAAACTTAATCCCCAATGCAACAGTGTCAAAAGGTGGAACCTGTAAGAGGTGATTAGGTCAAGAAGGCTCAATGCTCATGAATAAATTAATACTATTATTGTGGGAGTGGGTTTCTTATAAAATAATATTTGGCCCTCTCTTGTCTTTCTCTCATCTCACCCTCTCTTTGTCCTTCAGTCATGGGATGACACAGCAAGAAGCTCCTCACAAGATGCCAGTGCCATGCTCTTAGACTTTCTAGGCTCTAGAACAGTGGGCCAATAAATTTGTATTCATTAAGAATTACCAAGCTCAGGTATTTTGTTATATCACAAGACAGGCTAAAACACAATGTATAACTGGATTCATAAAGTATTTTCCTTCTATGACTGGCTTGTTTCACTTAGCATAATGCCTTCCAGATTTACCCATATGGCAGGGTTTTCTTTCTTTTTATAGTTGAATAATATTTATTGTGTGTTTATTCCACATTTTCTTTTTCCTTTCATCAGTTGATGGACATTTAGGTTTTTTCCAAATCTTGACTATTGTAAATAAAACTACAATGAATATGAGGTTGCAGACATATCTTAATTTTTTTAGATATATACCCAGAAGTGGAATTACTAGATCACACAGTAGTTTCCCCTTTCATTTTTTGAAGAAACTCCATATGGTTTTTACAGCAGCTGTGCCAACTTACATTCCTACCAACAGTTTCCAAGTGTTTCATTTTCTCTATATCCTTGCCAAAATTTGTTATATTTTATTTTTATGGCAATAGCCTTCCTAACAGATATGAGTTGATATTTCATTGTGATTTTGATTTGCCTTTCCCTGAGGGTTAGTGATGTTAAAAATCTTTTCATATAACTCTTGGCTGTTCTTATGTCTTCTTTGGAGAAATGATCCATTCTAAATTGGCAAATGTTATAATTAATGTATTTGTATTAACTCTTTAGTTTTTTCAAAAATATCAACTTAGATATTTACCTAATACCTAAGATTTTTTTGTAGTTTTTTTCTAATTAAAGCTGCACAAAATTTTGAGGGAAATTGAATTGACTAGTGACTAAACAGGAAGGAGTAACTTATAAGTTCAAAAGGGATAAAATAGGTAGTAAAGATAAAAAATGGCAAATTTGACAGTAAAAATTAAAATATAGTATGAAAATAAAGATAATTTGATAGTAAATTCAAATAACATTTATACAAATTATTATAAAAGCATTTTGTGAAATATAACCAATTCACAAAATAAGAAATAAAAAATTTGGTAAACAGTAAATTATATTGGCCATGTAACATGTAATTAAAATGAAAGTATAACAATATTGTCTATTACATAACAAACACAAAAATAACAGTAAATAAATTTTTAAATGTTGTGATATTAGTACATTAAAAGATGCTTACAGAAATATAATTTAAATGTTTTTAATACATGATAATATATATTTCTAGTTTGAACTAGTAATTTAATTTTTGCGACCTCAATAGAAAGATAGATCTAAAGAGTTAAAAGTTAAATGATAATGTTATCTGGCCTATATTTTTCAAATTACTTTGCTGTTTATTCATATTAACTTCATGATACGACGTGTCACTTTTTATCAAGATTCCATGTGCTTTTGAGAAAGATGTGCCTTTTTGGAGGGGAATAGAGAATTCTATATATGTTGGCCTGTCAAATGTATTGATGTGTTACTCACTTCCTCCATACATTAATTTTTTATCATTTCGATAGCTTGATTTCTGAGGAGGTATATTAAACTTTTCAACTTTTGTTTTATTTGTTTTGTTTTGTACGTTTTGTTTTATACAGACAGGGCCCCATTTGCCCAGGCTGGTTTTGAACTCCTGGGCTCAAGTGATCCTCCCATGTTGGCCTCCCAAAGTGCTGAGATTATAGACATGAGCCACCACACCTGGCCTGTGCTATAATTTTGTAAAAAATTCTTACACTTTAAACAGTTTCTTCAAATGTATCTCATAGCTTTGTTGGTAAGTACTAAAATTTTATTTTTATGTCCCCCATTTCTCTCTCTAATTTTTTGCCTTGACTTCTCCTCAGTCTGCAGTATTGTTATATTTCAATTTTTGTCATTCATGTAGTTATGCTTTTTATCCCTTGATAGTCAATATTCTATTATAATTTTGTTTTATTGGAGGCCTCATCAATTGCCTTTATTTGTTTTTCTGTTGTTGTTGTTGCAAGCTAGTTGGGTTTTACTGATATAATCATGTCTACTTTTTAATAGGTGAGTTTGAGTATTTACACATACCATGATTTGTGATATACTTTAATACATGTTATCATTTTATTGTTTTCTATACCACAGGCTTTCTTTTCATGGGTTTTCTCATTCTTGTGTCTTCTTACACCAGTCATATTAACTTTTTGTTCTATTACTCTCCTTTCTAATATTTTAGAAGCTGTGTTTTTAATCTCTATTTCCCTAATTATCCTTAAAAATATTAACATTACTGGGTCAATGAGGGTCTGATTTTTCTATTCAGAACTAGATCAAGGCTTAATATTTCCATGATCCCTGCCTTCTGCTTCTCCATCTCCAATAATGATGCTATATAAATGTGATAATAAAACTATTATTATGCTTTATAACCACTATTTAACTTGATTTAATTGATATTAATGATTTTATCATTGTCTATTTTATACCATATTAATAGTGATTCATTTTAATATTTAATACTTTAATAAATATTTATTGGCGTTTATCTTCATTTTGTAATGCTTCCAAATTAAGTATGGTAAATTTTCTGATAATTTAAATGTCTAAAAGTGTCTTTATTTTGACCTCACATTTAATAGTAGAGTGAGTACATAATTTTATTTTTAAAACTAGTTTTGTTCATAACATTGACAATATATTACAACATATATTTTCTCTTTGGAAGCATTTAAGATATTCTCATCACACCTTATATGTTCTGATATTTCTGCAGAGACTGTACTAATCTTTTTAATGTTACTTATAACTTAGGAGGATTCTTCTAGTTTGAGGATGTGACATTATTTAGTTTTGAACATTGTCCCTCGATTGTTTCTTTGAGGTTTATGTTATGTTCATTTCCTGTTTTGTCTTTCTGAAAGTTCTATTTGCTGGATGTTGTCATTTCTAGACTTACCTCTCAGGCTCTTGACTTTTCTTCCATGTTTTCTATTTACTTTTCTCATTGTTGGCACTTGGAAAGAATTTTTCCTGTTGACATAACTGCTAATTAATTTTGTCTTCACTTGTGCCAATTGTGCTAGTGAGCTCTTTATTTTGCTGTTGCTGCTGCTGCTGCTGTTGTCACTGTTTAATTAGAGAAAATGTGAATCATGAGACAGACATGATTAAGCCACTGTAAGAAATTATGAAATCCCTATAATCCAACTCAGGAGAAGGACACGGAGAATTTCCCAGGATAACAGCAGAAAATTTTCCCAGGATAATAGGTGCGTGACATACCGAAGAGAAAGTAATTCAGATAGAAGAATTCAGAGTCCCAAAGGAAATGTTTCCAAGAGGGGGAAAAGAAAAATGAAGATTTATTGTTATGGATTAAATTGTTTCCCCTCCCACTTCTCAAAGAAAAATGTACTGAAGTCCTAACCCTCAGCACCTCAAAATGTGACTTTATTTAGAAATAGAGTTGTTGCATGTGTAATTAAGTTGAGGTCGTACTGAAGTAAGGTGAGCCCTTAATCCAATATGACAAGTGAGATTATATGAAGAAAAGAGACACAGACACAGGAGTGGCAGGTTTTGGGGGAGAATGCCCTGTGATGTAGGAGGTAAAGTTTGAAGTGCTGCAGCCGCAAGCTGTGGAATGAACACAAACCCCCAGAAACTAGGAGGAGGCAAGGAAGGATTCTTCCCTGCTGTTTTTGTTTTTTTGTTTTGTTTTGTTTTGTTTTTTTAAACTTTTGTTGTAAGTTCAGGGGTACATGTACAGGATGTGCAGGTTTCTGCATAAACTTGTGTCATGGAAGTTTGTTGTACAGATTATTTCATCACTCAGGTATTAAGCCTAGTACATATTAGCTATTTTTCCTGATGCTCTCCCACCTTCCACCTTTCACTCCCCAATATGCCCCGGTGTGTGTTGTTACCCTCTATATGTCTATGTGTTTTCCTCATTTAGCTCTCACTTATAAGTGAGAACATGAAGTATTTGGTTTTCTGTTCCTTTGTTAGTTTGCTAAAGATAATTACCTCCAGCTCCATCCATGTCCCTGCAAAGGATATGATCTTATTTTTTATGGCTGCATAGTATTCCATGGTATGTATGTACCACATTGTCTTTGTCCAGTTTATAATAAGCATTTGTGTTGATTCCATGTTTTTGCTGAGTATTTGGATTGATTCCATGTCTTTACTATTGTGAATAGTGCTGAAATGAACATACATGTACGTGTGTCTTTATAATAGAACTGTTTATATTTCTTTGGGTGTATACCCACTAATGGGATTGCTGGGTCAAATGGTATTTCTGTCTTTAGGTCTTAGGAATCGCCACACTGTTTTCCACAATGGTTGAACTAATTTACACTCCCACTAACAGTGTATAAGCGTTCCTATTTCTCCACAACCTCATTAGCAACGGTTATTTTTTGACTTTTTAATAACAGCCATTCTCATTGTGTTTTTGACTTGCATTTCTCTAATAATCAATGACGTTGAGTTTTTTCGATATGCTTGTTGGCCACATGTATGTCTCCTTTTGAGAAGTGTCTGTTCATGTCCTTTGTCCACTTTTTAATGGGGTTGTTTGTCTTTTAAATTTGTTTAAGTTGCTTATATTAGATCTGGGTATTGACCTTAGTTTGCAATTTTTCTCCCCATTCTGTCAGTTGTCTGCTCATTCTGTTGACAGTTTCCTTGGCAGTGCAGAAGTTCTGTAGTTTAATTAGATACCATTTGTCAATTTTTGCTTTTGTCGCAATTTCTTTTGGCATCTTCATCACAAAATTTTTGCCCAAGCCTATGTCTTGAATGGTATTGCCTAGGTTGTCTTCCAGCATTTTTACAGCTTTGGGTTTTATATTTAAGTCTTTAATCCGTCTTGAGTCAGTTTTCGTATATGGTGTAAGGAAGGGTTCCAATTTCAATTTTCTGCATATGGCTAGCCAGTTTTCCTAGCATCATTTATTGAATGGTGACTCTTTTTCCCATTGCTTATTTTTGTCAGGTTTTTTGAAGATCAGATAATTGTAGGTGTGTGGCCTTAGTTCTGGGCTCTCTAGTCTGTTACATTGGTCTATATGTCTGTTTTTGTACCAGTACCATGCTGTTGGTTACTGTAGCCCTCCCTACAGGTTGTAGAGAGAGTATGGCCCTGAGGAATGAATGCTTGCTTTTGAATTTCTGGCCTCCAGAACTGTGAGACAATGCATTTCTATTATTTTAAGCCACCTAGCTTGAGGAAACATTGTTATGGCTGACCTAAAAAATTAATACATCCATCAATTATCAGTAGGTGTAAAGATATTGGCTAAATTATAAAACAAGGCAATTATTAGCTAAACCAAAAAGTATTAAGGAGACATAATTGCAGCACACTAAAGTGTTCAGCTATAGGTAATATTTGAGCAAACATAATACTATAGGCATTCAATATTGACTTTACTAAAATTTAATATAACTGTAGCAGGATAATGGGAAAATAAAAGTAGAAAGAATAATATTATCAAAGATCTAAATACTTACCTACCATCACAGAAAGTCAATATTCTTTTCTAAAACTGATAAATCAAAAGATAACAGTATATGTTATTTAGATATATGGAAATATGAAAATAAAAAGCTGAGCCTATGCTGCAGACGAGAGGTGGACCTCTGGAACAGTGACATCACTAGAACATTCTTGACTTTTTTGTTTTAAATCTTTTATTTCCATTAATTTAGAAAATGCTGTTCATATATTGCTTTGAAAAAAGTAAAGCAAATATTTAAAAAATTACAGTCTATGTAATGAAAACTAAACATATAAAGAGTGTTTAGACTCTCAGAAATTAAAAAAATGACGATACCCTTAACAGAATAAAAGATACGAGGTAAAATCTCAAAACTCTCCCAAAAGTTAAAATAAGTATTTGAAAATACAAAATAAATAATTAAAAACACATATGATTATTTTTTAAAGTTCATTATGTCAATTCCAGGAAAAAAAATAAAACAGATAAAAGGTATAGAAATAAATATCTAAAGATACCATAGAAGTCAAAATATACAAAGACTCCTTTGGAATTGTTTATCATTTCAGACCAGTCTCCTGAAAGCCTTCATCCTCTCACAGGCAACTCTATAATCCAATCCCCTGGTTTTGTTTGTTTGTTTGTTTTTTGTTTTCATTTCTAAAACTCTCTAAGTGCTCTTTCACATCTGGGGCTTCTCTTATGCCCTTTTCTATATATAGAATTTTATCTTTGATTTTGCTTATATCTCAGTTTTGATGCCTCTTCTTTCTGGAAACTTTCACTGATGCCTTCCTACTTTTCTTCCGGGTAAGGGATCCTCTTGGCACTCTTATAACCCTCTCTAATACCCATATTTGAGCACTCGTTAGGCTCCCAATATATATACATATGTATTTCAACATTTTCTTTTTCATCATGTTAGTCCCAAACTTATAGGTTCTTTGTTTTATGCAAATAAAGAGTAAATTACATTATTAGGGAAACTTGAATGTATATGTGATTTCTGTCTAATGTTTGTTGCTTAAAGATAGACTAAATTATTACAAAGTAGCACCAGCCAGATAATAGTGTTGTTAGACATTTGTAGGTCTTTTGTACAGAACTGCCAAGGGCTATTTTTTCTATGCCATTCCTTAATTTTCAAATCAGTAGTCCAAGATCATTTGTTTGAAAATTATTCAGACGTTCTATTTTCTAAATTTAAAAGTATAATACTTATGTACAATTACTGAGAAAAAAATATTAGAAGTGATAATATCACATATAGCTGAATCACATTCAGTATTGTTCTTCAATCCATAGAATAAAATAACATTTTTAATTTTTATTATAGTCTACATCTAATGCATTTTTATTAATTATTCAAAGACTATGCCAAATAACCTAAGAAATACATTCACGAATCATCATTATTATTTTCTTATTGCCTGATAATGATTAATATCGTGTATATATATGTTTGTCAATTGCTTTGAACAAAAGTAATGTAACAAAAATAATATTCTATTTCTGCATTTCTGTGAAAGCCTTTTAAGTCTGGTAAATCAGATTTAAATTCAGTGCAAATTCTTAGAATGTCTGCTTGCCAGCTGGGAATGGAATCCCTGGAGATTCTGCAGACATATTGAGGGATTGATATAATGATAAAGTGCTCTGAAGATCTCCAAAAATATTCTTGGATGAAAATAAAAAGAAAAAGATAACCAAATGATACCTGTTTTCAAGGAAAAAAAAAAAAAAGCATTGAAATTGCATTTACATCCAAGCACGTAAAATATACCCCAATTATCTGTCATTCTTTTGCATAACTAATTCAATAGTTGAAAAACAACTCAAAAGTCTAAAGACCTAGAACTCCTTGTTTATCAGAGGTTTTTAATCATTATCATTATTTCCCTCACTAGTCCGCCAATTTTTTGCTCATGACTCAAATGTATCCTTAACATGGATAGCATTTTAAGAAAAAATACTTCAAAGAATGAATATATTTTTGATGATTTCCTTTTAACGTATATTGCTTATTTTTTAAATTTTAATTATGAATACATAATAGTTGTACATATTTATGGGGTATATGGTATTTTGATACAAGTATATAATGTGTAATAATCAAATCAGAGTATTTGGGGTATCCACTACCTTAGCATTCATCAATTGTATTGTGATAGGGACATTCCAATTCCATTCTTTTAGTTACTTTGAAATATACAATCAACTATTGTTAACTATAGTCACCTATTGCGCTACCAAACACTAAGATCTTATTCCTTCTATCTAACTGTATTTCTTTTGTAACCATTAACCATCTCTTCTTTGTCTCCCTCTCATTATTACTGTTCCAGGCTTTTGGCAACCATCGTTTTACCGTCTATCTCCATGAGTTCATTTTTTTGTTAGCTCTCACATATGAATGAGAACATGCAAAATTTGCCTTTCTGTGCCTGGCTTATTTCACTTAACATAACGTCCTTTAGTTTCATTCATGTTGTTGCAAATTACAAGATTTCATTCTTTTTTTATGGCTGAATAGTAATTAATTGTGCATATATACCACATTTTTTGTGTTCTTCTTTTCTTTTTTTTATTATATTTTCGGTGGCACAGGTGATTTTGGTTACATGGATGAGTTTTCTAGTAGTGAATTCTGAGATTTTAGTGCACCTGTCACCTGAGTAGTGTACACTGTACCCAATATGTTGTCTTTTATACCTAACCCCTTCTCAACTTCCCCTCAACTAAATCCCCACAGTCTATTACATCAGTCTGTATGTTTTTGTATCCTCATAGCTTAGCTCCCATTTATAAGTGAGAACATGACAGTATTTGGTTTTCCATTCCTGAGTTCCTTCACTTAGAATAATGTCCTCCAGTTATGCTATGTTGTTGCACATGACAGGATTTCATTCTTTTATGGCCAAGTAATATTTCACTGTGTCCATGTACCACATTTTTCTTCAACTTTTATTTTAGATTCAGAGTTTACATTTGCAGATTTGTTACCTGGGTATACTGCATAATACTGAAGTTTGAGAATGAATGAGTACCGTCACCCAGGTCCTGAGCATAGTACTCAATAGTTGATTTTTCAACCCTTGCCCCTTTTCCTTCCTCCCCCATCTAGTAGTCCCTAGTTGCTATTGTTGCTGTCTTTATATCCCTGAGTACCCAATGTTTAACTCCCACTTATAAATGAGAACATGTGTGTACCAGATTTTTAAAAATTCATTCATCTGTTATTGGACACTTACGTTGCTTTCATATCTTGACTATTGTAAATAGTGCTGCAATACACATGGAAGTGCAGATATATATTCAATATACTGACTTTCTTTATTTTGGATATATACCCAGAAGTGGGATAACTGGATCAAATGGTAATTCTATTTTTAGTTCACTGAGGAAGCGCCATGCTGTTCTCCATAGCGGTTATACTAATTTACATTCCCACCAACAGTGTCCAAGGGTTCCCTTTTCACCACATCCTCACCAGCATTCATTATTGCTTGTCTTTTGGATAAAAGCCATTTTAACTGGGGTGAGATGATACCTCATTGTAGTTTTTATTTGAATTTCTCTGATGACTAGTAATGTTGAGTATTTTTTACATACTTGTTAGCCATCTGTATGTCTTATTTTGAGAAATATGTATTCAGATATTTTGCCCATTTATAAAGTGAATTGTTTGGGGTTTTCCTCCTTATTGAGTCGTTTGAACTTCTTACATATTCTGGTCATTAATCTCTTGTCAGATGGGTAGTTTGCAAATATTTTCTCCCATTCTGTAAGTTGTCTCATTCTTTTGTTGATTCGTGTGTTTACCAAAAAGCAGAAACTTTTTAACTTGATGTGATCCCATTTGACCATTTTTGCTTTGGTTCTCTGTTTTTGAGGTCCTACTTAAGAAATACTTTGCCCAGACCAATGCTCTGGAGAGTTTCCCCAATTATTTCTTTCAGTTAATTCACAGTTTAAACTTAGATTTCAGTCTTTAATCCATTTTGGTTGGATTTTTGTATATGGTGAGAGATAGGAGTCTAGTTTCATTCTTCTGCATATGGAAATCCAGTTTTCCCAGCACTCTTTATTGAAAAGACTGTCTTTTGGCATGTTCTTGTTGCCGTTGTCAAAAATGAGTTAACTGGAGATGGATGGATTTATTTCTGAGTCCTCTATTCTGTTCTATTGGTCTAAGTGTCTGCTTTTATGCCTATACCATGTTGTTTGTTACTATAACTTTGTAGTATAATTTGAAGTCAGGTAATGTGATGCCTCTGGTTTTTTTCCTCACAATTACTTTGCTATTCTGCCTCTTTGGTGGTTCCACATAAATTTTATGATTGCTTTTTCCATTTCTGTGATGACTTTCATTGTTATTTTGTTGGGATTGCATTGAATCTGTAGAATTTTTTGAATAGTGTGTACATTTTTTCAGATAGCGTGCATATTTTAACAATATTGATTCTTTCAGTTCATGAACATAGAATGTCCTACCATTTGGTCTCTTTCATTTCTTTCATGAGTATTTTAAATTTTCATTGTAGAGATCTTTCCCTCCTTTGGAAAAGTTTATTTTTAGGAATTTCATTTTATTTTCAGTTACTGTAAATGGGATTACTCTCTCGGTTTTCCTTTCAGATTGTAAACTGTTGGCATGTATAAATACAACAATTTTTTGTATGTTGATTTTGTGTCCTTCAACTTTACTGAATTTCTGTCAGAAGATGCAAGGGTTTATTGATACTAGTCATAAAATTAGTTTTCTATAAATTTATGGGTAAATGTTAAGGAACTAAATTTACGCATTTTCTATTATTACCTTCTAAATATATTATTAGTTTGTGTTTTGAATATATTCAAGTGACACATTTGTTTCCAGGATAAGACACACATATTCAACACTTCTTAGGATATACTTTTAATTAATTGCTACTAATTTGTGGCCAAAAAATCTAAAACCTATATTCCTTCATATGCTTATAAATACTGTGGACCACAATTAATACTGTGTTGTTTCCCCAATTTAAATTGAAATGTAGCAAATAATTTTATAAGCTATCTCTCTTCAGGAAATTCTGCCTTTAAAAAGTCACATTAAATCTTAAATATTTTTAGATTACCAGGGCCTATGTATAGCTCTGTTACTGCCATCTTTTTATCTTATAGTGTTAAAAAAAAATCACACACAAAAAATCTGGATTCTTAAATGTGCTGCTGGCCCTTGTATATTTATCTGAAAGGTAGGGGAAAGTACAAATTGACTACTTAAATGAGCCACTTGGGAAAGCAACAGGGACTAACCTCAAATAATAAGAGGTCAAATCCTGTCAAGGAAATGCATTTGCTATCCAGTGTTTTTAAAAACTCACTTTTAAAAAATGCCTGTTAGATTGAAAAGCATGCTAAGTGTGAGAACTGCTATGAGAAGCACAGACAGTGGTGAACTATAATTTTAACTAAATCTATGTATGAAATAAAACTGACACTACAACCTATATCCTTTGCCCTCAGAGGTTACAACGTTTAGAAAGTGCTTGAAATGTTCAGTGCAACATTTATATCAGTAAGAAATGTTGAATTGTTGAATGACTCAATTTTCTTATTGCTGTGGGAATTCAGTTAAATGCCCATTAGTTCTCAATATTTTGCTTGTGTGTGTGTGTCTGTGTGTGTGTTGATTTTCACTCTTGTTGCCCGGGCTGGAGTGCAATGGCACAATCTCTGCTATCTGCAACCTCTACCTCGCAGGTTCAAGCGATTCTCCTGACTCAGCCTCCTGAGTAGCTGGGATTACAGGCACGCGCCACCATGCCCAGCTAACTTTTTGTGTTTTTAGTAGAGACGGGGTTTCACCGTGTTAGCCAGGATGGTCTCCATTTCCCAACCTCAGGTGATCCGCACACCGTGGCATCCCAAAATGCTGGCATTACAGGTGTGAGCCACCATGCCTGTATGAGTTTTTAAAAAGCCTCAAACTTAAAACTCATGTCCACTCACATTCCCTGGCTAATTAATCTACAGTTAGGATAACATTTCTCACTTTGCAAAGTCATCATTTCCACAAATTTTACTCTCTTCAAAATCTATAATGTTTTACCTTTTTAAAAAATCCTTAGTATTTGTGTACATGAGAGCAATGTAATTTTAGGACTGAGATCTCAACTGCAGCCAGTTGTGCCATTTTCTCCTCTGTGGACATTCATGTATATAACATGTCAATGGGCTGTATTTAGGATGACATACACTATCAGATAGATTTTCAATATTATTTTGTTCTTTATTCAGTTGTTTTGTTAATGTTGATATTAATTAAGTTTCCTTCAAAGCATAAATGCCTTTAGCAAAATGCAATTGGCAGATCATTGGGCTACGATTGTTTGTAGTCTCAATGATAATCCATATTTTATAAAGATTATCTATTGATCATACACATGAAGAATCAGAATGTGCTGGTTGAACCTAGTTTTTTTTTACTGTGCTGTGCAAAGTATGAGTAGGCCACGTATTCAGGCCTTACCAATCTAAATAAATATATAGTCATGTTTTCATATTGCAGAAGCTTGTGTTCCCTCCTCATGATTGCTGCATCTCAAACTTCTCAGCAAAACAGAATGCTCCCAAGTTATTACTGAGAGTTCACAAAAGGGAGTGTCACTTGTTCTTACAATGTAGTATGCCCTCTATAGTTGCAACACAGGGTCTTCCTTCGTTGCTAATCCAGCTACTCCTGCCCAGTGTCCCTTCAATCACTTGAAAGCGATGGGCTATTTCCACCTGGCAGTGGAATTTCTTAAGAGATAAGCGATGTGCTTGCCCGGGATATTCTCCCTGATACTCCAGTATTCCCACTCTCTGTGCAGTGCCAGGTTCTGAGTGTAAACAGAGAGAATGACTGTTTTCTCAACTCCGAGCTAAAATTATTCATCTGTTCCTCAAATCAGCAGTACTTAGGGCCAAAGTTTCAAAAAGTTTCTCTTGAGTGTAGTTTTTCCCGCATCTCCCCTCAGCTGCTCAAATCCTGCAAGTAACTCTCAAAAGTAAAAATCCACAATGAAAACCACATCATGACAAAAAAAAACCTCTCTTATTCAAGCACACAGAAAAACATATTTATCCTGCTTCCTCACTCCAGCCCACAAAGCAAACTTCTTCAGGCGTTAATTCCAGCACATCTTCACCAACCAAGACATGTTACCTTCTCGTATACATATTAACTTCTGGTTAACTGCTTGCCTGACAACTGACTACGTCCCAAGCCCATTAAGACGATTTGCCAAAAATGAAGAGGCATCCTGCACCAATTGAAACAGTTCCATTAGCTATGACTTTGGCCTAGAGCAGAAGTCTGCCAAACACATATTTGCCCTTGAATTAAATATAATAAAACACCAGTTCTAGTCATTTGTTGTAAATTGTTGTGTTGGAATGCAATTTACCTAATAACTTGATTATTTCCTGGAGGGTTGTACTAAAGAAATAAAATAGTATTCATCAAATATTTAAGCATGTGCCAAACACCATTCTAAGGATTTCACAATATTAAGAAAAGTTCTGAGCAAAATGGAAATGAGTATATGCAGAACCCTAAATTCAAAAGGTATGAGAAATTAGAAGTTTTGTCAGCATGCCCAGAAGCAAGAACACATATAGAGTAACTAGACACCAACCGAAAAACCACATGCGAGTGAACTTGTGATTGTTGCCCCTAACTCAACTGCACCATTACCAAATGTGCCATGCCTTGTATGGACTACGAACCATTCGTGATTGTTTTTTGTTTTTTGTTTTTACTTAATAAACTTCATGCCAGACCCCTTCCTCAAAGCACTATCTCTCAGAGCTTAACTATGAAACACTGTTTTCAGTTTGTTCCAAAGCACTCTCTGATGCTCTGTTCTTGCTGTGTTCTTTTTGTTTTTGCATCTGTTTCTGTTTTTTAGAAGAGATAGTAGAGTCTGGCTCCGTTTCCCAAGCTGTAGGACAGAGTGCTGTGGTGCAATCCTAGCTCAGTGCAACCTGGAACTTCTAGTCTCAAGCAATCCTCGCATCTTAGCCCCATGAATACCTGGGACTACAGGGACATGCCACCACACCTTACCCAGCTAATTTTTTTAAAGTCCCCTTTATCCGTTTCATTTTATATTGGTTTTATTGTTTTCAATTTCATTAACGTTTACTTCTACAATGGCTAATTTACCATTTATATGTCCAGCGTATACTTTACCTCTCCCATTGCAGTTTTATCTTTAAAAGTTCAGTTTGGGTTGCTTTTATTCATTTATTTATTTATTTTGTTTAGGGACAGAGTCTTGCTCTGTGGCCTAGGCTGTAGTGCCGTGGCAAACAGCTCACTACAACCACAACCTCCTGGGTTCAAGCAATCTTTCCTCCTCAGCCTCCCAAGTAGCACACCCACCAGGTCTGGCTAATTTTTAAATTATTTATAGAGATGGAGTCTCACTATGTTGTTCAGGCTGGCATTGAACTCCTGGGCTCAAGTGATCCTCGTGTCCAGTCCTCCCAAAGTGCTGGGATTACAGGTGTGAGCCACTGCGCCTGGCTTGGGTTGCTTTTAAATCTCCCCTTTCTCTACTTAACAGGTTCAGATCATTTCCCAAATTTCTTAAGCCTATGGAATGCAATTATATGAACTATTTTAATGACCTATGCTACTAATTTTATCATTGTTATTGATTTTAATTGACTAAATTTTCTCCACGTAAAGGATCATAATTTTGCTTTTTTGGGGGTGGTCTGCCTGTAACATTATTGAATGCTAGACATTGTAAGTGTTGCTTTGTTAGGTAATTTTTTGTATTTCTTTAAGTATGTCTTATTCTTATCCTGAGATATTTTAAGTTAGCTGAAAACAGTATAACCTTTTGGGATCTTGGTCTTAAACTTTGTTGGGTGGGACCACAATAACATTTATTTGAGGCTTAATTTTGCCCCACTATTGAACATGCTACTAAATATCCTATCAATTTTGAAGTTTTCCACTATGATTTGTGAGAAAATGTACTATTTCTGGCCCAGTGTGAGCTCTGGGGATTTTCTTCCTTCTAATCCTTTCTGAAATCTATTCCGGGTTTGGTAGTTTCCTCATCCACCTCCTGATTAGGGTTCAACAGAAAACTCATGCGATATCTGCATCTTTGGAGTTCTCTCTCTGTGTAACTCTCTCATCACTGATACTCTGCCCTGCAAACTCTAGCCATCTTGGCCTTCTTAGACCCCCAGTTCTGTTTTTTTGTACTCACGTGGAGTAGCAGACTCCATCTTGCTTTTTTACTCAGTGCCACAATCTAGTATCTCTCTCTAGGTAGTAAACTGGAGATATTGTAGGGCTCATCTACCTGTTTTCCTTTTTTAGAGATCATGGTTCTTAGTTGTGATGTCCATTGTCTTGAGAGGCATTGACTCATATATTTGTATTGTTTTCGAAAATTGTTTTAGGCAGTGTTATGGACAAATTCAGTGTCTCCCCAAAATACTGAGGTTTGAAAAATTAAGGAAGATAAGGTATAAAGATGCCTAATTTGGCCAGGCGCGGTGGCTCAAGCCTGTAATCCCAGCACTTTGGGAGGCCAAGACGGGCGGATCACGAGGTCAGGAGATCGAGACCATCCTGGCTAACACGGTGAAACCCCGTCTCTACTTAAAAAAATACAAAAAACTAGCCGGGCGAGGTGGCGGGCGCCTGTAGTCCCAGCTACTCGGGAGGCTGAGGCAGGAGAATGGCGTAAACCCAGGAGGCGGAGCTTGCAGTGAGCTGAGATCCGGCCACTGCACTCCAGCCTGGGCCACAGAGCAAGACTCCGTCTCAAAAAAAAAAAAAAAAAAAAAAAAAACAAAGATGCCTAATTTATTAAACAGTCCATTGTCGGCCCTCACTAAGGGTAAATTTCCTTCTTTCATTTACCTTTAGATCAAGAGCTCAGACAATTAAACTAGAATTGATCATGTATCAAAACTTTACACTGCCCTAAATAGGAATAATAACAATGGCATAATATGTACCTTTGAATTAAGTATTGAATAGTTTTTTGAAAAAATTGTCCAAATGAACTAAACAAATTTTTCAAGTCTCACTTTAATAGCTAATATGCCTCTTATTTTAAAGTTATATAGTGTGAAAGAAATAAAAATTCTATTTCAGATTATACTCTATTTTCCCATGTAGTTTAGTTTCTTTTTCTTTAAGGAATGGCTTCGCTTTCTTTTGAACATTAACACCCGGTAGTAATGATGACTTTATTAGTTACACAGGTAGGGGAGTTAAGTCTTGATTCATAGGAAGAGTCAACACTAAGTTGGGAGCCTACTGTTTTCTCAGCATGATTTTTGTGTAGTAAACTCTTTGGGACAACATGCTATTTCATTAAATCATTCCTCTTCTAGCCAGTCTTTGCTACTACTTTCCGACACAGCTCTCTCTAAAAATGCTGTCATTCTCTTACTTCCTATTGTATCTACTACTAAATGTATAATGTTTTGTGTTTTGTAAAAAAAGCAAATTAGGTGACATTAATTTCGTTCAGGAAAGAGCACTAGTTCTAGGAGAAACATAAATTATTCTTGCTGTAAAACAAGAGATGACTGCCTGCAACTTTACTTCTTTTATCCTGGAGGCGCTATTGAGTTTGCCCAACCTGGAAGAATCTTAAAACAGATCTGAAATTATTAATGTTTTAAAAATATAAACGTTAGCATTTACACATGTTTGAAAAACTTTAATTTCCTAAAAATGGATTAAAGGAAATAGAAAAAGATTAAAATTGACATAGAAATATATAATGTTGTTTAATAAATATTCACTTCAATTTTACTGATCCATATCATCTGGTGATAAAAACCAGACCATAATAATAATTACTATTCTTATTAATATAAAGCGTATTTCAAAGAACAGTGGTAACATGAGTGCCTTAAAATTATTTCAAATGATTCAGAACAATACCATAGGCTTTTTGGCTATGGTGTGACATCTAAATTTTCTTCTTAATTATGTCAACTATCATAATGAATTCAATGACACCTAGATTTTGTATCAACATATGTTTTATCATATATCTATAAAAGAACCTTATGTATCTTTATCTTTATCTTTATTGAGAGTATACTCCCAATAAACAGATTATCCATTGGACAAGTGGTACATTTAATTGTTCCTCAAAATTTAAAATAGGGCTGGGTGTGGTGGTTCACACCTGTGATCCAGGACTTTGGGAGGCTCAGGCGGGCGAGTCACCTGAAGTCAAGAGTTCGGACCAGCCTGACCAACATGGTGAAAACCCTTCTCTATTAAAAATACAAAAAAATTAGCTGGGTGTGGTGGTACACACCTGCAATCCCAGCTACTCGAGAGGCTGAGGCATGAGAATCACTTGAACCTGGGAGGCGGAGGCTGCAGTAAGCTGAGATTGAGCCACTGCACTCCAGCAGTCCAGCAGCCTGGGTGACAGAGCAAAACTCCATGTAAAAAAAAAAAAAAAAAAAATTAAATGATTCCCATTTACTTCTATCTGCACATCTAGAAGTTCATTTTAAAACAATTTAATATGAAGGGAACATTTTATCAATGTAAAGCTCACTTGAAGAACTCGTGTCTGATTCCTTACAGTGGCTTCCTCCTTGTCTTTTCACATATCCAATAAACTTCATATTTGTTTTCCCTGTGTATGTATAATATCTAGAGAGAGTAAAATCATTTCTGGTCAGGTGTATGGGTTTACGTTAACATATCTGTTTGGTTTATATTAAAAAGAATTTAGGCCTGAGTAAGTAAGAAAAGGGAAAGACCTCATTTACTATAATTTTTTGGAGAGGCCAGCTAAGAAGTACAGTTGTATGTAGGTAATAAGAATTAACTACAGTTAGAAGTTTCTTTTGTAGCAGGAGGTTTCATGACCATAATGAAGATATCCCGCTTTGTGTGTTGGTTTTATTACTTGTTTTATTATAGGCTTACATTATTTGAGGCATTAGTTTCTTTCTGTAATTTGCGAACTGGCACTATTAGGAATCACTGTATCAGTGGTCATCATGCCTGCCCACCCACCGTCAATACATACATGCGAAATAAATTTAGTTAACTTATCTTGCAAACTAGGCCTCATTGGAAATGAAGCCTGCTGAGTCTTTAGACCTCTCACAGTATCCCTCTTGCTTCAAGTTTCAGGCTATTAGTTTCTGCTAGTAAAATTATAGCTTTGAATGTTCATATTCAAAAATTTAAAATGTCTAAAATTAAGTATCCAAGCTTCTGCCTTAAACAACTAAAAAAGAAGAGTAAAATAAGTAAGTGTAAATAAGAAAAAAATAAAGAGTAAAAATTAAATAAATAGTAAACCAAAAAAATGAGAAAAACAATGAAAACAAGCTATTTCTTTTAAAAGACTATTAACATTGTTAAATCACTAGGAATAGTAGCAAAAAAAAAAAAAATGTAGAGAAAGGACTTGTTTTCTAGTACCAAGATTGAATGTGGATAAATTATTGTAGTTTCTATAGACATCAAGTAGTATATTGTTAATGTTATGAACAACTTTATTTCAATCAATTCAACATCTTTAATGACTTGGAGAAATTTCTTGGAAGGCACAAGTTAACCATAAAGGTTCAAAGGAATCAGTAAATGGGACTAACTGTATATCAATTAAAAATTTGAATTCATAATTTAAAACAGTTCCACAAACAAGGCAGGCACATCTGCTTACATTGCTTCTCTGCTACACTGTACTGGAGATGCTAGTCAGTGCAATAAAGCACATAAAAAATAAAAGATATACAGCATGGAAAGGAAATAGAAAAACTGTCTTATTCACAGACCACTTGATTGACTCTAAAATCCCAGGAGTCTACCCAAAAATCCTCCATGACTAGGACATGAAATTAGGAAGGTACAGTGTATAAGATCACAGTATATATTTTTATACTAGCAGAAAAATATTAAAATACAGTATTGGGGGAAAAGTGGAACTTACAGTAACATCAAAATTGAAACAAATTAATCAGAAGGCTTGTGAGCCTCAAACTGAAAACATAATTGCAAAGATAAATTAAGTAATATTTAAATGAGTGAGAAGTTATAGTATGTTCATGGGTGGGAAAATTAAATTGTAAATATATAAATTTTCTGCAAATAGTTCAATAGTATCAATACAATATCAATTAAAGTATCAAGTCATGCTTATGGACAAGCTCATTCTAAAATTTATGTGGCTATGAAAAAGACCTGAATAGATAAAAACGCCTTGGGCCAGGCACGGTGGCTCACACCTGTGATCCCAGCAATTTTGGAGGCTGAGGTGGGCAGATTACCTGAAGTCAGGAGTTCGAGACCAGCCTGGCTGACATGGTGAAACCCTGCCTCTACTAAAAATACAAAAATTAGCTGGACTTGGTGGCACACACCTGTAATCCCAGCTACTTGGGAGGCTGAGGCAGGAGAATTGCTTGAGCCCAGGAGACAGAGGTTAAAGTGAGCCGAGATCATGCCACTGCACTCCAGCCTGGCCTGATAGAATGAGACTCTGTCTCAAAAAAAAAAAAGTCTTAAAAAATGAAAATGTAAAATATTATTTCCACTCACTATCTGATTTCAAAATATAAATAAAGCAACAATATTCAAGACAGTATGATAGTGGCATGAGGAAAGATAAATATGTCAATGGAACAGAACATAGAGTCCTTAAATTAACCTACACATATGATGTAAATAGATTTTTGACAAAATCTCCAAGGAAATTCAGTGGAATAAAGAAACTCTTTTCAGGTTGTGTTGCTGGAGCACTTGCATAAATTCAGGAGATATATTGACCCTGATCTCACATCATAAAAGTAAAATAATTTGAAATTATTATAAGCCCAAATAAAAAAGCTAAAACTATGAAGCCTCTAAAAGAAAACATAGTAGACTATATAATTTATAGTAAACAAAGTTTTCTTAGAAAACTGAAATGTCAGAAAAAGCACTAACCACAAAACATGATACAACTGAACTCCATGAATATCATAAACTTCTGCTTATCAAAAGTAACCATTAAGGAAATAAAAAAACAGAAGCCACAGACTGGGAGAACATATTTGCAAACTCATATATGTGACAAAATACTTCTTTTATTCAACATATATGAGCAACTCTGATAAAGCATTTTTATAATTTCAACCAAATTGGGACAAAAAAATTCAGAAAATTTAAAGAAAGACATAAATTGGAAATAAATGTATGAAAAAGTGCTCCATATCTTTAGTCATCCATGAAATGACATTACAAATACAATGACATACTACTTCTCATCTACTAGAATCATAGAAATTAAATGTCAGCATCAACATTGGAATGGATATGGAGCAATGGAACATCCCTACATTGCTGGGGCTGTGTAAAATTGTACAGTCTTTTTGAAAATTGTGTTTTTTTAAATTAAGCTAAACATGTTTACCATATGACACCAGATTTCACTTATTAGGCTATCCCCTCAAGTAAAACTCATGTACTGTTAAATAATTCCAGATAAAATATTTGGTAGCTTTATTAGTAATTGCCAAAACACCAAATGTCAATCAACAGCAGAATGGGTTTTAAAAATTCTGATATGTTCAGAGTGGAATATTACTTAGGAAATAAAAGTGAATTGCTGACTTATTCAACAACAGGCATGAACCTCAATATAATGTTAGCATTATCTTAAGCATTATCATATATGGCAAAAGTAACATATTTTAGTATAATCAGAAGTGTGATTGTTTATGGAGATGGGGATTAATCTGAAGAGAAAAAGAAATTTTCTGAGTTGATAGAAATATTCCACATTGTCACACTTGTCAAATTTCATCAAAGGGTATACAACATATGAATTTATCACTTTATGTAAATCTTACCTCAAAAAGAAAAATGTCCAAGAAGTTCAAGTGTTGCTGAGGATACAGAATAGCTACACTTTTTATACATTGTTGATAGGAGTGTAAAATGGGATAACCTCTTTGGGACACCTGTGGTCAGTATCTACTAAAACTGAAAATCCATATATCCTGACAGCTAGCATCTCTACACCTAGTTATTTATCCAAGAAATATAAATGCTTATGTCCCCAGGAAGATATTAAAAATGCTCAGACTGCATTATTTATAATTGCCATAAACAGGAAACAAGCCAAATTTCCACCAAGAGGAGAAAATAATCCAGCTTCTTTAAAAGTGGCAATATAGACATTTTGGGCCAAACAATTATTTTTGTGGGAATTATCTTGTGCATTATAGAATGTTTGATAGTATCCATGGCCTTTATCCACTAAATGTCACTAGCAATATCATACTTACGACAGTCAAAAATATCTCCAGACATTACCAAATGTACCATCAGGGCACAAAACCTACCTCTAGTTGAGACCCACTGGGATAGAGTAACATGGTATATTAATTTTCTGGTATATTACTCAACAATAAAAATTAATGAACCATTAATCAATACAACGTAATGAATCTAAAACAAGGTAGTGTACTGATAAACGTTTAACAACATGCTCTGAGGTGAAGGTGATGGGGAGGCTGATATGGAGCATTTGTCATGGTTTCTATAACTATTTCAAAGTCTAGGTTTTAGATGGTAGTAGATTGATATTTTTGGGGAAAAAATCTAATATTTAGGCTATCCCAATGTATCTGGAAAGGTGGTATAACTTCATTAATTAATTAGCTTATAGATGCCATTTCACAATTTATTGAAGATACTGTATAAGAGTTTGTGAATCTATAAATTTTGAAATCTTCCAATGCTGACATTCTATAATATTTATAAAATTGACATGTGTCCTCAGAATCTATTGCTTAGTTGTGGTTTCTGAAATGAAATGGACCTAAATTTTTAGTGATTTGTATTTTCAAATTAATGTTCCTTTTGCATTTATTTGTAAATTCAAATGTGTCTTTTTATCAATCACTAAGAAGAAATTGCTTTATGTTTTCAAAATGTAATGTATTTACATACATATAAGTGTATAAAAGATCCCTTTAATGTACACAAATAAGTAAAGGTCAGACCTTGCTTAGAAGTTAATGATGACATTGGGACCACTGACATTCTTTTTATTGAGCCTGTGGTGCTGAATTGCTGATAATATGAATATTAAATGTGACACTGAATTCTATCTAAAGATGCACTTACAGGAGTAATTAAGAGGGGGTCAAGAAAGGGAGCCCGGCTTTTGATTCTAAAAGAAAACATTTAACTCAATTTGTAGATCAGATTGAAGGACCAATCAATTATGCCATTACAAATTCTGTAACGTGGCTATAATATTTAGATTTTAAGTAAGTAGCACAAGTGAATTCTTGAAATTTAACTTTCTATCTTCATCCCCATTTCACTACTCTTTTTCTCTGCAGACCCAAGTTGAAGGCTGATTACAAACTGTACTTGATCTTTAACGAATCAGTCAGCACCTTTTTCAGATTTGAAAGATTCCTGGATTGAGTCCTCAACTAATACCTCACATATTAATACAGTCACTAAAGCTACCAACATTTCTTTGCAAAGCAAGGAGTACTTTGCTATATCATTCCAAATCAATGTCATTCAGTAATTTGGGGAAAACATTATCTGTAAACTACATCTACTTCTATCACAACATGTCCAAGTTCTTAGAAAGTAAAGGAGAGTAAACACTGGGCTCCATTCTTCCTCATGTTAGTTTAAAAATGTAAACTAAATTAGTATTAGTAAAACACACTTGTGAATGGCACTTGACCATCTCTTTTGCATCCTTCACTAGAGTTCGAGGATAATTTCTAAAGCATTTCACAAAAGTTATATACACTTTCAGTAATGGCTTAGGTGCATATAATAGAAGTAAGTTTGCATCACTCAGTAGCTATATCTGTTCTCATGTACATTTATCTCTAAATTTCATCAACTTCACATCAACCTTCCCTATCATAAATCGCCTCAGGGACACTAGGTAAAAATCCAAAATGATTTTTAAGGAAGGAAATTGGTATGTGTCTTGAAAGCAATACTTAATATACGTCATTTGTGAATATTTAGTTACAGCAAAGTTATGTTTGTCGTGAAGAGCAAAGCAACTGCCCCTTTCAAAAATGAGAACATAAATTACACTTGCCCATAAATGTAAAAGCATGCCCTTGCTAAATAATACATGGTCAGTACCTAACTATAGCTGCACTGAGTAAACTGATTTCTTTGAGAAATTTAGCCAGTTCCAGGTGTTAAGAAATCTTATTTTGGCCGGGCGCGGTGGCTCAAGCCTGTAATCCCAGCACTTTGGGAGGCCAAGACGGGCGGATCACGAGGTCAGGAGATCGAGACCATCCTGGCTAACACGGTGAAACCTCGTCTCTACTAAAAATACAAAAAACTAGCTGGGCGAGGTGGCGGGCGCCTGTAGTCCCAGCTACTCGGGAGGCTGAGGCAGGAGAATGGTGTAAACCCAGGAGGCGGAGCTTGCAGTGAGCTGAGATCCGGCCACTGCACTCCAGCCTGGGCGTCAGAGTGAGACTCCGTCTCAAACAAAAAAAAAAAAGAAATCTTATTTCATGTAACTTACCATAAATTATAAATATAAACTTAACACTTTAGCCATTACATGTCTAATGTAATTATTTGTTGTCTCTTAAAAGTTTATAAAACTCACACTATTAAAATCATCTCCAAACATTCCCAAAGATATGAAACACATTGAACTTCCTTGTAATTAAGAACTCAATGCAGTTTGCTTTATTTAGGCTCTTTCTGCCTCAGTTCTTCAGAATATGACCATAATCTCCTATAATTAGGAAGTACTTCATACCTTAAGCAAGTTTTACAACCCACTAAAAAGCTAATTAATGTTAACTTCGAATGGGTTCTCTTGCACTGACATTGCTGTGAGTAGTTGGCTTGGCTCAAATATAAAGTGCACTTATCTTTGACCTTATGTAACTGAATGCAAGGGTAGCTCATTAGAAGAATTGTAGCATTTCTCTTGCATGGATATATTACTAATGGTTGGTTTTCAGAAGGAAAAATAAAATGAGATGGGGCTGCAAACTAGTGAAAATTCAGGCAAGGTCAAATAGCATATGCAGTTTAAGGCCTCTTTTCACTTGCTCGTGACACTGGGCTAGAAGCAAGTATCTAGAAGTCAGATAGAGTGTTTATGCCTTCTTTGCTGTGCTAATCTTTCTAATTTTGGTTTTAAATCATTCAACCTAAAGTTATTTAACTTTATTGGGTATCTTTACAAAGCAATATTCTTGCATTTTCAGAGAAATGTATGTATTTAACTATGTGTATAAGATGCCTCTTATAATCACCTTAAATCCTTCTGGCTCCACTGCTTCCTAAGCCATTGTTCTGGTCACCATGTCCTTGCAAGCTTTGACCAGCTTTGTGAAGATGCACTTGGCAATGCAGCAACGCCTTGGCTCATGCCAGTGTCCTGTATTTTTTGTCTTCTGCCCTTGGATACATGGGTTGCCAAGAAGTATGGAGAGTTAACAACTATGAAACTGCTCTCAACTAATGGAGATCAATGTTTCCCCTTCTTTCAAGTGTATAGTTTCCTGAGCTAATTTACTAAAACTCCTTGGGAGGTCTTCCTCCATAAAGCTCAGGTGGCTAATAACAAACGCCAACTTGATTGTTTGCTCATTTTCCTGTTTAATTACTTAACTCCTGCTCCCTGGGATCATTTCCTAAGTAAAGTACCTGCATGCCAAACCCTCCCTTAATCTTAGCTTTCAGGAACCTCAGACAAAACAGTAAACAAGACATACAACAATGAACACATTGAGAGTCTTTTTTGAATATAATTGTCTCCTACTTTATAACATGATAAATATAAAGAGACTAATTTCTAGGCTTTTTAATTTCGCCAACAGGTAAAATTAAAAAAAAAAAAAGGACTAATGTAGTATTGACAACTATTTTTTTTAACAAGTATGAACATTTAAAACAAAATAATCACTTTCTTATAATACTAGGTTTGAAATTTTCACCTATATCTGAATGTAAAGAATGTTACTTGTTAGGGCATTGGATAAGTTGTTAGGACTTTAGTCAGGTTATGAATATCTTGAGCCTCAGCTCCTTCATCTGTAAAATGGAGATAATAACAGCATAATAAAAAGTTCTAATAGTAGCACAGTAGATAATAGATAATAAAGTATATCAGATATTTCTTGTGGCATAACAAACCAGCCCCCATCTAAGTAGCTTAAAATATCAACCATTTAATTTTCTCAGAATTCTAAAATGTGGGGCTGGAATCAACAGTCCTGTTTCTACTGCTTTCTCTCTCTGGTGTCATTCACGTAGTTGTCACAATCTAGAAGTTTCACAAGAGTTAGGTAGTTAGTTCCAGATGGCCTCACTCGCATATCTCATGGGTTAACTGGGTGCCTTGGATCTCCTCCAGGAGGTCTGGTCAGAGGGCTGCTGGGGCGCTGGGGTTTCTTACATTGAGGCAAGCAACATTCCAAGTAGGAGAGAGCAGAATCTGTAAAAACCCCTTGAGGCCAAGACTGATAAGTAACAAAATGTTAGTTCTTTCTGATTGGATTGCTAATAGCAAATCATAAGGATTTGAAAAGGAAAGAAATAAACTCCACATCTTAATGGGAGAAGCAGTAAATAATGTCTGGCCGTTGTAAGGTATATACTTCAGGAGTAGTACTTGTAAAGAACTAAGTACAGTGCTGGCACATAGTCTCTACCATTTAAAAATAGTTTATTTTCATTACATATGAGTATTTTGTTTTTGTATTCCTGTTTTTTTGTTTTGTTTTGTTTTGTTTTGTTTTTTTTGAGACGGAGTCTCGCTCTGCTCCCCTGGCTGGAGTGCAGTGGCGCGATCTCGGCTCACTGCAAGCTCCGCCTCCCGGGTTCCTGCCATTCTCCTGCCTCAGCCTCCCAAGTAGCTGGGACTACAGGCGCCCGCCACTGCGCCCGGCTAATTTTTTTTTTTGTATTTTTAGTAGAGACGGGGTTTCACCGCGGTCTCAAACTCCTGACCTTGTGATCCGCCTGCCTCGGCCTCCCAAAGTGCTGGGATTACAGGCGTGAGCCACCGCTCCCGGCCTGTATTCCTGTTTTAAAAAAGAGGAGTAAAATTCACATTTTTGGAAGTGCAGAAAATGTATTAATCTGAAGAAGAGTACTTTATATGTAATAAATCTAGCCTAATATAAACTAAACATATTTCTTCCTTTTTCTCATCTCACTCAAACTATCAAATCAATATATACGTAGATAAATATCACTAGTTCCAGCACCACAGCATCAGTGTTTAGTAATTACTTGTGAAAAACACAGTATTTATTTATTTATTTATTTATTTATTTATTTATTTATTTATATGTATTTATTTATTATGAGGTGGACTCTCGCTCTGTCGCCCAGGCTGGAGTGCAGTGGCATGATCTTGGCTCACTTCAACCTCCACCTTCCAGGTTCAAGCAATTCTCCCACCTCAGTCTCCCAAGTAGCTGGGATTACAGGCACCTGCCACCACACCCGGCTAATTTTTGTATTTTTAGTAGAGACAGGGTTTCACCAAGTTGGCCAGACTGGTTCTGAACTCCTGTCCTCAGGTGATCCACCTGCCTTGGCCTCCCAAAGTGCTGGAAATACAGGCATGAGCCACCATACCCAACCAAAACATCATTTTTCTTTTACAATGCGGTCTTATGGAATCCAGTTTGCCTCGTTTTTGCACAAAGGTTCTTACCACAATATGACCATTGTTGGAACCGAACTCTCGATTCCCTCCTGGGCAGGGGTCGCCGCGAAGGATCACCGACACGAGGTTCACAGCAGAGAGTTATTTATTGCTAGCGCGCTAGGGTCCCAAGCTCTAAGTTGGCCCTGGGACCCCGACTGCTTGTTACAGGCTGTTTATATAGGCAAACACAAGTTCAAACACAGCTTATGGCGCGAAATTCAAACAAAGCTTAAGGAGTAAAATGATTGGGTCTAGCTATAGCCTGAGCAAGGGGTCTTGGTTTAATTGGTTAGAGCAGGACCTTATGAGGTTCTTTCCTGGAGTTGTTGATTCCGGGAACTTTGAGGCAGGGTGAGACCCCTGGAATTGGCAGGGTGGGACCTCATGAGGTTGTTTCCCGGAATTGGCAGGGTGGGACCCTATCAGGGTGGGACCCTATCGAGGCAGGGTGGGACCCTATCTAGGGCCACCTGGTGCTAACTTTTTAGGTTTTGTGAGGCCTAGTTTCACCATAATAGGACTTCCATGTAATTTTCTGCCCCATCAGACCTAAAGTACTCAAATATAAGAAAATATCTATTCTGCTTGGGAACAAATTACAAGGTTAGGATTGTGTGGTTCCCTTTCTACAAATATCCCTAAACTTCATGTGTAAATTAAGGCATAAACTTAATTATAGCAACGGACATAAAACAAGTACAATCATCCCTCTATATCCATGAGGGATTTGTTCCAGTATTTGTATTGGAATTTGATATTTTCCCCCACATGTACCAAAATCAATGGATGCTTGAGTCTCTTATATTAAATGGCATAGTTTGAGTATAACCTACACATATGTTCCCATATACTTTAAATCATCTTTAGATTTCTTATAATACCTAATACAATGTAAATACAGTGTAAGTCATTTTCATACTGCCAAGACCAGCTCTGTTATGGAGACCTTAACCCAGCAGTGCTAGAGGAATTAAAGACACACACACACAGAAATATCGTGTGTGGAGTGGGAAATCACGGGTCTTACAGCCTTGAGAGCTGAGAGCCTCAAACAGAGATTTACCCACATATTTATCGACAGCAAGCCAGTGATAAGCATTGTTTTTATAGATTATAGATTAACTAAAAGTATTCCTTATGGGAAACAAAGGAATGGGCCAAAATAAAAGGATGGGCTCTGGCTAGTTATCTCAGCAGGAGCATGTCCTTAAGGCGCAGATCACTCATGCTATTGTTTGTGGTTTAAGAATGCCTTAAGCGGTTTTCGGCCCTGGGTGGGCCAGGTGTTCCTTGTCCTCATTCTGGTAAACACAACCTTCAGCATGGGTGTCAAAGCCATCATGAACATGTCACAGTGCTGCAGAGATTTTGTTTATGGCCAGTTTTGTGGCCAGTTTATGGCCAGATTTTGGGGCCTGTTGCCAACACATACTATATTTTTAATTTGTACTTTTTCATTGTTGTATTATTATTTGGGATTTCATTCAAATATTTCCGATCTGCAATTGGTCAAATCCACAGATGTGAAACCCATAAGTAACCAGGGAAAACTGTATAAAGATTTCACCTTGGAACATATGGCCAAATGTCGACTCCATTTTTGTTACTTCAGTAACCTCCTGTTACTCTCTTCAATATAAGAGTAACATTTTCCAGAGGTGGTTTTAAGTATTAGATGAAATAATGAATGTGTATGATGCCTTAGAGCAAAAATCATTATTTATAATACACACAGACTCAAATATAAGCTATATTTACGATGTAACAACAATACATTTCATATCTAGTCATGAACTACTGAGTGCCAAGACTTCCACATTAGCCTTTGATTGTGCAAAAAAAGTTGGTCCACTAATCACTTTCATAGGAATTGGATTTCTGCATCACTTGGTTTGCTGAATGGCACACCTCATCTCTTTATGCCTGAGTGCCTGACCACTACTCCTTGTCCTGTAGACCTCCCCCTTAGACAAAATACCTGGGTTTACCTGCTAGCCTCCCTTCAGTTAAATCAAATACACTTCCCTGATACTTCAACTCCCACTGGATGACCTGTCTGGCATTGTAGCTGCTCAAGACCCATAGTGAAAGGATTACAAAGTGATAATCAAAGTAGCTAACCTTGCTGCTCTACTACTTGTCCATTTTATGAGAATTGGATCAGCTACACAAAGATAGTCTCTAAACAGCAATAAAATTCCACCAGACACTCTAATTCCTATCATAAGATCTCAGTACATTGTGATCTTGGTAGGATTTAACTAAAATCTTCCATAACCCAAAGAAGCTATCCTCTAATTTCCTGATTTAGAATTTTGTTTCAGGGCATCTCTACCTGCCTTCCAGAATTGATACAAGTTGACAATATATAAACAAAATACTTATACCTATTGCACCCAGGCCTTGAAAAAACACCAAATCAGTTATGCTATTTTCTAAGGTACACTTAGTATGCTTTTCATTTTGATGAGCTACTTAGCAGGACTTGCTTATTCAAACAAACTTTCTGAAAACTGTTTAGAATTCCTACAGTTTTCAATGATTCTTGTTTTGCCTAGCATATATTCTCAAAATTCACAGAAATTATATGAATCGGTTTGTTCTAAGCATAATTTGTATCAAAGAGTAAATAATTAAGAAATATTTATGTTCTATCCCTAAAATAATACTTAGTCTAGCGTCTTTTTCAAGAACAAATGAGGAAAAAGGTAAAAGAGCAAGCAATTCGAATAATATAAACAGGTTAAGAAATCTAACGATTTAAAATTTGTACTTGGGAGAAAATATTCACAAATTATGCATCCCACAAGGTCTAATATCCAGTATCTATAAGAAACATAAACAAATCAACAAAAAAAAATTAAAAACTGGTTAAAAGACATGAACCTACCCTTATCTAAAGAAAATATACAAATGACCAACAAATATATGAAAAAATGCTCAACATCACTTATCATCAGAGAAATACAAATTAAAAGCACCATATAATACTATCTCACATGGTGGATTAGATAAAGAAAATGTGGCACATACATACCATGGAATATTAGACAGCCATAAAAAAGAATGAAATCATGTCATCTACAGCAACATGGATGCAGCTGGAGACCATTACCCTAAGTGAATTAACATAGGAAATACTGCATGTTCTCACTTACAAGTGGGAGCTAAATATTGAGTACACATGGCCCTAAAGATGCAAGGCAATAGATAGCAGGGACTCTAAAAGGGGAGAGAGAGGGAGAGGACAAAGTTGAAAAACCACCTATTGGATAATATATTCACTATTTGGGTGACAGGATCAATAGAAACCCAAACCTCAACATCACACAATATACCCACGTAACAAAACCATACATATAACCTCTAAATCTAAACTTTACAAAAATTAAAATTAAAAATAATAAAAATTATTGCTGATTTATCAATAGTAAAGTCTTAAGTGTATTTTGGTTATTGAAAACAAAATAGTATTGTTTTAGTCCATTTGTGCTGCTATAACAAAATATCTAATGCTGAGTAGCTTATAAATAACATTTATTCCTCACAGTTACGGAGACTGGGAAGTCCAAGATCAAGGCACCAGCGGGTTTGATGTCTGGTAAAGGACTATTGCTCATAGATGGTGCTATCTAGGTGTTCTCACATGGCAGAAGGCAGAGAAAGGGCAAAAGAGGATGAATGCTATATCTTCTCATGGGAAGAGAGTCTAAGAACAAAAAGGGCCTAATTACTTCCCTCCATCCCCTTTGTAAGTCACTAATTATTTCATAAGGACACAAACCTCATGACTTAATCACTTCCCCAAAGTCCCTACCTCTTAACACCACCACGATAGGAGTTAGGTTTCAACATATAAATTTTGGAGGGTACACATTCAAACTACAACAATTATTTAACAATGTTGTATTATTTTCTAAACCTAATTACCAAGATAAACCAAATAATTTATATCATGAAGAGTCATGTAGTTTAATGTAAGGTGAACACATGTAAATGTGGATGAACAGTGGAAGATTAAAAGTCAAATTTACTAATTCATCATGTTGACATTCTTTCTAACAATCTTTGAGATACTTAGGTAAATGTTCTCATGAGCAGAAGGTGGTTTAAATTTGAGGAGAAAAAGAGTCACAGTGAAGACATTTGTGATGTTTTCAAGAGTATTTGTTTTCCTCATGTGGCTTACTCAGGAGTAAGATGTTTCACTCTAAACATTGAGGTCTTTAAAGCAAAAGAAATGATCCTTTACATGACGACTGGAAACAGAAAATAAAATAGCACTACACGAAGCAAAGCAATAGCAGGAGCAAATGGTTGTAGAATGGAAAAGCAAGTAATGAAAGTGAATCATAGACTGTGTGGAGAAAATGAAAGAAATATGGAAAAAAAGATTATTCAGAAGAAATAGAAGTCAAGAAAAAATGAGTCTCAAAGAATATGTTGCTGGTGTACGAAGTCTTAGAAATACTGGTGATAATAGGACAGTGAGATATTTGTGGAAGCAGCATTTTAGCACTTTGAAACAAGCCAAGGGGAAAGACTAAAGAAGATAAATCAAGCCAATTCTTGAGGGAAAATTACCACATTCCCAATGAACAGCAATTAGAGGCCAAAATTTAACTCACCCCTGAGTGCTTCTGTAATTAGATTTGGAATATTTGCAGTGATAAATAGTCTAGTAAAAATATTGATTGGGAGAATGGTACAAAGTGAAAAGATCTTGGAATGTATAATATGACAAAAAAAAAAAAAAACTGTGGTTTAACTTTCAGCTTGAGCTCTTAATAGCAATGTGACCCTAGGCAACTTATTTCAGTTCTATCAAGATAATTTTTTTGAGATATTTATTGAGATAAACCTCATTTTCCTTATCTGTGAAAAGACATTTTAACTGTCTCATTCTGTTGTGTGTAAAATTATTAAGTCTAATGAACTGTAATAATTAGAATTGCTTTATCTGGGCACTGCTTGGGAGAGAAATACTTATTTTTGAAAGACAATAATATTCCTTTAAATCAACACCCTGATGTCCATCACTGTATATCTTCTCTTCCCTCTTTTTTCTTTAAATTAGGAAAGTTTAAATATAAATGATGGAAGTGGCTGGATCTAATGTCATTAATGTCATTAGAGTAGTTCAATTTATAAAATTGTAACTTTATTACAGAATTTAAGAGCAGTTTTAGAAGTGCTAGGAAAGAAACTACTTAGGCATTTATTCTTTTTATAGTTTAGCCTATAACACAGCAATTTGCTCTTTTATTTTCTCTCTGTTTTATGTATTCTTAAAAGACAAGTGAGCATAAAAAATCCTGTTAAATAGTTGCATAATTAATGTTTGAAGGTTATAGTCCCACTTTCTTCTGTAAAACTTTTAGAATCATAAACCTTAAAATAATTAGAAAAATATATATGTTTGTCCATATTCATAAACCAGACGTTAGCCTTATAAAGAGTTTCTTAGAGCTTCTCTTTTCTCATCACCTATCAGCATAGGATATTCAGAGTTCAGGGATTTTCCTACAAGATAAGGTACTCTTCTTTTTATCTATTCACCACCTCTCCCAACAACTTCCCATTGAGAAAATAAGAAACATTTAGAACAAGTTTCATGCTATTTATTCAGCCATAATGGAACTTTGGTGATTTAAGAGAGATACCTGCAAAGACGATTAAGATATGACATGATCAGATCTTTTTTTTGGACTATATTTCACTCAAATATAAAGTATCATATATCATTCAAAATGAGCACCCTTTTTCAACAGTTTGTACACATAATGTTTATGTCTACTTCTATAAATATTATTCCCATTATCCCTCCTTCTGACAATTTTTATAAAAATTAGGTGACATTCTTCTAGCATTCTTATCTCCAGGATAAGTCAGACTGCTTCTAGAATGGGTAAAAGAGGGAAAGAAAAAATATGACTATAATAGTTTGGAACCCAAACAGATTAAAGTATGAAATATTTCATAGCACAAGCAGTATATTATTAATCATATTTCCTAGTACATAATACATGCTAAATAAGAAGTTATTGTATTAATTTAACTAAGAGTGAAACTGCACAGGATCTGGGAGATTTAAGAAATGGTGGGAGGCTTGCTAGCACCATCTGACATTTGATTGACCATAGAGATCCATCAAATGGGAAAGACAGCTGATACAAGGACTGAGGAACACATGACTGGGAGAATCATGTGAACTAAAAGACTAGGTTTAAATAAAGATAAATAGGAGCACATTTGGGGATGGAAAATGAACTATTTTTATTTTTAAACATTAAAAATTAGACACCTTTATTGTGTTAAAATGTCCTTCATGGAGTTGGAAAAAGTTTAAGACTGTAGAAATGTCCTTACAATGTTAATTTATCTGGAGCTGGGGACTTAAAACTCATTTAATATGGCTCAATTCTGTTGAGCAATCTCCTTAACTGTCTTGGGATTCATTCCCCTGTTATCATGATTCGTTTCACACTGTGAGTTCCTAACAGAGAAGTTAGAAGAAAATGGGAACTTAATCTCAAATAATATAATAGATTTATTCAAGCTATACAACTTTCTCTCCCAAGTTTTTCTTCCTCTACCAAGTCCAAAGTATGAACATGCCTTGTTTTCCTGTTTAGCACTTTTAAGTTTTCACTCAAATATAAAGTACCTTATATCATTCAAAACAACCACCCTTTTTCAACAGTTTGCACGTATAATATTTATGTCTATCTCTATAAATATTATTCCCATTATCACTCCTTCTGACAATTTTTATGTAAATTAACAATTTATATAAAGCCTTCTATCCCTACTCAAAATTATTTACCACTTGAAGGTTACAACCACTCTGCTCTGTTACATTTAAAGATTTTTATGAACTTGAAAACTCGCATTTCCTAAAACCTCTACTTCCTCAATTACTCCTGATCAGTTTAAATAAATTATAGCAGCAATACCTTTCTCATGGCTTTCTCTATCTTTTAAAATTACTCTTCTCAGAAAAATTGGTGTGGCTTCATTTGATTTCTGCTTTTGCTGAGCGTAACCTCCAGTAAATATACACTTTGCAGCATGGTACAGTGTTTAAGACAATTGTCTCAGAGCCAGACTGTCTGGGTTCAAACCTTGAGTCTACTACTTGTTTAGTAACTGTGGCACTGATCAAATCACTTAAACTTCCTGATCCTCAGTTTCTTCATCTGTACCTGAGTAGAGCAGTAGCTCCTATTTCATAAGGCTTTGTGCTGTGTATGTTGTATTTGCCCACCAGATTCCCCTCTGAACCTAGTTCCAGTCTGCTCTGCACTCAGGGAGGTGTATTCATACAAACGGAATCATCGAGTTCTCTTGCCTGATAGCTTCCAACTGGACCAGAGATCTAGAAGGTGGAGTGTGAAGTAAGAGTATTTATTCTCCTTTCTTCTTGCCAGGTTACTGTACATTGTCTGCATTCACCAACCAAGGGCCATAGCTTCTG
The DNA here is from genome assembly GCF_003255815.1 of Theropithecus gelada. Taxonomy (NCBI): domain Eukaryota; kingdom Metazoa; phylum Chordata; class Mammalia; order Primates; family Cercopithecidae; genus Theropithecus; species Theropithecus gelada. The sequence goes on along the minus strand of NC_037675.1, from coordinate 49,238,491 downwards.
ATTGGCAACAATTCATATAACTATAGGTTCCATTAATTCCTCCTTTCATTTGCCCCTTCAGGTCTAGGGATGGTGAAAGACTTCCACTATGCTAGCCCCATGATATCAGTGCCCTTCTTGAGGTAGATTCAACTCTCCTTACATCATTTGTTTCCAATACGCCATTATTTTCCTGTTGGCACCCGGAGCGTAATTGAAGAAATTAAAGGAGATAATATGTGTCCAGTGCATAGCAGAGTTAGTTCTACAAAAAGGGTTAGATATTATTATACTCTATCATTATCATTATTATTCCATTATCTCTGGATATTTGAAGTTTTTATGACATAACAACATGTATCATTTACATACAACTGGTAAGTTCAAAGTGCTTAATGTAAATCAACTCATTTAATAACACAACCCTGCTGAGTAGCATAGAGGTACTAAGTAACTTTCCAAAGATCCTACCTGTAGTAAGTACCAGAACTGGAATTTAACCTGTCAATCAGTCTTTGCATTATTTGCTCTTAGCAGTCTATATTGTTACATTCATGTCTTCTCTTGAGTCAGTAACCGTATATTTTTACTCTGACCTGTCTTTAATATCACTCTGTTTCTCTCTTCCACTCTCTTTTATGGAAATTTATTTCCATAAAATTTATCTTGTTCTTGCCCTCATAGTTGTGCATGTTTGTGCTGATATAAATTTTCTCCCCAACTACTAATTTATCTTGCCTCCTAAAAATCAATTGAGGTAAATGATGTAGATATGCATTCACAAAATAGAAGCAAAATGATGTACATATGCACCAAAAAAATAGAAGCAAAATGAAGAACTTAAGTGAACATGTTTTGATGATGGAGCTTAAATATGAGCAAATAAAAAATCATATAATCATAAATAATGCTAATACAGAGAAAAAATGATAAGCATGGGGTTACAGCAAGCATCATAGAGGTAATAGAAAAAAAAATCTCCAAATACAAAACACGTCTTGCCATTTCAAAATATTAAACATAATAACATAATTTTAAATTTAATTACAAAACCTAATTCTAATCCTTTACTGTTTTGAAATAAGGAGTAGCACTTAATTTTAATTGGATTTAGTTTAAATAAGATATAATCATCAAGTAATAGCTTATGTTTATAGTACATATTCATCATGTTATTCATTTTAAAATAGAATTCTTTTATTTCATATGTCTTACACTATTTTTGTATTTCCTAACAATGGTACTTTTCATGTTTATCTCAGGAGGAAATAAATTTACATTTTAAATATGAAATGATACGTGCTCTTATGAAATAACACTCATAATATAAGTATTATTTATTTTTGATATACTATTTCTCACACATAAATATATATTATTATAATCTTTAATGAAAATAAATGTGTATCAAAGGCCTACTATATTCCAGATACTTTGCTAGCTACTGTGATTTGGAGAAAAAGTAAGATTCCGGATCTACTCCAGGAAGCTTAATATCCAGTAGAGAAGATTAGCTTTAAGAATAAAATATTTCAATAAAAAGAACAAAATATCCTGAGGAAATCCCCAAGTGAAGGAAAAGAATAGTGATTATAAGCTATCAGGGAATGATTACAGGAGAATTAATCATTCAAGCTAGGTGTGATTATTTTAAAAGCTTTTAGAAAGGAGAGATCACGAAGTTGAAGAAAAAATCATTTCCAGTGGAGAGAAATGCTTAAGTACAGGACAGTGACTGAAAAATTAAGCATATTTTCAGCCTAATCAAACTCATCTTCCTCTGGAGTATACTGTACACCAAGTATAATAGTAAAAAGTAAGCCATGAACAACAGCGTGGTGGCAACTCAGGTAGATTATTGAATGTTAGTCGAACAGTTTGACTTCCTTGTTGAAAAGCTGAATGTCACTCCTTCAGAAAATGTATGATGTCATCAGCCTATGGGCTAAATTTAGGGTAAGAGAAAATAATGCAAAGAGACCAATAAGAAAGCCATTGAAATAGTGAATGTAGAGTATACTATGCACTTGAATTCTTACAATATCTTTGTGAATATAAAGCAGGGGAAATATGTAAGAAACATTTGCTGTGTCCTGTTCATGATCATTCATAGAGATTACATAGAATAGGCTCACACATTTCCTCTCAAAGGCATTTATTATTTGACTAGATGACTTTCTACATCCTTTATGAGAACCTTTATGAGTAAGTAGTTTGTATTTACTAATGTAACAGTAAAGAAAAATAGGATAAGAAAAGAGAGTAAACTGTTTTGGTTACTGTGGCTTTATAGTATAGTTTGAAGTTGAGTAGTGTTATGCCTCTGGCTTTGTTCGTTTTTAGGATTGTTTTGGCTGTTCAGGCTCTTTTTGGTTCCATATACATTTTAGAAAAGTTTTTTCTAATTCTGTGAAGAATGATGTAGTTTGATAGGAATAACATTGAATCTGTAACTTGCTTTGGGGAGTATCGCTATTTCTATGATAGCTATTTTTTAGTTCATTAGCATGGAATGTTTTTCTTTTTTCTTTTTATTTTTAGTTCTGGGGTACATGTACAATAGGTGCAGGTTTGTTGCATAGGTAAATGTGTGCCATGGTGGTTTGCTGCATCTATCAACTGATCACCTAGGTATTAAGCCCAGCATGAATTAGCAATTTTTCCCAATGCTCTCCCTCCCCCAACCCCCACAAAGGCCCCAGTGTGTGTTGTTCCCCACCCTGTGTCCATGTGTTCTCATTGTTCAGCTCCCACTCATAAGTGAGAACATGTGGTGTTTGGTTTTCTGTTCCTGCATTAGTTTCCTGAGGATAACGGCTTCCAGCTTCATCCACAACCCTGCAAAGGACACAAACTCGTTCCTTTTTATGAATGCATAGTATCCCATGCTGTATATGTACTACATTTTCTTTATCCAGTCTATTGTTGATGGGCATTTGGATTGATTCCATCTCTTTTTTACTGTGAATAGTGCTGCAGTGAATATGTTTGCATGTATCTTTGTCATAGAATGATTTATATTACTTTGGGTATATAACCAGAAATGGGATTGCTGGGTCAAATGGTATTTCTTTTTCTAGATTTATGAGGAACTGCCACACCATCTTCCATGATGATTGAACTAATTTAAATTCCCACCAACAGTCTAAAAGTGTTCCTATTTCTCCACAACCTCTCCAGGAACTGTTGTTTCTTAACTTTTTAATAATGGTCTTTCTGACTGGCATGAGATGGTATCTCATTGTGGTTTTCATTTGCATTTCTCTAATGATCAGTGATGTTGAGCTTTTTAAAATATGTTTGTTGGCTGCATGAATGTGTTCTTTTGAGAAGTGTCTGTTCATGTCTCTTGCCCACTTTTTAATGGGGTTGCTTGGTTTTACTTGTAAACTTGTTTGAGCTCCTTGTAGATTCTGGATATTAGCCCTTTGTCAGATTCATAGATTGCAAAAATTTTCTCCCATTCTGTAGATACCCTGTTGACTCTGATGATAGTTTCTTTTGCTGTGCAGAAGCTCTTCAGTTTAATTAGATCCCATTTGTCAATTTTTGCTTTTGTTGCAATTGCTTTTGGTGATTTTATCATGAAATATTTGCTCATGCCAATGTCCTGAATGGTATTACCTAGATTTTCTTCTGGGGTTTTTATACTTTGGGGTTTTACATTCAAGTCTTTAATTCATCTTCAGTTAATTTTTGTATAAGTTGTGAGGAAGGGTTCCAGTTTCACTTTTCTGCATATGGATAGCCAGTTCTCCCAGCACCATTTATTAAATAGGGAATCCTTTCCCCATTGTTTGTTTTTGTCTGATTTGTTAATGATCAGATGGTTGTAGATTAGCAATCTTATTTCTGAGTTCTCTATTCTGTTCTATTGGTGTATATATCTGTTTTTCTACCAGTATCATACTGTTTTGGTTATTGTAGCCTTATAGCATAGTTTGAAGTCCTGTAGCATGATGCCTACAGCTATGTTCTTTTTTTTTTTTTTTTTTTTTTTTTTTTTTTTTT